>NC_137656.1:976652-1099152 GCF_963422515.1 Blennius ocellaris | reverse complement strand
AAGCAGGTTTCTGTCCCGTCAGGAGTTCCACACGGATCCCTGCTGGAACCACATTGTTACCGTCGGAAAGATCAACGCCGCTTCACACCGGGGGGGGGTCTTTTCACATTTTACTCCTTAATCACGTAAAACATTGTGTATTCCAGAGCTCGTTATATAAACTCCCTTTGCGAAAAAGGTTTCTGAAGATATCACGCGACACAAACTTCTCCCATGATTGTCCGAAGTTCCTGTGAAATTTCCCCGAACGACACAAAGGTTTTCCTTTATTTAGCGACAGAAGTTTCTTTTCTTTCATTTTTCTTTTTTTTTTTTTTAAATGTGAAACTTCATGTATATTTTTGATGACTTTTTTGTAAAACGCCCTTCATAATATCACCTGTCTAACAGTCTGTGATACGGATCTTTTTCTTTACTTTATTTTCTTGGGGGGGGGTTCTGCTCTGCAACTTGTGGTAAAGTCGGACTTGACGGGACGGCGTGGCGGATTCGTACGAGTCGTCTCTGCTCCTCCCTGGACGAGGACGTTAGCCCGCGGACCCCGGGACAGACCGGACGCCGCCTCCGCCGTGACCGGTTTCCGCGGCGAACCCGTCAATCAGGCCTTTTAAACGGGACTCGGTGTTGCGCTTCAAAACTATTCCGCCCATATGAACGTCCTTCTCCAAAAAGTTGATGTTGGCCACTCGGATTTAGATTTGATGTCGGCCGGGATTCAAACCGGGGGTTTTCGCCGCGCTCAGTCCTTCCAGAACGTTTCTTTATAAGGTTCACCTCGCTGGCCGGTTTTTTTTTTGCTTCGTTTCAAACCTCGGACTCTCAAGAACTCTTGGACAAAAAAAAACAACAACAAAACAAGACAATCACACTCGAGCACGAAGGCGCCAACGAGCCGCCGCCATTACCGGGGGGATCGAGTTTGTTAACGCGTCGGCCGTGAAACGTTTTCAAAAGTGGCACAATCAACGAGGGAGACGAGTGTCGTGTTCTCCCACACGTCTGGATTCTGCCGGCGAGGTTTTCTAAGCGACTGGCAGCAGCCGTCCCCCCCCCGGTGTTGTAATACCACTTTGTACCACTAGGTGTTGTCGTGGACAACAAACTTCACTCCAGAACGTCTCTCAATGTCAAACACTTTTTGGATTGTTTAAGACATACAAGAAAGGCCGATTCTTTTAAAAACCACAAAAAAAAAACAACCTGCTTCGTTTCTCGTCCCTTTCAAGACTTTTCAGAGCGAAAGCAAACGTCTCAGTGGAAAAAAGGTGCCGTCTCTTTCCGTTGGTTCCGAGCTCTCTTTCAACAAACGACTCGTGTTTGTTCACCTGTACAGAATTTCCTTCCTTTTTCTTTTTTCTTTCTTTCTTTTTTTTTTTTTTTTGCTGTTAGTCATTTTTAGATGTTTACTAAAAAGCTTTTCTGTTTGTTTTCTATTAAAAAAAAAAATGAAATAACTGGTGAGTCGAGCTTTTCCCTTTGGAAGTAAAAAATAAAAGCTGAACAGATGGTTTTGGGTCATTTTGGTTCCGTCATCTGATCAATTTCTAAAAATGCTTTTCATTGTAGG
This sequence comes from Blennius ocellaris, assembly GCF_963422515.1. Lineage (NCBI taxonomy): Eukaryota > Metazoa > Chordata > Actinopteri > Blenniiformes > Blenniidae > Blennius > Blennius ocellaris. The sequence goes on along the minus strand of NC_137656.1, from coordinate 1,097,585 downwards.
CAGTTTTTTGAGGGTTTGTTTCAGATAATGAAAATGTTTTATTCAGTTTTTGTATTTCTTCATCGATGACCTCGGGACCTTTTGAAGGAGGTCGTGACCTCGGCAGGTTTTCACGGTTTCAACTCCGACTTTGAGCCGTTTGGATCTTATCTCCTGTGTATTTCCTCTCACTCACTTTTTTTCAGGCTCAAGTGTTGCATTAGGTGCGACATGAGCAGCTTCCTGTGCTGCTTTTTTTTTTTTTTTTTTTGAACTTCCTCCTCCATTCGGTCTTCTGGGGACACGCTGAGCTCTTCGTCTGCAGGTTCCAGGGACGGACGGTGGCGGCCGGGTGGTTTGGAGCGAGGGGACAGTCTCCTGTCCTAACGATGGGTGTTTCCTTGCTCAAACTGTGCAGCAGCATCTGGACGGCGTTCGGCCTCCACGCCTTGGTCTCGTCTTATGGTGAGTTCTCTGAAAACTTCATTTAGCCCGCTGGGATTGGTCATTCCTCCAATATTTGAGTTTCAGGTGACACGCCTGGCATTTTGCCCTATTTCAAGTTAAATTTTCCGTTTGGGCCTTTTTTTGGGCGAAGACCTTACTTTGAAAGGCAAATAGCGGTCTTCCTGTTGGAGTTTGGTCAAAAGTTACAGCGCGTGAGTTGTAGGTCTCGAGGAGACGAACAAATTTCGTATTCGCTGCATTTCTCTACGACATTCCTACGGACCGTGGCGGGAGATTTAGTGTATCTAGGTGGCGCTAGAGAGCCATTTTTTGGACTTTCTGGGAATTTTTTTGACACGATCTTTTGGAGGCTGCGATTCTTCACGAGCATGCCAAATTTGGTGAGTTTTTGAGCGTGTTTAGGGGGTCAAATTAGAGCCTAATGGAGAAAAAAGCAGAAAAAGAAACATTCGAAATACAATATAGAATTTCACCAGTAGGTAGTGGCCACGCCCCCGAAGTGGGGGCCACGCCCCACTTCGGGGGCGTGGCCCCCACTTCGGGGGTGTGGCCATTCTGAGAGAGTTGGCGAGGTCCCTAATAAAATATATTTGGCATCAGTGGGAATGTGCAGATTGTGACGTCGGAGGGGATCGAGTCCAGGTTTGTCAGGTGAAGAGAGGGTTGAGTTTCAGAGTTCAGCTTGGCGGCGACGAGTGAGAAACTCCCTGATCTCTGGTGTTTCGAGTGAAGAAGTGACGGTGATCCAGTCGGAACTGAAGCCGTGCGAAGGAAACCAGCGAGTGTGTGTGACGCAGCCCGCGGACTGTTCGGCCCCGCCGCCCTCATCCGTCCAGAGTGAGCACACAGTGTAGGACCCCCGACACCGAAGGACTCCGTTCACAGTCGAACGTGGAGTTGACCCCCGACCCCTTCGTCCCGCAGAGGAGCTGGACATGTGGTGCGACTACCGCCAGTCGGCGGGCGGAGACTCGTCCCTGACGTGCGGCTGGGCTCTGGACCCGGAGTCCGAGGCGTCGCTGATCGTGGCCCGACAGTACCGGGTCATTTCCTGCGCCGCCGTCCTCAACCCGGCGGCCGCGCTCAACGTGACGGCCAGGATCTGGGACGGCAGGACGGGGGTGGAGGTGTGGTCCGAGCCTCGCACCGTGATGCTTCGCCAGGCGGGTCAGAGGAGTGTCCTTTCATTGAGAGGTTTGCAGGCGTGAAGGTCGAGCGTGAAGGTCACTCTGTCCCTCCCCCTCCCCCTCCCCCTCCCCCTCCCTCCCCCACCACAGTCAGGCCTCCTCGGCCCGAGGTGACGCCGCTCTCGGACGACTCCCTGCTCGTGTCGTGGACGAGCGGCGGCGACGGCAGCTGTCGGCTCCGCCACAGACTCGACGGCGCCGACGTGTGGACTCGGGTGAGAAACGCAAAGTGCCCCACATGGAAAGAACCTATATAGACATATATGTTTCAATATAGGTTTTGAATATATGTGACATATATAAAATTGGCCATTTTCCTATATTTTATGTACATATGTGTACATATATGCACATACATGTACATATATGTGTGTACATGTACATATATGTGCATATATGTACACATATGTACATATATGCACAAAAAATATAGGAAAACAGCCAATTTTATATAAGTCACATATATTCAAAACCTATATTAAAACATATATGTTTATATAGGTTCTTTCCATGTGGGAAATTACATGTGATACCAAATTCACGTGTTCGCACATACATAAGTTGTTCTTGCATAATTGTTTTTTAGTTCATTCTAAGTTATTGCCTTGATATGAAAGTTGCCAAAGTGAGATATGGGCTATATATATGTGTGGAAATAAAGAAGCAGTACAGAAGATCTATATGGCCTGTATATTCACATATATGCACCTCAATTTTGCCTATATGTGGCATATATATGCATATATGCAGCATATATATTGTCATATATGTGCATATATGCAGCATTTATGTGCATATATGCAGCATATATGTGCATATATGCAGCATTTATGTGCATATAAGCAGCATATATATTGTCATATATGTGCATATATGCAGCATTTATGTGCATATATGCGGCATATATGCCGCATATAGGTTTCATATATGTGCATATATCCTCATATAGGTTCTTTCCATGTGGGTGGCCTGGGTTTTCCCAGAGTCACCGTCCCACCCCCCCCCGAGTCTGTCTCCACTCTGTCGTCTTGTCTTGTCCTCTGGCACAGGCATCGGATTCGGTCCCTGTTCACGCAAACCAGAAGGCGAGCTACGTCTTGAAAGACCTCCTGCCCTTCAGCGTCTACGCCGCCGCGGTGTCCTGCAGGACGGAACCCGGCGTCTGGACTGGCTGGAGCTCGGACGCCGGCGGGAGGACGTGGGACAGAGGTGAGGGTTCTACCTCGCGGCCCCGCGGCCGACACCGTGCTGACCACCGTCTGTCCTGCAGCGCCGTCCGGGCCGCCTGACGTCTGCTACCGGGTGGAGGGAACGCTCCCCGACGGGGCTCGTCTCGTTCGGCTCATGTGGAAGGTGAGACCGTTTCTCCGGGCCACACGTGTCCGTCTATGGGAAGAGGAGGACCTAAATTGTGGGAGGAGTCAAAGGGGGAGGGGCCTACCCTTGATTGTGATTGGCTAAACCCCCCGATGACACTATATAGGGTTTGATTTCTGATTGGCTGCTTGGAGCAACACACTTTTTAAAAGAGGGAGAGAGAGGACACACTGTCTTCACTTCTGGGACGTCGTTCCAGATGTGGAGACGATTATTGCTGCTGGAGAACTTTTAGAAAGTGAATTCATGGCCAATGTAACCCCTTTAAAGCAATTTCAATCCGACTCGAACAATATTGACATACGTTCTGACAAAATGTTTGCTCTTGACCGTTTTGTGTTCAGATGTTGAGTTCAAACAGGAAACTGTGAGGAATTGATCTTATCTTTATGTTTCACTATTTAAAGCTGTTTAACTCTTTTCTTTGTTAATTATTATTTTTCAGCACAGCCTAACCTGTGATTCTATTATTGTTTATTTATTATGACACACTGGATGAACACGAGTGGGAAGGACTTTATGACATTTCTTTAATGAGGTGAAGGTAATGCAGATAAAATTATTTTTTTTTTAGAGCCACAAACATGTGAAACGAAATATTTTCATAAAAAAAGCACATCAAAGTTATTTCTTCGACAAAACAATGTGCACATACACATATTGGGTCATTTTCCGTTTTGACTACTTTTGATTTTATTTTTTAGAATTCACTATTTACCTTCCGTGGTTTTATGAATACATGATTAAAACAGTCATTATAGATGGATTATGAGATAATTATCTTAGAAATTTAGAAAAAAACAAAGCTAGTTTATGGGGATTTTTTTTTTTATACTAAATTTCATTCTCATAATTATGACATTAATTTAGAAAAACAGTCAATTTTATTTTATTATTTTTATGAATGTAATACGCTTCCATACAACGTCCTCGTAAAATGATGTCACATTTTTTACATGCTCCTTTTTCACTGCCATTCAAATAATTATGGACTTTTAGAAACACAATCTTTACCAAATAATCTGCTGACACCAGCATTTTATCAAACGAGCTCACTTGTCGTTTTCACTCCCGACGACCACGTTTTTGTTGTTTCGCTGCGACGCGCGACGTTTCCTCACAGTTCTTCAAAAAACGTCTGACGCAAAACTCCCCGTCTGACCCAAACCCAGCCCCCGGCCTCACGCGACGCCGGAGGACGAGCCGCCGGCTACACGGTGAGCTACAACCCCGGCGGGCCGAGTCGCAACGTCACGGAATCGACGGCGGTCGTGACGGTGAGGGGCGGCGACGGCGCCGCCACCGTGGCGGCCTTCAACAGCGCCGGCGCCGGACCCGCCGCTCGCGTCCGCATCGACCCGGGGAGACACGGCGGTGGGTATCAAAGTATATTTTCTATTTTCTCATATATGTTTTGTTCCTTATTTTACGATCATGCTGCTCTTCTTTGTAGCATGCAGGCCGGCTACAAAGGTCAAAGGTCAGGTCAAATGTTAGATCATATAAGTAGCTGCATGTGTTGCCGACCATATAAGCGACGGCGTTTCCTTTGTGTGTCGGAGTTGCATATTGGAAGTCGCTTCTCTCACCCTGTCACGTCATCAGCTTTTGATTTTTTGATGTCATCCTATTCGATGTTAAATATCTTTTAACCAAACGAAGAAGCGTTTTTATCTCCAGCTTCCATCCTGCACTGAAGTTTCCTTCAGGATCACATGGGTACGGTGGCCCTGAAGTGCAAACCACAACAACAAATCACTAAACGCAACAACAAATGGAAAAATACAACTGCAAATGGAAAAACACAACACAAATGAAAAAACACAACACAAATTTTCAAAAACACAACAGCAAATTCAAAAACACAACTGCAAATGAAAAAGCACAACACAAATGAAAAAGCACAACACAAATGAAAAAACACAACTGCAAATGAAAAAGCACAAAACAAATGAAAAAACACCACAAATGAAAAAAACACAACACAAATGAAAAAAACACAACTGCAAATTCAAAAACACAACACAAATGAAAAAACACAACACAAATGAAAAAAACACAACACAAATGAAAAAAACACAACTGCAAATTCAAAAACACAACACAAATGAAAAAACACCACAAATGAAAAAAACACAACACAAATGAAAAAACACAACACAAATGAAAAAAACACAACACAAATGAAAAAAACACAACTGCAAATTCAAAAACACAACACAAATGAAAAAAACACAACTGCAAATTCAAAAACACAACACAAATGAAAAAACACAACACAAATGAAAAAAACACAACTGCAAATTCAAAAACACAGCACAAATGAAAAAACACAACACAAATGAAAAAAACACAACACAAATGAAAAAAACACAACACAAATGAAAAAACACAAAGACGGTAACTTAAACAGAAAAGGTAGAAACCAGTTGGCAGAGAGAGATTATCTCTGATTGGACGACGGGACAGAACCGCTTATGAACCGGAGGTCATTTCGCTCGTTTCGTTTCAAGAGGAGAAAATACCGGGAAGAAAAGGAGGAACAATGTTTTGTCCAAGCTGCGAGAAAGAGTCGGCAGAGGAGTCAACAAACCTTTCCATGTTTTTAAATTCGTGCTCCAGGCAGAATAACTTCTGGTTCAAAGGCTGAAAGGCTCCGTCGTCCAATCAGAGAGCTCGTCTGCTGCTCTTCCTTTGAAGTTAATGTCTTTGTGTTTTTCAATTTGTTGTTGTGTTTTTTCATTTGTTGTTGTATTTTTTCAATTTGCAGTTGTGTTTTTTCATTTGTGTTGTGTTTTTCAATTTGCAGTTGTGTTTTTTCATTTGTTGTTGTGTTTTTTCATTTGTGTTGTGTTTTTTCATTTGTGTTGTGTTTTTGAATTTGCAGTTGTGTTTTTTCATTTGTTGTTGTGTTTTTTCATTTGTGTTGTGTTTTTTGGTGAAGTAAACATCAAAGATGCTTTGCCACGAGCTACAACTGCGGGAACTACTCTGAAAACGGTTGCAGGTCATCACTTTAAGATGGTATCCTTGAAGCAGCCACATTTTTGGAACCCTTCCGCATCGTCAGCAGGCATCTCAGGTTCACAGGTGTTTCGCCCCTTAACCTGTACACCTCGCCTGAGTGGGGCAGCGAAGACTGACTAGGCTTCACCTGCGGAAGGGTTCCAGCTGTGAGCTCTCTTTAGCCATATCCATCTTGAGCTGGACTCGGCTGCTGCGGCTATCTCCCTGGTGGCTTTCTTCAGTTGTATTTTTTCAATTTGCAGTTGTGTTTTTTCATTTGTGTTGTGTTTTTCAATTTGCAGTTGTGTTTTTTCATTTGTTGTTGTGTTTTTTCATTTGTGTTGTGTTTTTTCATTTGTGTTGTGTTTTTGAATTTGCAGTTGTGTTTTTTCATTTGTTGTTGTGTTTTTTCATTTGTGTTGTGTTTTTTCATTTGTGTTGTGTTTTTGAATTTGCAGTTGTGTTTTTTCATTTGTTGTTGTGTTTTTTCATTTGTGTTGTGTTTTTTCATTTGTGTTGTGTTTTTGAATTTGCAGTTGTGTTTTTTCATTTGTTGTTGTGTTTTTTCATTTGTGTTGTGTTTTTGAATTTGCAGTTGTGTTTTTTCATTTGTTGTTGTGTTTTTTCATTTGTGTTGTGTTTTTTCAATTTGCAGTTGTGTTTTTTCATTTGTGTTGTGTTTTTGAATTTGCAGTTGTGTTTTTTCATTTGTTGTTGTGTTTTTTCATTTGTGTTGTGTTTTTCAATTTGCAGTTGTGTTTTTCAATTTGTTGTTGTGTTTAATGATTTGTCGTTGTGGTTTGCACTTCAGGGCCACCGTACTACGGGTAATGCCGACCGACGAGTGCACGTATGAGCGATAACCTTTCGCCGATCCCAAGTACTTGTTAAATTCCATAAAGCTTAATTCAGCACAAATATGTAGTGAAGTCCTTCGGCCATTCTTAGCAGCCGAATTCAGCCTGTGGATTTGACGTAGCGCAGTTTTGAACGTTGTCTTCGGGAGGTAGAAACCAGCAGAACTTAGGCGTGGAGTCATGATGACTCCAGCTCTGCACCGTCGCTGGTTATCAGAGGAGGAAGTGACAGAGCAGGAAATGACACTGAAACGTGTTTCTACGTCGTCTGGTGGTTTTCCTTCAGCTCTGCCCTCCGTCAGACACCTGTGGGTTTCCAGCCTCTATCCGGGTGAAGCGGCCCTCCGTGTCCAGTGGCGACGCCCCGAAGCCCCGCCCCCCGCCCCGCCCCTCAGCCGCTACGCCGTCCTGTGGCGCTCCGAGAGTCCGGCGAGCCGCCGCTGGTCCGCGGTCAGCGGCTTCAACACGACCGTCGTCATACGAGGTGACGGAGACTTTAGTCTGGACGCCAGCGTTCTATAGCAGCTCTTATTAAATCACCTCTTCAGCTGGTCCGTGAACCAGATCCACAGCAAACTGTAATTTGACTCCTTCTTCCTCTGAACTTTGGGCTCGATGTGACAGGAGACCAAGTCTCAAGGCGTTTTTTTTTTTTTTTTGGGCAAGTCAAGTCAAGTTACCTTGTTTTCACGTTTCTGATTTAACATACATGTATTGCCTATTTCGCAAAAACTATTCACGGCAATTGCTTGAAATTGTCAGGGATGATTTGTCGCTATCCAAGGATGGCTCCATTAAGTTTTTGCGAGCGGTCGGGTCAAAGGTCAAGGTCTAAGCCGCTGTCAGTTTGAATCCGACTGGCCAAAATGTTCAGCTTTCAATTCCCTATCCGGACCATGTTATGATGAAAAATACATTGTGTGCATATATTTCTGATGACCAGGGTAAAGGTGTCACTGCATCAGAGCATGGAATGGAAAACGGAACATTTTGACCTCGGTTTGACATCAGTCGGATTCAAACTGACGGCTTTATGTCACAAAATAGGTTTTTGACCTTTGCGTGACCTCAGTCTTGACCTTTGACCCAGTCGCTCTCAATATTCCATGGAACCAACCTTTGATCAAAACAAATCGTCCCTGAAAATTTCATACGATTTGGGTGAATAGTGTTTGTGACGAGTTAGTAAAACACATGCGCACAAACCATTAGACGGATAAAACTTTCCTTGGCGAAGGTAATAAATACAAGCTAAAGTTAAGTTACGTGAAAATCAGATGAGTCGCTGATCGCACTTGTTGTATCTTCCAGATGTTGATCCCCATCAGTCCTATCTCATCTCAGTGTTGCCCGTCCACGGTCAGCAGTGTGGACCTGCTCAGTCTCTACCTGCCAGCCTGCAGCGAGGAGGTATGAGGAAGATGATGATGATGATGATGACGATGATGATGACGAAAGAAGAAGGGACCTGTGAAAAAGACGAGGTGTTTCTCTGTGCGTCTCCTCAGCTCTGCTGGAAGCCGGTCGCTTGAAGGTTGTGAGTGTTCACAAAACCAGCGTGACTGTGATGTGGGCGTGGCTAAACCAGTCTGGACCAATCAGAGTGCAGAGCTACAGAGTCACGCTGAAGACAGACCAGGAGACACGGAGTAGGTTCTTATCCCGAGACATTTTTTTTTTTTTTTTACCACGCGACCGTCGTGGGCGGATCGATGCGAATGTCGATAATATCCACACCTGTACTTATTTTCAGTTTTTCTCCTGTATGCATGTTGCTCCGTTCTGAACAGTGTACCTCTAAGAATATTTAGTTCTGACTGCTTTTTTTTTGAAGAAAAAAAATCAGCACATTATAATTTATGGGGGATTTTTACATGTAACAGGTTTATTTAATTCAGATTTATTATGACAATTTCCCAAATTCTGTTCTAAGTTTCAACTGCTTAATAAACCACAGGGGAAAATCATCAAAACACTTTAAAGGTCACGAAAATTCATCCAGAAATTTGACCTCTAATGTTGAAAAGCATTGGCGATACAGCGCTATATTGACTTGGTATCGGGTCGACAGCAGATCTTGCACTATCGCTCTGTGTGTGTGTGTGTGTGTGTGTGTGTGTGTGTGTAACCTTGATTCTGTCGTCGGGCAGCTCAAACCATCTGGCCGGATCAGAACCAGCTGACCTTCGTTAACCTGACGCCCGACACACAGTACAGCCTGCGCCTGCTGGCCGATCAGCGCGCCACACACACCGTCCAGGTGAACACACAGTTTGGTGAGTCTCTCACACACACACACACACACACACACACACACACACACACACACTGAGCGCAGGTTGACGTGGAGTTTGTCTTTCCGTCCTGCAGACGAGAAGCTGCTGGCGGCTCCCGTGTCCCTCGTCCTCCTGCTGCTGACGTCCCTGCTGGTCGTCTCCATTCTGTCCGGGACAGTGTGAGTCTTCATGAGTCTTCATGAGTCCAGCCTCGCTTGACTCTTCCTGCTACTGCTCATTAATAGATCACATTTTATTTTCACTATTGGATTAAAAACAAATCTCTCAGATAATGTGAATCATAAGTGAATGTTGTCTGCGTTACACGAAGCTCGTGTTCATTTTAGAGCAGGGGTGTCCAACATGCGGCCCGGGGGCCAGAAGCGGCCCCCAGAGGATCTAAGCCGGCCGCCATGTGATTTATTTATTTATTTTTTTAAAGTATAAATGTGAAAACTGACAAGAGGCTGATCTAAAAACACTCGATTGGCAAAAATGACATTCAAAACCGCCCTCGGTCACAATTTGACTCCGACATTAATGCATCCGTGGAGGTCACATGACGCGACGCCTTTCACAATAAAACAACGAGTCCAATTTATGTGAAGTGACACTTTAGAAACGTAAACTCAAAAAAATTTCCGGATGAAGACAAATTGTTTTAATCCTGAATAAAAATACAATATCCAGATCCAGGTGACCGAGGGTTATTTTTTGTGTTTTTGTTTGCAAATATAATAATATCTGATTTCCTTTAATATGTATATTTCAGAATAGACTGGCAAATTCTTGCAGTTACAAAAGAATCAAAAGAAGGAAAGACTTTGCATTTGTCCATATCTGCAGTTTAACATGTTATGTTTGACTTGTTGGGCCTCCAGAGGTCAGAGGTCAGATCAGGTCGATGTGGCCCCTCAACTGAAATCAGTTTGACGCCCCTGGTTTAGAACAAAAACAAAACGGCTCCTCAGTGTGACTGGTTCTCTTTCTCTCAGGTTTTTATTGTAGTGAACAAAGGAGCACAGTGACACTTGAATATGTTTGAATGCATTGCCGACATAAATGTGCTTTTTTGATTGAACATTTGTCCGCTGATCAGGTGAAGAGGAGGGAGGTCAGGGAGCTGAGACAGCAAATCACTGCTGTTGGGACTCGGTATGAGAAATTAATAGAAATGCTGAGGGGAAAAAACCCAATTTGAGCAGCAACGCAAAGTCATTTGTTCTTCGGAAAAAGTCCCTCGGGACCAAAACCTGCACTGCAAGAATGTGGATTGTTTAATGGAGCGAGATTTTAGGAACGACTATCTAGAAGTTTAACCTAGAAGACGTTGACAGGAGGTCAGATTCTTCATCGAACTTCTCCGATCCCGCAGGTACAGGTCGTACTGTTTCCCGCCCATCTCCGACCCGCGGCGGAGCTCAACGTACCGCTGGCTGAAGGACGCCAACGCTCTGGTGAGCCAGTTTCTACCGAGCCTTTCTTTTAAAAAGTCTGGTTTTTAATCCCAGTTTTCAAAAGCCTTCAGCCTCGGACTGTTTCTTTCACGTCAGACGAGGAACAATACATGTATTCTATGTTTTACTAAAAAAAACTGTTTAGGCTGCTTGACAATATATCAACTTTGAAATCGAGGTTAAGACACCACACAGTGTGACGGTGGAGACGTCGGCGCGCTAAAACCACCAACCGTCTGTCGTGTTGAACAGAGGCACACGGAGACGAACATCCTGGACATCAGCAGGTTCCACGTGACTGAAAGTCTCATCGTCGTGTGTCCGAGGGCTCAGCTTCTGCCGGAGGAACACCTCCATCAGGACGCCGGCCGCCTCGTCCACGAAGCAGAGGACGAGGACGGGTACGGGGACGGGTACGGGGACGGGGACGAGGACGGTCGGCTCCGCGGCAGAGCCCAGGAGTTGCAGGTTCCCGCCGTCTCAAACCGAAGCGGTGAATTCCTCCCGCTCGACGGCCACTACGTCCACCAGGCGACCTGCGGGTCAGAGGGTCCGACGGACGACGTCCTGAGTGGACGGAGGGACGTCTCCGACCTGGCCTGTGAGGCGGAGTACAAGGACGTCGGTGAAGGACGGAGCCCGGACGAAACGACTCAAACGCCCTGACCGGACAGATGGACCAATGGTTGAGCGGAGGTCACGTGGTCCGGTGTTCAGGAAGCTCCACGCCGTGGAGAACGCCGCCGTCAGAAAGGACGTCTTAATGTTTCTCTGTGAATTAAAAGTCCCGCGGTGAAGGAAACGCAGATAAAATGATTAAATGTACAGCACGTTGTTTCGACCTTCAGTAACGTCGTGGGATGAAAAGTTCATCTGCTTTTCTTCCTCTTTCAGTTTCTACTCTAAATTCTACTGTGGACATTTTTCTACTTGTTACAATGTTTCTATTTGGAAACATTTGAACCTTTTGAGACTGAAGATTTAGGAACATTTTTTCTTTTTGGTGACATTTTTCTGTTTACAGAATTTTTTTTTTTTACATTTGTAGACATTCTTCTTTTTGGAAACATTTTAATATTTTGAGACATTTAAAGATTTGTAAACATTTTTCTTGCTCCATCCAGCAGCTTTCTGTCGTCACACAGTGACATCTAGTGGCCCAGCATGGTATGCATCTTTATATCTAAATTGCTTTATAATAAAACAATGAACCGGAATGACAAACAACCTACAAAAGTGTGACGTGCTCTTAAAAAACAAAACCCCAGTAAACAGAAGAGTTAAGCTAAAAGATCCAAGCAGCTTTGATAATGAATAAGTTGCGTTGTGACGACGATGAGGACATGAGGCCTTCTCATGCCACACACACACTCAGCAAGTGTGACGTTTGGGGTTCATAAGAATTTAAAATCCTGTTTAACTTTTCAAAAAAAAACCCTGCCCCCAAGCATTAATTATAAAAACACAGAAAACGTTTCAGGTACGCTGCAAAATTATTTAATTTCTCTGGTTCAGTTTCATCATTAAATTACATTTCAGGCTTGTTGTACGGAAATCAAGGACATGATGTACAGATTTATGTTGCATGATGCAGTTAAAATAATAAGTGACCTTTAATGTGACGGAGCAAAAATGAAGCAATGCAGAATGCACAGTTCCCGGTTTGTGTTTTCGGACCATTGAGATCCCGTCAAACCTCACGACTTGGATCCAGCATCACTATTAATCCAGACTCACTGAGAGCCGCCCGGTTCTTAAAAACAGTCTGGTGGCTCGGCCAATCGGCAGCAGCAGCTTTGTCCCCGTCGGTGCCGGTTCGGGCTACAGATTAGCGCTCATCCCAATCCAGTGCTTGATCAGCTGGTGAGCGATGGTCTGGCTGGGAGGAACCATGAGGACCTGATGAGATCCTCTGAGGAGGGAGTCCATCACCTGTCGTCACAAACGACAAACACGCAGTTTGAAACGCCGTCGACAGTCGTGCTGACGAGCTTCTCTTCACTGGACCTCCAGTTACCTCGAGAAGAACGTTTAAGATCCTTCTTTTATACATAAGAACAGGAAGAAAAGTCCTGTTGTCGAACTCGTAGGCCCCGCCCCCTTAACCTTTCAACTTATTCTCGCTTCCAATGTTTCCAGAAACACATTTCTCTGAACCGTTTCAGAAGTAAAAGATAAAGTTTGATGGTCCGGTTTGAACCGCAGTGATGCGTTCAGGTGCATCACGTAAACCCGCCCCCCCCCAACACTGTGACGAGCTGCGGGGGTTCGTACAGTAGCGAGATACCGTGTCCTTTATACGTTCAAGTCTCTCTCCAGTTACATCGGGAAAACCATTTAAAATCCTTCTTTTATACATAAGAACAGGAAGAAAAGTCCTGTTGTCGAACTCGTAGGCCACGCCCCCTCGCAACAGGCCACGCCCCCTCGCTGCAGCGTTTTAACCTTTCAGCTTATTCTCGTTCAAATGTTTTCAGAAACACATTCGTCTGAACCGTTTCAGAAATAAAAGATAAAGTTTGATGGTCCGGTTTGAACCACAGTGATGCGTTCAGGTGCATCACGTAAACCCGCCCCCCCCGACACTGTGACGAGCTTCCTCTATACGTTCCAAGTCTCATTTCGCCTGCGTGCGCCATTGATGTATAATTTTCCCGAACCTGTTGCCTCGAGAACCACCGGGCTTCCTCGATCTCGTTCTTGTCCACTTTGATGTCGGTCGTCACGGCGACGGCGACGCAGCCGATCATGAGGCTGGAGGGCATGGGCCAGGGCTGGCAGGAGACGTACTGGACCAGGTCGACCGTCACGCCGCTCTCCTCCCGCGTCTCCCTCCTCACCGCCGCCTCCAGGGTCTCGCCTGCAACGGTCGGGGGGGGCGGGGGGGTTGGGGGGGGGGGGGGGGGGGTGACGACAGGGTGAGGAACCGGCGCCACCGTTCGGCCCTCCTACTTCACACGCCTACCAGGCTCCACGAATCCGGCCAAGCAGGAGAACATTCCGGAGGGGAACATCTTCTTCCTCCCCAGTAGACACTGGTCTCCGTCGGGGTGGATCACCAGCATGATGACGACCGGGTCTGCAGACACGACCGGGTGGCTTTTACCTTTTTGGTCACTAAATATCATAACACCTGTGACGTCAAGAGTTAAAAGTGCAGCGACGCGCTGGTGCCGACGGTCCGAGTCGTCTGTGTTTGGAGTATTTAATGAGTATCGTATCGGTACTCCTTATCGGCAAGTAGCTAAAGGTCGGTATTTGAATTTGCCCTTTAAAAAGGTGGTCTTGGTTCATCCCTCCTTCACTGTGACGTCGTCAAGCCGAAGAAGAATTTTGGGGTTTTGTGTAAAAACGTCATGTTGATTCCCAACTTTTCTTTCTGTGAGACAGTTTAGTTTAATTCTGTTGATTGGAGAGAGAAAAATACTTTTTTTGTTTGCCGGTTGTTATTTTATTACATTCGGTGATTGGAAATAACTTTAGTTTGAAGTGGATTGAATTGTTTCTCAAAAGTCAAAAACAATGAAAGACATTTTCCAAAAGTAGAAACCTGAGATTGAAAGCAGTAAATAGTCTTAAAAAATTGTTTAAAAGAGGGAAGTAAATTACAATAAGTTTAAAGTTTCTGCTTTTTTTTCCTTTTATAAAAACCGTATAAACCTTGTAAACGATCCTCATATATCTAATAAGCGCTTGAGTTTGATTAATGTGGGTTGATTGACCCAGACGGACAAAAACCTCAACGTTCCGTCTAAATAAGCTTCTTCGGGGGATTATTGATGCTGATGACCTTTTGTGTCTGTCCCCTTTTGTCCCCTCCTGTCCCCTCCCTGTTGGACCCCCTGCTGTGTTTAGTTTTCCCGAGCGCCGTGTCGTACCGACTCTTGGGTAGCAGGTGTTGTGGACGCCCTGGCGACTCGGGCACCCGGCGTTGACGCAGCGCCTCTTGTACCCCGCCTCCTCCGGGCGAGTGGCGCCGCCGCAGGTGGAGCAGAAGCTGTAGCGGCTGTGCCAGGCCAACACCGACCGAGCCTGAGCCACGACTCCTGAAGGAACGGCGGCCAGAGAAGAAGACTGTTCAGACACGCGAGTTGGGAAACCGGTGTGGCGTTCCAAGAACTGAAGTCTGGTTCCTTCTGGTGGAAAAAGCTCTACAAGAGGCTCACCGGCTTCGTCCTCGCTGAGCCTCAGCAGGTCCTTGTGGCCCGACCGGGGGAAGAAGCGCCGCTCTCCGCCGCCGCCACCGCCACCGCCGCCGCCTTCGAGGAGCTTGGCGGCGTCTTCGTCGGTGCCGACGGCGAACCAGGCGGGCGGTTCCCAGGGAGCCTCGTCCGCCGTCTGAGAGGAGGGGTCTCTCTTCTCCACCCCCAGGAAGACGAGCACCGTCGAAGGTTTCTGAAGGAGCCACTTCACCGCCTCGTGGCCCAACCGACACAGCTGGAGGTCAGTCTGAAACGTTCGCCACAGACAATCCCCGTCTCACAAGGCTTTTCAGTTCGCATTCAAAAATCGCAATCATCTTTTTAGTCTTCGGAGCATCGTGAGAAGTCGACAGTTGCACGTTTATGAAGTTACCTGATGAAATATTAACGGGGAGTTTAATCTCTTGGGTCAATCTGGTATTGTTCTCCATGATATTTGATCATATATGATGTGTTTCTTAAACGTTACACCTTGAGGCCCCATTCACACGACAACGTTCCGAGTGAAAACGCATCGTTTTTGCGTTTTCGTTTCAGAGCGGTTTTGTAAACGACGCTCTCAAAACGCTGTAGTTAGCATGCCGCTCCACTAGTGGGCGCTGATGGTTGTTTTTGTAATGAAACAACACACAGTATAAACAATAACAATGGTCAGACCACCAAGCTGGATTGTTATTACGGTGACTGTCAAAATAAAAGCACCAGCAGGATGTGGAGTCGTGACACTCTGGAGGTAAACTCTGTTCCTCCTGTGGATCTCGTTGCACACGTGCAGAGGAAGTACTGACTATGGCCACAGTGTGCAAGCAAAAGATCGATTTAATAGATTTTTTTTTATCGAATTTTGCAAATTCTAATTTTTTTTCTCCCCAATTTTTCTGCAATTTTCGCATTCCGTTGTTCCACTTCTCGTGAGTTTCCGTACCTGCTGTTGCACTTTTGCTTAAACTCGAGTTAAAGCCTCCTTTTCTTATTTTGGGATCGTTTATATGCATTTTAACTCGGAGGACAATCACAGCAATAAAGTTGCTGCAGGCATTTTTAAGTGCACTGAGAAAAAAAAAACCCCAAATCAAATCGAATCTCGAATTTTTCTTTAAAAAAAAATAAAAAATTTTTTACGACCAAACTGCCGAGCCCTGCTCAGTAGCAGTGTTTCGGAAAAGTTGCGTTTTCCCCGTTTCCACGGAGATGGAGTTTCAAAAAGTTGCATTGTCAGTGACTCCAAGCACCATCGTCGTGGAAACGGACACTCAAAATGCAACAAAAGCTTTATGTCATGATGTCGGGTGTGAAAACATCCTGGGTTCCTTGTTGCTTTGAGTTTTTTTCACATCAAACGAGACGAAGCCGCCGACCGGCAGGAGTCTCGTCGGTTCATTGGTTGAGAGCTCCGCTCGCTTGACCATGATGGTGCAAATTCAGAGAAAAAACAAACAAAAACAAAACAACAATACACAAAAAGTCCTGTCTTTTTTACACCTCATTGAACTTTTTTTTTTTGATGGAATGAAGCAGAATCGACGTGGGGGGGGAGAACCAAGATGGCAGCATAGAGCAGAGCTCCCAAGTCGATTAGGTGAATTATCCCCCAAAACTTATATTTGATCAACGTGAAATGAGCAGGGGATGAGGAAGGAAAGGTTCAAGAAAGAAAACCATGTCCACGAGGTCGAACTAACAGACGTGGAAAACGTGAGTGCCGGACAGCCTCAGTTACTAATGGAGAGCCTCAATGTTATTACAATGGAAATACGAAACTTCAAAGAAAGAGATGAAGGAGGATCTTACGAAATTCGGAGATGACTTCAAAGCAGAAGTCAGACGAGAATTCGCCGGGTTCAAAGAGGAAATTATTTAAAAAATTTAACGAAACGCCGAAGAGCCTCAACGTTATTACAATGGAAATACGAAACTTCAAAGAAAGAGGTGAAGGAGGATCTTACGAAATTCGGAGATGACTTCAAAGCAGAAGTCAGACGAGAATTCGCCGGGTTCAAAGAGGAAATTAATAAAAAAATTGAACGAAACGCCGAAGAGCCTCAACGTTATTACAATGGAAATACGAAACTTCAAAGAAAGAGATGAAGGAGGATCTTACGAAATTCAGAGATGACTTCAAAGCAGAAGTCAGACGAGAATTCGACGGGTTCAAAGAGGAAATTAATTTTTTTTAAATTACGAAACGCCGAAGAAATTAAACAGCAGCGGAAGGATATTGACGAACTGCAGTTAGCGGGTGACTGAGTCGGAACGAAGCAGAATCCCGTCGGACGCCTACCCGCCCAGCTTCCTGTTCCCGGGACGGGCCGACCACCATGGGGCTGAGCTTGGAGAACAGCAGGAACACCGTTTCAGCCGCCGTCCGTTTGGCGTCCAGCCACTCCTCGTCTGTCCTCCTCAAGCCGAGCCGGTCCAGCGTCTCCCGGCCGAAGTAGTTTTCCTTGGGCGTGTCCGTCGGCCCCAGCAGCTTGGAGACGTGTCCGTGGCCCCAGAACTTGGCGATGTCGTAGGCGGTCTGGAAGGAAGCGTTGACCGAGGACCCGTCGCAGCTGGGAGACGGAAAAAGTTGGAGGTGTAAAGAGGAAGAGCCGGACGATCGGGGGCATTTCAAGCATTCTCTGATCTTCGCAATTACATTTCTGCACCGTGTAGCGCCGCATTATGTAATAACAATGTAATATGTAATACAGTTTCAACGCATTTTGTAATAACTTGTTACACGGTGCAACAATTAGTACAAAATGCGAGTGTTTAGAGCTGCATTATGTAACAATGTAATACATTTTCAACTCATTATGTAATGTCACATTTTGTAATAATCTGCTGCATTTTTAAATAAACGTTGCATTTTGTAATAACTTGTTACATTTTGCAAGTTATTACCAAATGCAGGCGCTTTCCGTTTTCTTAAAAAAAAAGTGATAATTTGGTATATTATGTAATAAATCATCGAAATTGATGCCTTAATTAGACAAGCATCATACCGCCAGAATAACACCAAGCATTAATTAGGATTTATTTAAAAAAAAACAAAAAAAACTAGTAGGATGTTTTATTGCTCAAGCCTAAATTAAATGTAGTTGTATTCATTATAATGGAAACAAAAACAAAAGCTACACTAATGAATTATTAATGACACAAAAATGATGGGTGCACTGAAATTGTGCAGGACATAAACACATGCAATCTGCATCATATTATGTAATTATATATGATACAAAGATTAAAAACACAAAAAACTTAATGCATTATTGCATATTGCACTATTATTACATAATGCGGCTCTACGCACCTGCCTTTTGTAATAACTGCAATAAGAAACAGCTTATTACAAAATGTGGTGTTATTACAGAATGAGTTGAAAATGTATTACATTATTACATATTGTAACGTTATTACATAATGTGGCGCTAAACTCCTCATGCAGTGAGGATATAACTGTGACTCATAACATCTAATATATTAAGATATTCACTGTTTTAAATGTGTTCTAAATCTAGATATTCACTGTAATTTACGATAATGTCGATGAATTTTCCTGTGTACTGAAGTAGCAATGAGACGAGTGTAACTAATCAAAGTTTTCCTGTATCCTGGGACACAGACCCGCGGGTCAGCAGCTCCTTCACCACGTCGTAGTGTCCATTGCGAGCGCCAAACATCAACGCCGTCCAGCCGCCGGTTCCCGTCTGGTGGATGAGCGAGGGGACGTGGGACAGCATGGACGACACCCGGCTCAGGTCTCCTCTGGCCGCCGCGTCCAGAAACCTCTCCACCAGCTCCGCCTCTGCACTCGGACGCAGGTCGGTCATCCTGGGAACCCCGTCAGAGTGTTTGAAGTACAGAAAGTTTTACACCAGTGGAGGTTAATGCAGGTCAGGTTACTGTCCAAACTGCCTTGAAGTGACTCTATTGTATTTGGCACTATGGAAATAAAAACTAATTCAATTATTGTCAATCAGCACAGTCAATCACAGTAGTTTTTTTTGTTTTTGTTGAAGGAAGGGCCCATTTCCCTCCCCTCTCTTACAGGTTTTTTTTTTTTTTTTAAATATATATTTATTGAGTTTTTTTACTTTAACAAGGCAAATTACATCACAGTAGAAATACAGAAACAAATATTGCTTAATTAGCATCCATAAAATTAACTATCGAGGTGCCTAAAGAACAAATAATATTCCTTAAAGTATTTTTGAAAAATATTAGGAAAAAACAATACACAAATCCAACAACAAAACAGATCAGAACAAAACAGACTCACAGTGGGGTTATAAAGTTGTGTAACAATCTGTGAATGTCCACCTAATCTTACATTGGCCACATAAATGATAGATATTAGGGATCAAGTACAGCTTCAGATATCTTAATATTGTGATTTTTATCCTTTTTTTTAGTCCTATTTTTTTTAATCTACTTATTATTACTCTTACTGTAAATACTTTTGGCCCTTAGAGTTCTTGATAGTCATTGTATATAAGATTCCTCTATTCTTATCTAACTGTTTGCAGATTTCTTGTCTTTCCTACTCATGAGTCCTTAAGAGCAGAAGGTAACAAGTACATTTCTCCATTGTGAGATCAATAAAGGCTTATCTTACCTTATCTTATAGGCTGATCAACACAGTAAATGTTTAGCACTTACATATAATTTACTTTATTATTTCAGATGCATTTGCATCTATCGAATTGCACGTGGTTTTGTTTCCCTCAGCTTATTGGATCAAAAAAACAGCAACAAAAATGGGATTTTTAAGGTTTTTTCTGAGGTTTAAACGTAGTTGGACGAATCTATCATGTATACTTTGTTGATGAATTGACTAGTTAACTGTAATCTGTGTCTCTGTTTGACACGCAGTGACTGCAGATCTGTAATAAATCTCTGAACCCCCGATGAGATCAACACCAGATCCCTGTTTTAATCCACTAACACACCTGGCAGAGTTCAGGTAATCAAGGGTGAACAGAAACGTGCGTTACCTTCTCCTTGTCCTGAGTCTCTACTTCCTGTTGTGTAAGGGTCACGTGCTCCCATACAGCTGCGCTGCCTTCACGGAACGTCGAGAAAATAGGAATTCTAAAGTTTTGGAATGTTTGTTTGTTTTTTTGACAGACGACAGGAATAAGTGTGTAACGTGTCTGTGATTTGTTCTGCTCTCGTGTTTATCTCTTTGAAAGGCAGTCCTGAATTATATTTTCAATCGATACTATAATCACACGTGCAAAAATTTAATTGCAAAACGCATTATTAAAGAACAGACAAGTGAAGTGTGTGGTTATGTAGAATTGTGTTGTTTAATGAGTTTAAGTATTATTCAGATTTTCAACCGAGACTGAAATCATTCAGTACAAGAAATATTAAACTGTGTTTGTGACCAACTTCAGCTCTTTTTACCTTCATGACAGTAGAGAACCAGTAAGACATGGCACTACATCAGCACTGATGCATGAAATCCCCAAGGTGGCAGCAGAGGAACACCTTTAGTGCCATTTCAGTGTCACTGCTTGTGTTTGTTTTAGAGGAAGAGTTATTTATCAAGAGAGCTGACCTTGTAGCTCCAACAGCAGATCTGCATCTTGTGGTAGCTTCTTACCTGGTTGTTTCCCCAGGTGGTAGTTGTGGGGGAGTAAACTAGAGAGTCAAGTCTAACATTGTAATGAAGTAAAGTAACTCATAAACTAATCATACTTTATTGATCCCCTTGGGGAAGTTCGTTCTTCTGCTTTGACCTGTCCTATTTCTAGGGTGTGGAGGTGCAGCCACATTATGATGCTCCAGAGAGCTGATGGGGGGGGTCAAGGGTCAGGCCCAGGGACCCACAGTGGTCACATGTCAGCCTCTGAACTCCCCAATCACAAGTTCACTTTTCTAAAAACCTGGACAAGTGGGGACAGGTACGTCTGGACAGACGTCTCTTATGGCCCGGATCAACAAGAAATCCAAGTCTTTGCGTCGGCTCAATGCTCAACATGTAGCCACCGGCTAATGCTAAATATGTAGCGTGCTAACTCCATCGTTGCCTGTGTTTCTGCCATTGGCATGTAGACAGACATCGTTTGTTGCCGTGTAAACGTGCAAAATCAATGCGTTGACACTAGAAGCGTTGTGAAATAAGGTGTCTGTTTGTTTTCCTCTGACGGGATTGCTTCAGGATGAGTATTTGTCTACTACCGAGGAGAAAGTGGATCCACACACGGGAAAAGAGAGGTGAAATATGTTTTTGACCGATAGACTACTCATTCGATAGCTCAAAATCAAATAAACTTCATGAACTCCCAGCATGTCTTTTCGGGGCCGTGGCTGCTGTTTGCTGTCAACAGGTGGTGGATGTGCAGCTCGAGGAGTGTTGTGGCTGCAGCTGATCCTCCAGCATTAACAACAGCTGTGGTAACAGCTGACGGAGGACGAGGAGGAGGAGAAGGAGGAGGAGGAGGAGGAGGAGGTCTGAACCGAGAGCGTCCCCAACTCAGAGCTGCAGGTACTCTCAGAACAAACATACCACACATACCAGAACCCCTCTGCTTCATCCACTCCAATCAAAACTCGCCCATTACTCTTCACTGGCTCTGAAAAGGACTTTCGTGTCGCACAGAATCACGTCTCTCTTGTGCTCGCGGCGGTTTTATTTGGTCTACTAGAATGTCTTCACGATATTTCAGCGGCCATCAACTCGATGGGGCAGGTCGGTCAAGTTTGAACGTACCCGCGTCCCGTCACATCGGCGGCGCCCAAAAAGTATCTTCTGGGATTCTTTTCCACGTCGACCCACCAGTTTAACGACTCTGAGCCGCTCTCACACACCAGAGGTGCTAAACTGACACGCCATCGCATACCTTTCACATATCATTTGCGTGTAGATATAAATTAGGCTTTATGGCATTAAGTACTCGTATCGGTACTCTGTACTGGCAAGAAGCTAAAGGTTGCCACTCGTACTTGTACTTGTCCTTTAAAAAAGAGGGATCCCGAGTTATAGAGATTATCACTAAGTTCTTTCCTGTCATATTTGAGGTTTCTACAAAACCCAGGTTTCAATCGGCCGTAATGGAAAAATGCATCTCAATGGAAGGAGTCGTTCTTGATTCTAAAATTAAAACTTCTAAATCCATTGATGTGTTTAAGAAACTTGTTAAATTGTCAATGTTACAGAAATACGACACTGCGGAGGAGCAGATCAACCTTATTGATTTATCTTGTGTTTGATGTTTTGGAAAAAGACGCTGCATGTGAATGAACTGGACTGTAAAGGATTTAGTGTCGATGAGGGGCAGAACATTAGAAGTTTGACTTCTTTCTTCTTTTCATTCATATGAAATGCTGTTGTTGTTGCATCATTTTAAATGAATGAAATAAATAATAAAATGAAAAAAAATGAACATGAAATATTTTCCACTCCATGTCAGTAAGTCTGCAATAGTCAAACAGTTTTTTTTTTACATACAGGTCACGCTATTTTAATTTCTATTTTTTTTAAAGTGACTCGGGTTACTTGTACTCAAATATGTTTGTTAGCATTTCTATTTTTTTAAAAATAATTTTTCTGGAAGTTGACAAATTCAAGGATAACTGGAAAGGACGGCTACTATATATTCAGCAACATAGACCTGACTTTGTGTCGGACCTACTGTAATGTATGTCTGCTTTTGTGGACTATTTTTGTCTGAGTGATGCACGTCTGAGGACGGTAGTCCTTTCTACAGAGGCCGGGTAGATACATATATATATATATAAAGTATTTCTTAATTTTTACCCCTGGTTTCTTGTATTTTTGTATCATTTATATTTTTCTTTTTCTTGTCTGTTTATTTTTCCTTTGTTTTATGTGAGCATTCCCTTTTATTACAAGTATGGACATTATAAAGGACATTGAGTTTGGGAGAAATGTGCTTGTATTGTGAAGGATTGACTGTAAGAAAAAAAAAAAAAAAAAAATTCAGCCGTGCAGCTTCTCTGCAAACGTGTTTGTGTGGAGTTTCAGCAGCATCGCAGACGGTCTGAAGCGTTCACGTGTTTCGGCGGCTCGGCCTTGAGTGTGTGTGGGCCGGAGCGCCCTCGGCATGGCGGCGCGGCTCAGACACGGCGGTCATAAAGGAGCTGAAAAGTGTTTCGCACTTGTGCAATTAAAGGCTCAAGTGACCGTCCCGTCTTGGCGCACCCAGCCGGCTCGCTCAGCCCAAACAAAAACACCTTTCTCTGGGCGCGGGAGCCGGCCGGCCCGGCCCGGCCGGCGGCTTGGCCCGCGCTCAAGACGCTGCGGTGGAGGGAGGCTCTCCTCGTCCCCGGGCCAGACACTGTTTTGTCTACGCTGCCGCGGCGGCGCACGTTTTTGTAGCCTTTGGGTAGAGTTCGGGGCAGGTGACATGTGCGGGACGGGTTAATGGGTTTGGGATGGGATTAGTGAGCGCTCCGCGCTGGAAAGCGCGCGGACCCCGGTGCCAATCCAGCGTCTTTGTCAACGGGGACGTTTTCTGCGGGGCGTAAATCAGAGACGGTCTCCGGAGATCAATTAAACACGGCACGGTATTTCAGTTTAATTCCCAAATACACACACACGCACACACAAGCATGAATATACGTACAGCCTTTTGTTCTGCAATAAATAACAACGACGCTACGGTCTGGTCCCTGCTGTCCGTCACCCCGACATCTGAACGCCGGCGGGGGACGCGTTAAACAATAAAGGTGCTTCTTGCAGACCTTGTAAGTCTTATGGTTCTGTGTGGCTTCTCGCTCTGCGAGAGACGGAAAACGGAGAGAGGGAGGGGTGGAGGTGGACAGACGGGGCGAGCAGACGAAAGCTCTCCCCCGAGGAACATTTCTAAAGACAATTTATACATTTGGAAGAGATGAACCATCTGAATGTTTGCTCTCCCCATAAATTTCCCAGTCAGTTTTACTGGCTGGTCCCGGCGACCGTCTCCCTCCCCGTGCTGTGTGTGTTCTTTGCTAGCGAGCAGCTTGTCCTCGGGCCCCCGGACCGGCCGCTGCTGCTGCTGCTGCTCCTCCCCCGGCAGGTCTTTGAGGGCAGCGCCGTTATCTCGCCACGATCTTGCTCTCTCGCCCCCCCCCCCCGAGACGTTTCAAAGGTCCGCCGGCCTCCGCGTTTGTTTCTTTACCTGCTGCCTTCGCAGCCCTCCAGTCCTCACATCCACCCTCGCGCTGACCTTAAATATTCCACCAGCCAAAAAGGATTTTTAGGAGTAGAAAGGAACTTCCACACGGTTGTTTCTTTCCCCCCGCCGAACTAGATTAACTTACCAGCCACATAAGAGTATCAGTGTTTAGCTGACAGTCGTCTGGTGACTTTCCCATTTCCCCGCTCCGAGCCGACTCGTGTTTACGTCTGTCCTTCAGGAGGACGCTGAAAGTTCAGCGTCTGGCTTCACTTCCAGCCGTTCATCTCCTTGAGCTTGCTGATGCTGGTGCCTTTGACCGGGGTGGAGGGCGGGGGGGTGTACAGCGGCAGGGTGGGGGTGCTGCAGCTCCTTGCCCATAGCTTGTCAGTGGGGATCGTCCACCCGGGTCGGGACGACTTCTTCTTGGCCTTGCCTGTCTTCTCCTTGGAGGACGCCGGAGAAATTCCCTGCGCAGGGGGAAAAAAAAAAAAAGAGCGAGCAGAATTAGAGAGGTCTCAGCTCAGTGAGGCTGTTTTCCTTCAAGGCCCCGTTCTCACGACGGCGTTTTCGTTTTAAAAGAACAGTTTCGCGTTTATACGCCGACAAAATAAACACGAGGTTGTTGGCATGCCGGACCACGAGTTGGTGCTGTTTGTTTGTTTTTTGGGCAGAGGGAGGAAGTACAAAAGTAATCGACGCCCTGTGAACACGACAACGCCGTTCCATCGTTTTTGGGGCCGATCGACGCCACGGCGCCACGTTTTAGGAGCCTGAAAACTGCTTCCAGAGTGACGGAATTAGAAACGCCGGCTCAGCTTCGACGTGAGGACGGGCAAGACGCACGTCTGCCGACATCGATGGTGTCGTCGCCCCCACCTCTCGACACGATAACCCCGCAGCGTCTCCGAACGACAAAAACAACAATGGCCGACTTCCTGCTGCAGAATCTGCTGATTGGTTTAATAAGGCCAGATGTTGGATTCGTCCAATTCTCAGTTTTTGCAGGCTCTGTGTCGTCTTCTCCATTTTTTTTTGGTGTATTTCTGTAGCAGCGTCACACTGCCACCTATAGGCCTGGCATATGAACTACATAATTCTGAGTAGTTTTTTTATGGTGTCGCGTGGACGCAGATGTTTCCCCGCGTGGACGAGAAACTCTTAAAGACCTACGCTCCCCGAACTCCTCCTGTGGTTAAAGCAGGTACCGGCGAGACGGCGGAGTTGAAAGAATGATGAAAGAATGCGACGTACGCAGCAGCAGAGAGTGAAGCAGCTGAGTTTGGCCGCGTTCCGGCCCGTCCCCGCGTAGCGGCTCTTCTTGGGCAGCAGCAGGACGAAGGACACGGCCAGGGACAGATGGTAGAAGCTGTGGACGTAGGCGTAGTCCCACTCCTGCGGAAAGACACCGTTAGCCACAACGCCGCGTTCCGCACACGAACCCCAAGCCTAGATGTCGGCCGCGGCCCCGTCACCTCGAAGTAGAACCTCAGCATCAGGGCGAGAGCGCCGAAGCAGCAGCCCGGACCGACCTGCTGCGTGTAGACCGACTTCTCGGGATACACCGCCCGCAGCTCCTTCATCTTCTGCAACTGAGACGGGAAGAGTTTCGCTCACCGGTCCGGACTGGGCTGAACAGGAGCTCGGGGACGTGGGGAAACACAGGACTGCTCACCCATTTGACAGTGATGATGAAGACGGCGGATCCGATGGGTCCGGAGTAGACTCCGTAGCCCCAGCGGTCCTGGTAGATCCTCACAGCGATGGTCAACACGCCGAACATAGTTATGCTGGAGCGCTGGGGCTCCTCGAAATCCCCCAGAGCTGCCGGAGAGACGGGAGTCAGGTTAGACGAGGCTCGCGTTCCTCCGGCAGCTGACGGCCTGGCGAAAACTCTCTCGTCACACTCGAACATCAGGAAAGATTAGATTCAGTTCCAGCTGAATATTTAACTTCAGACTTTCTGTTTTAGCTTCCTTGATGGCTTTTTTCAGGGACTTTAACTAATAATCTTTCTGGACTTTAAGAGTAAAGTAAAATGGCCTGGTTTGCCTAAATAAGTTGCCCAAACCATTTTTTTTTCAAAGCAGCACGTTTTAAAAAGATTTAAGACTGATGCCTTTCATGCATTGATTATACGACTGAAGCTTTTCACACTTTCACATCTTCACTGACCTCAAACTAAAGTTGTAAATATCAATGAAGTCAAGATGTATATTATGAGTTTAAAACACATTTTACAGATTCGTGCATCAGCAACTTCTTTTTTCTCTTTCATGAGCCGTTCTAACTGTTTTCTAGATGTTTTTCGCTGATGCAGCCTTTAATTTCCTCCAGCTGTTTTTAGTGGTTTCATCTGGTTCAAATCTTTTAAAATAACTGTCTGCAAGTTGTTTAATTAGTTTTTCAATTTACACAAAGAGCACTAACCTCAGGTTCACTCTGAGATAGCCTGGACTTATAGATTCATGATTTCCGTACATGTGTAACGTTTTAAATGCCTGTTTTGTGTCATATTTGTTTATGTTGGGGTTTTTTTTTTTTTTATATTTTGATTTTGCTTATTTTCAAACGCCTTTTTCCTCCATTATATCCATTTCAAGCATTTGAAGCACCATAGTAATTGCAGTACTTTTACTTTTTGTTTTTTTAAAAGCATTATATTCCAAAAACATCACTTCAACTGTCTATTTCTCCAACGGTGGATTTTTATTGGCTGGTAGGCTTCTTGAATAATAAACTGGCATCCTTTGAACTCACACACACACACACACACACACACACAGGGGAGCAGACGCGCAGTGTGTGTTTGTCCTCGGGTGTGATCAAGTGATGGAATAAGGAGAATGCGAGAGCATGTGAGCAGAACTAAATACAGGCACAACATATGCTCCCGACAACTGCTGCAGACACAGCTGGTTGTTTCTGAGTGTGTTTCTGCCAAGCGCTCGTTAGCGTGAGTTTAACTTCCATTTCAAGAACTTGATCTCCAGCCGCAGTTGCATTAGAATACTTATTATTAATCCCCAAATGCCTCGTCGCGCTGCTCCACAGAAAATGGAATTTTAATAGAATAAAGTAAGAATGAAATTGAATAAAATGTGTTACGTAAGAGGGTTATCAGTGAATAAATCTATACAGGGAGACTGGATTGACAGTAAAAAGTATTTACAGAGGAGTTATACGGTCGGATGTCCACAGGAAGGACGGATCTCCTGAGACTGTCGACGACCCTGGAGGGACGAGTTAATGAAGGTTCTCCTGCTGGACCAGGACTTGGAGACGTTCAGGTTTATTCAGACCTGCAGTTTGTGTTCATGTTGCACTTTTGTGGACGTGAGCTTGAAGTCGAGATGAAATCCTATTTCTGTCTGACCTTAACAAGGTTTATAACACCAACATCATCACAAACTGGAGATTCGAATAAACAGAATTCCGCTTTTAGAAACGTTTGCTGGATGTCTTTACATTGCTAATCCTTATTAAATCTCCTGTGTTGCTGAAGATTGACCTATTTACAAGGCTTGTATGTCCTCCATCCGTCTGAAGTCGGGTGGTGGAGGTTGTAGAAAGTCTCGACTCGGCACAGTTGTCAGGATACATGTGAAATGGCAGGGCGGCACGGTGGCGCAGTGGTTGGCGCTCTTGCCTCATAGCAAGAATGTTTTGAGTGAGTCGGACGTCCCGAAGTCCAGAAACCAGCATGTCAGGTTAATTTTAAACCAAATTGTCCCGAAGTGTGAATGTGAGTGTGATTGTCTATCTCTGTATTTGTCCAGTGATGGACTGGAGATCTGCCCTCACCTGGCCTCACCTGGCCTCACCTGGCCTCACCTGCCCTCACCTGCCCTCACCTGCCCTCACCTGCCCTCACCTGGCCTCACCTGCCCTCACCTGCCCTCACCTGGCCTCACCTGCCCTCACCTGCCCTCACCTGCCCTCACCTGGCCTCACCTGGCCTCACCTGGCCTCACCTGGCCTCACCTGCCCTCACCTGCCCTCACCTGGCCTCACCTGCCCTCACCTGGCCTCACCTGGCCTCACCTGCCCTCACCTGCCCAGATGGATAGATGTTGAGTGGTAATTTGCTAGAACCTACTTGAACCAGACACACTGCACTGGACCTACCAGTGAGGGTGACCCACATTGAGAGCGCCGTCCCGTAGACGCTGAAGTACTCCAGGATGTCGTATTTCATGAAGCACAGGATGGACAGACCTGGACCGTCACAGGCATGATAGATCTGCGGAGGGACATCAGGTCAGTCAGTGTGTCGGCACCATCTCAACCCAGTTCAGCTCCAGAAAAACTCCTGTCGGCTATTGAAGCAGTGGAAGGTTTAAATTTGAAAGTCTTATTGCGCGCGTGTCGTCCATGAAAGTCAGATACTGGAGTGCACAAACCCGAGGGTGACGGAATTCATACAGGGTTGAAATCGAAGGGTCAAGGCTGAGACCAAGTAGGAGAACTATCAACATATAAGCAGCAATATTCATTATTAAGAGTGTTTTGGAGAGCAGGATTCTTCAGAAGTGAAGAAGTTTGTTCCAGTAAATCGTCCAACAGGGAACTGCGCCTCTAAACTCCACCACACCCAGAAGAAACAGAAACTCAGTTTCAGACAGACTCTCACTCTTTCATCTCACTAAGACGATGACAAACTACATTCTGCACAGTCGGGCTGTTCAGAAGGACGTAGGCTCGTACGGGATGCAGAAAGCTTCGACGTGAACGTTCCCGGGACGCGCTGCATCCAGACGACACGCGGAGACGAAGGGCATCAGACTCACCGCGGTGAAGAACATGGTGAAGAAGTAGACCATGGCCTCCAGGTGGAAGCCCCTCTTGGCCGCCACGCTGGCTGCAGGCAGGAACACCAGGCTGCTCACGGTGGGGAGCAGCATCTTGGCGATGAACGCACCCATGGCGGACGGACGGCTTGGAGACGGCGAGAGATTTCTGTCCTCCTGGTCGCAGAAAGTGGAACCGGTGAGTGAGTCTGGACAGTGGGTCTGGACAGTGGGCGTACGAGGACGGAGCGCCCACCCTGTAAACACCCCAGTACAGCATCAACAACCCCCCCCCCCCCCCCCCCCCCCCAGCTGTCAACGAGGCCCTTTAAATTTTAAATAGACCAAGAAGGCACGTCCACCGAGGGCCTGGATGTGCATCGTCATCACTGGACAGCTGTTTGCATACCGGAGCCGCGGGGACGGGCCTGGGTGGGGCAGGAGGAGGCAGCATGGTGTGTCCATGGGACAGCATGCAGGCCTGGAAGGAGTGGGGGGGGGGGGGGGGTCTTTTAGTTTCTTTTATTATGGCTCGGGTTCCTGGTCTCTGATTAAGCTGTTCAACGTCTGATCTAGACCATCGCTTTGGGTCCTTTTCTCTTTTGGTTTTCTGTTTTCAGTTTTTCTGGATTATTGCTCTTTTGGGCTTCAGAATCCTTCGTCCCATCCAGGGTTAGTTGTGTCTCGTCTCCCAACATGTAAAAAAAAAAAGATCATTTTGAATTTGCAGAACCAGACTCGGGTGGAGACCGAGCTCCAGGTGACCGTTCTCCAGGATATGGCTCACTCGTGTTTTTTTTTTTTTTTTATATATAATTCATTTATTTAAATGAAAATAAAATGGAAAAACACGACCTGCAGCCTGAGTTCATATTAAGAGATTAGCACTCCGCCTCAATCTAACTGGGTTTGTGATGATTTATTACTTCTGAGGTCGACACACGATATGAAAACTCTTGAGAGGACCAGTCTCAGTGACCCTCTGTCATCTCAACACTTTGAACCTTTCAATCAGATGCAGTGTTTTTTTTTTTTTAACAAACTCTGCCCATGTGCCACATAATGCTGTCCTGTCTCCGCCCGCCTCGTCTCACCGAGGCCATATTTGACCCGTTGCTTGTCTGTTCCTCCAGTAATCCCCCAGCAGCAGCAGCAGCAGCAGCAGTTGGCCTCTCCTCAGCTGCTCCACCTGCTCATGGCCTCCATGCAGTGGCACCATGGCTGACTTTTAGATCCTCTATGGTTTTAGTAAGTCGAGCTGCTGCCCGGTTGTCCTGAGAAGCGCCGCCGCGGCGTCACCGCGGCGCCCCCTGCTGGGAACCCGCCGTCGCATTTTCAACCAGTCCCCAGCGTTTGTGTTCCGACGTGACGATGTGATGCTTCTCGTCATCAGAAATCCTTTAGAGGTTTCACTGTGGGTCACGGGTTGACCTCTGGACTGGATTACTGCAGGGGCTTCTGTTGTTGTTGTTGTTGTTGTTGTTGTTGTTGTTGTTGTTGTTGTTGTTGTTGTTGTTGTTGTTGTTGTTGTTGTTGTTGTTGTTGTTGTTGTTGTTGTTGTTCTTCTTCTTCTTCTTCTTCTTCTTCTTCTTCTTCTTCTTCTTCTTCTTCTTCTTCTTCTTCTTCTTCTTCTTCTTCTTCTTCTTCTTCTTCTTCTTCTTCTTCTTCTTCTTCTTCTTCTTCTTCTTCTTCTTCTTCTTCTTCTTCTTCTTCTTCTTCTTCTTCTTCTTCTTCTTCTTCTTCTTCTTCTTCTTCTTCTTCTTCTTCTTCTTCTTCTTCTTCTTCTTCTTCTTCTTCTTCTTCTTCTTCTTCTTCTTCTTCTTCTACTTCTACTTCTACTTCTACTTCTACTTCTACTTCTACTTCTACTTCTACTTCTACTTCTACTTCTACTTCTACTTCTACTTCTACTTCTACTTCTACTTCTTCGTCTCTGTGAAGTTTCACTACCGCCATCTGCTGGTTGGAGCTCACCTATCCTATTCCCACTGCGAGGAAAGGAAGGAAGAAAGGCTCCTCGTCGGATTTTGTAACAATTCCGTTTTACTTTGAAAAGCTTCTGAACCTGTTGCGCCCTGTGTCTCACTTCCCCACCAGTTACATCCACATGAGCTTATGTAGTTTAGAAGAAGTGTGCGGTTGTTGGACTGACGCTGATCCCTTGTTAATGTGGATTTTGTGGATTTATTTGGTTGTGCGAGTCGCGGCGCTCCACTTCTCCGCCCCCCCCCCCCCCCCCCCCCGCCCCCCCCCCCGGTGACTCTGTCTTCAGGACCCCTCGCTCTGAACACAAGCGGGTCGGTGTGGGAATGGAGAGCAGACTTCCTGGACCCATCTGGAACAACAAATGTCTTCCTTTTGATTCAGTAACAACTATGACCCGTCGGCCTCCTTTTACAAATAATTGAGTGGAATTCAATTCTTATTTTGCGCCGAGAGGTTATTTTCTTTTCACTAATGAGGGGAAGTGACTCCCGCTTCACTTTCATCTCCTCGCTTTCCGCCGTTGCAGCGTGAAATATTAGCCGAGGAAGATCCTCCGTGATCCATCAAAACACATTTATGAGACAACGACAACAGGAAGAGACGGCAATGAGTCGCTTAACTGATACAGGCCGATCTTATATTACTTTATGAACGTTCCTGTCAGGGCGACTGAGTGAATCACGGTTGGTAAAGCAAACCTTCGCCAGTAGAAGTTGGTGAAATAGAAACAAAACTGCTTTTCACCGAAACGAATGCATTACATAACGCTAATGCTGATCGACAAACGTAGTGGCAATGATATTAATTCAAACGTTTTTAATGTCTTTGGGTTAAGACACTGCTTTTAAAGTTATTTAAACTATTTAAATGCTTTTATAGTAAATCTATATTTAAAATATATTTAAAACCAACACTCGAAAACCAGATCATCACCGCTCAGTTCCAACCTGCAGTTTCCTAAATCGATCACGCCAAAGTTCATATCTTTACAAACTGCACTTTGTTTCCAGTCGAACTGTTTCAATAGCTGACGTCGTCTTCGGAAAACTGCCGCAAGGATTTCTGGGATATGAAAGACGGCGTTTTGGCAGCTGAAGCAAAAAAAAACAAAAAACAAAAAACGATTTTGGCCCGAAAAGAAGCGCAACTTCATGAAACAAAGAGTCTTGAAGCCACGAGAATAATCTGACATGTTGTGAAACTGATCAGTTTTCCAGTTGCAAATCGAAATCGAGTGAAGAAACGCGATCTTTCCTTGGGAATCTTCCGCCACCGGCGGACGGTTGAGCTGCAAAATCGCTTGTTTGTAAGGCTATAATGATGAATTCCTTTCATTCAGGTATTGACAACATTTTAGAGATGGACATCAACAACTAAAACTGACTTTAACTTTAGTCATTCATGCTGGCTTAGAAAAGGGTTATGCAACCTTGATGATCAAAAGATCAATTTTTGTGATTTTCTACCAAATAACATTTGTCCGGAGCCACAAAACATACAAATCAGAATTCAGAAAACTTTATTGGTATTGCCATAAAACAACAGTACTTTGTCGGTTGCAATCACACTTAAAAATAGGAGATAAATAGGCAGATAACATTTTGTGTAAAAAAAATAGCGTGAAGACAAATCTTTGATATATAAAAACACGTACAGGAAAGAACTGCGTCGTCCCTGGCGGAGCGGTGCGGCGGTGTTTGGGACAGTCTGGAGCATGCTGATGATTTAGGATGAAGAAGAAATCAACAAAAGCATTGAAATCATGATTCATAGATACATTTAAGCAACATTTTATAACTTTTTCTTGCTATTGTAGCCACTTTCAGCAATTTTTAACCAGAATTTTACACTATTTTGGGGGAAAAAAAGTCGTACACAGATATAATACAAACAAAAACAAATTGTTTATTGACCCAGAAGTCTCTGAAGACTTTCTGGAGGCGCTAAAGAGACACTGGTCTCTTTTCAAACCCTCAAATTCGTATCGGCTCATTCGTCAAGTCTTTTCAGGAAGGAGTGTGTTTTCGCTCACATAGTTATTGGTGAGAGTAAACACATTTTTTCTCCCCCCTCCCTCTCTCTGCGGTTGCGCTTACAATTGCTTTAATTGCTCTGCGTGTGCCAACCCTAATGACTCCAGACGTGTTCACGGTGGGTTTTTAACACGAGAGCAGCCCTGGGAGTTTTGTAAGCCGTCGAGCAACACGTTGTCCTTAATGGCTTTTGTTTAATTGTCGTGGAACAGTGTTTGAATTGTCATGGGCGCATATGATCTATGCCGCTGACCTCCACCAAGCGCTCTGTTTGTCAGCCTTGGAAAAACTGCCGACTAAGCAGAGCGGCAGCTCCTGGAACCAGCGAGATGAGAAGGCCTATGAAAGAAGGAATGAGAGGAGTTGAAAACAGCTTGAGAACGAGGAAGAACTCCTTTATTTGTATTGTCGTCAGATCAAAGACGTGCTCCTACGTTTATGAAATAACGTGGGTCTGCCGAGGCTAAACTTTCCAGATTACGTTTAGTGAAAGCACTTCGTTTTCGCGTTTTCGTTTGACATAACGTTTAAGCGACAACGGCGGAAATCATAGATATAAAACGCGAGATGCCTCACGGCGCCGCCGGTGACGTGCCAACAGCGCCGCCATCTTGGGGAGGTCACCCGCTAGCGCTAAACATATCGCTCCCAGGCTAGAAAATCCACCAAAACATTCGTAGCTCGTTTGAAAAGCCTCATGGAAAAATTATTGGGGGGGGGGGGCATGAGATAGAGCTTTACCTCAGCTTTAAAATGAGGTATTATTTGTGTTTCTATGTGGACTAGCAAGCGAGCTACCAATGTTTTTGTGGATTCTCTCGCCTGGAATCTGTATGTTTAGCATCAGCGGGAGACCTCTCCAAGATGGCGGCGCTGTCGGCGCGTCACGTCCACAGGCACTGATAGGCCGTGAGGCATCCAGTGTTTATGTCTATTGGAACACTGAAAACGTTGTAGTTAGCATGCTAGCCCATGAGTTGGCGCTGTTGGTCGTTTTTTTTGTAATGACACCACACACACGCACACACACACACACACACACACACACACGTGCGGCAGAGAACAAGACGTTATAAACAATAACAATAAGCACACGGATACTCGTACGGACAGACGACAAGTTGGACTGTCGTCACGGCGACTGTCAAAATAAAACTACCAAGTCTCAGGAGAATCTTGACCCGAGAGTCGTGACACTCGTGTCACTCGAGTAGAAAAACTGTTTACCACGGCTGTGATGCACAACTTTGGCCGTCCACACGGCGCTGGACCCTGAGCATTTCCACAAACATCTCATTCCCCCCCCCGTCTCCACGGCGACAGAGCCGGACCGTCACCTTGAGAGCCGTTTTCCAAAAAGTCTCGTTTCTGGTGGACCTGGACGTAATAAATTTGAATTTGTCACTTGGCGTGGAGAGAGAGAGTCTCTGAACCTGCAGCCTGTCCTCCTCACTCCTCAGCAGACTCACGAGGAGACGACAGCGGGTGAAAAAGTACCCTTGGACGACTGTCGAAACTTTGTTTTGTTTGTTACGTCTGGTTCTGAATCGATGTGCCTCAGGAAGAATGAAGCAGCGCAGCCAGCCGGGGTCGTTCCTGTGTTCTTTTTTTTTTTTTCACCCCCTGATCCTCCCACCTTCTCCCTCCACTGCTCCTGCTGACGGAGGAGGAGGAGGAGGAAGAGGGATGCAGTGAGTGCACACCTTACTTTCCTCCTTTCCTCACTTTCTTCCTCCTCCTCTGTGTTTCTTCCTTTTTCACTCCACAGTGACAGCAGCACAGAGCAGCAAACCACAAGACAGCACCAGGCAGGCTGAAACACACACACACACACACACACACACACACACACACACACACACACACACACACACACACACACACACACACACACACACACACACTTATTTACAGGCACACAAGCACGTGTGTGTGTGTGCACACAATCAAACTCTAAGCGGCATCCTACATGCAGACCGAGACGCCGTTGGACTGCTGCAGGCGAGGTGAGTGCATAAATATTTGTACTTTCTCTTTCTCTCTCCCAGTGTGTGTGTGTGTGTGTGTGTGTGTGTGTGTGTGTGTGTGTGTGTGTGTGTGTGTGTGTGTGTGTGTGTGTGTGTGTGATGTAGAGGTGTGCTGTGTGTTTTGTGCGCACTACGTCTGAGTAGGAATGTGTGTGTGCATGGTTAAAGGGTATTTTCCTGTGTGTGTCTCTGTTGACTCTTTGCATGTCTGCATATAATTGTACTTTTTTTCCCCCTTTGTGTGTGTGTGTGTGTGTGTGTGTGTGTGTGTGTGTGTGTGTGTGTGTGTGTGTGTGTGTGTGTGTGTGTGTGTGTGTATGTGTGTGTGTGTTTACAAGGAGCACCAGAGCCAAAGAGACTTCTGTTTTGCACCAGACCAAAACAAATCTGCAAATAATGCTGACTCTCTTTCAGGAAAATGTGTGTTTGTGCAGGCCTGTGTGTGTGTGTGTGTGTGTGTGTGTGTGTGTGTGTGTGTGTGTGTGTGTGTGTGTGTGTGTTCCTGGACCGGCTTTCGTCTGTCTGGAAACTTGTCAGCTGTGTGTGTGTGTGTGTGTGTGTGTGTGTGTGTGTGTGTGTGTGTGTGTGTGTGTGTGTGTGTGTGTGTGTGTGTGTGTGTGTGTGTGTGTGTGTGTGTGTGTGTGTGTGTGTGTGAGAAGAAGGAGTGGTGTAAACTGGTTCAGGCTCAGATTGGTGCTACTTGTCAAACCTTTCTGGTTCTTGTTGCACTGAATAAGAGATCTGCAACCTCTGGAGCCACATGTGGCTCTGTTGCCCTCCTGCAGTGGTTCCCTGAACCGTTCACTGAATTATACCTCTCAGTAAATAAACATCTGATCTTGTTTTCATTTTTATTTACATGCATGAACTCATTTTTAAAAGGCTTTTTAACCCTTGGATGAAATGGGCTTTTTAAAAATGCACTTCTCAACCTTAAAATGATTTTGAAAAGAAAAGAAGGTTGAAAATAGAATGGAAAACAGGTAAAAAGACTAAAATTGTCAAAATAAAAAAATTCCCGTCAAGGAACTTTGAAACTTCTAAAATCAGGTACAAAAACGAATAAAAATGCAATTAAAAGTTTACGATATCGAAACCTATATATGAAACGTTAAACGCTGAATCAGTCTCATTTTAAAGGTTGAACGTGTGTCGCGGTTCCAGTTAAGTTAGCATTTTGTGAAAAGTGACAAAAATGGATGTTTCGTTAAAGAGGTTGCAAACCACTGATATAAATGCATCCAGAGCAGCCAGCATCTCTTCTGTCAGTGTCACTTTGTCACCGTGAACAGAGGAACCATCGTCAGCACATTTATAGAGTCGGTGTCAGTCATCATTTATATGCTGCTCCAAAGTTTGTTGTGGTGAAAATGTTGTACGTTGAGCAGCCGAGTGATTGGAGTCGATGTGAGCTCAACTCGTTCTCAGTGGCCATAGCTACAGACGCTCCTCTGCATGGAGGTTAACCTGAACGTGAGGAAGTCTTACATCATCAGTTCTAACAGTCACTACTCCTCTATGCTGATGATCACTGTCGCTGATGTTGTGTGTTCGACGTGTGTTCAACTCAAGTCCTCTGTTCGATTCCTTCTCTTATATTTACGGACTGTCCTTTAGTGTGGCATTTAGTGTTAACTGGTATATACATAGTTAGCATTAGCTGGTGGCTACATGTTTAGCATTAGCTGGTGGCTACATGTTTAGTGTTATCTCAGAGTGTGTGTGTGTGTGTGTGTGTGTGTGTGTGTGTGTGTGTGTGTGTGTGTGTGTGTGTGTGTGTGTGTGTGTGTGATCTCACTGTTTATTTGCTAACGCACAGGTCAATTTGAACTCATCAGAAAGAACCAGCGCGCACACAGCTCCAGTCGGTTTCTTAGATCTGCACTCGTGTGTAGAAAGTGATTATTCTCGTACACTTTGCTATGTGCAAAAGGAAATCTGATAACAAAAGCCTCAGACGGAGCTCCAAAGTAACTGCTGCCTACAATTCACCAATTAACTCCTAATATGCCTTTCTGTACGGCTTTCAGGAAGGATGACAGTCAGATAAAGATTCATCCTTTGTTTACGCTTCCGATTATTTCCGTTCCTCGTATAAACAGTTAACACTGAAATTAAATGAGTCCGTGTGTTTTATTTACATTGGAAGCTGTTAGCAGTTCTGCCGATCAGGTCATTAATCAGGTTACTCGTCTCCTTGAATCCTGCCGGAGACTGATCTTGTTAGGGTTTTTTTTTTTTCCATTTTGTTTATTTGACTCTTTGAGAATCTCCTCCAGTCGAAGGGAACTGGCTCCGGGTCCTGGGAAACCCAGCTCTGCACAGCCAGTCGGTAAATTGGGTCAGAGTTCAACTGTGAGCAATTTGAGCCGGCCTCCGTTTGCCCCTGGAGGCAATGAGACTCCTTTGAATTACCTCGCACGTTCATCCTCTCGGTTCTACCCGTCCGTCTCGTCCTCCCTTCCTGCTCGTGTACGTCTACGATCATCATCCCGTACACGAGTCTGACTGATTCAGGCTTTGAGGGAAAGGCAGAAAGAAAGTCGCAATTTAGCGCAATTCATTCAGGATTCCAGTGAGAAAGTCATCAGTCTGAGACGACAGACAGTTTTATTGACTGCCGACGTTACGATCTTAGAGCAACAGACGGCCTGAGATTAAGTGACGGTGTCAGAAATGTTCACGTCACGCCGCTGCTACGAGCTACAGCTGCTAGCAATGAGGTGAAGTAATGGACCAGGTCTGTTGTCTCTGTCCAACTTTTTCCCAGCACATAATTGCTTCTAGAAAAAGAAAAATGTCTGTGTCATCTTTTGGCCTTGTTCATTTATTTCCCGAAGGCGCCGGCGGTGGATGACGCACCGATTGACGTTGGTGTTCTTGTCAAACTTGCTGTCACGTCCAACCTTTTCGGAACACCCAGTGTCTGATAGGACTGATGAAATCTCCCCGTCAGACGGTCTGTTCAACCTGGCGGTAATGTCTGGTCTGCAGTCCGCCTCTTCACAAATAAATAGTTTCATTGTGACTGTTTGAACTTCTTGTCCTCGCCTGATTCGAGGCGATCCATGTTGTCCGGGGAAATTGCTTCTTGTAGAAGTGGCAGCGATCGCCATGTCCCAACAGCGTCCGTCTCCTTTTGTCCTCCTCCATCAGCTGCACCCATAAACACCCTCATTGACCTTCCTCTTCTCCTCTTCATCCTCAGCATCCTTTTCCCGACGGGGCTCTCGTCTCTCCCACGTACATGAACTCACCGAATGAACTGTCCACCGTGAGCTGTCTCTCTGATGTTATCATTATTGGTAGTAGGAGTTATAGTAGTTTATTTGGTCAGTCAAATGTACAATGCAACAACAAAGAAGAAAACAGGAAAGACCAAACGAAGGAAGACGGAAGGGTTGAGGCTGAAGTTAAACTTATTTTGCCGAAGCCTGTACATAAGATACGTAACTGAAGTCACATTAACAAAAGCCACAACAAAAAGTTGCATTTTCTTTGCCATTCCTGAGAAACCAAACATAGACTGTCTTCTCGGGGAACACAGTTCCTGAGCTTCTCAAAAGTGGTGCGTTTTAACTGCATTTTAAAAGTTTTAAGCGTATACGATTTCTTAACGTTCATCGTCCAAGTTGTTCCAAAGGCTAACGTCCTCTTAGGAAATGTATTTGTTCCTGCCTTATTTTGGGCGTCTCCCTGATGTTGTCTTGCATTTTGGATGGTACATCTTCGACATTGGCTCTAGCGCTCACTATCCATGGCCGATGTCCCATGGACTGAACCCCCCCCCCCCCCCCCCCCATGCCTTTCTTGTTTGGATGTCTGTGGCTTCTGTCGCCTTCGTTTGGTCCATTTATGATCCCAGCTGGGTTTCCGATGACTGACAGTGTTTAACATGAACATGTTGATTGTTTGGACCTTGTTTTTACCGTTCAACTGACTTCCCGGGACTTGTCTCACTCGCTGGAGGTGTTGGCTTGATTTGGTTGCGGTTGACTCCCCTGTGGCCTCGTTGCAGTTCTGTTAGGCCGTGAGATCCCAAAGGTACTTGTAGTTATCCTGGATATCCCCTATGTTGCCGTCTGACCCTGCTGTCCATGTTGG
This sequence comes from Blennius ocellaris, assembly GCF_963422515.1. Classification (NCBI taxonomy): domain Eukaryota; kingdom Metazoa; phylum Chordata; class Actinopteri; order Blenniiformes; family Blenniidae; genus Blennius; species Blennius ocellaris. The sequence continues at coordinate 1,058,723 of NC_137656.1, read as the reverse complement.
TGGGGATAAACACCTCACACCTCATGAAATAAGTTAATTTCCCAGATCACTGTGAAAATGACTCGTTATGACTTTGGCATTTTTTTGTTTGCCGCATTTTAATGGACCTTCAGACAATTGACACATCATTCCCCTGTGTTGCGCTGCACTCCTCTGCAACATTTTCACCGAACTGTATTCATATTGCAGGTGGCCAGCAGAGCCTGGGTGACGTCCAGCAGCAGATAACACGTGTTCAGCATCGGCCTGATATATCGGTCTGACTGCTGTGCTCCGGCCCAGCCTCCCCGGGGAAGGACTACTGTTGTCTGTCTGGTGAGACTGCCAGCAGTACAAAAACAATACGGCGAGGCGAGGGGCCCCAGGGGGGGATGACACAGAGAGGGAAGGAGAGAGGGAGAGAGGCGAGAGGGAGGGAAAGACAGGGGGAGAGAGAGGGAGTTTACTTTTGTCCTTTGTTTCTGCTCTGGCTGGGAAACAGCAGCACATTGAAGGAGCGAGAGGAAGACCCTGTCGGCCGGCCAAGTTGGTGTGTGTTAGAGAGAGAGAGAGAGAGAGAGAGAGAGAGAGAGAGAGAGAGAGAGAGAGAGAGAGAGAGAGAGAGAGAGAGACCTGTGATACAAAATGCAGGGCATATTATCATATTTGTTCTGCCTGAAACCATTGTTCAAAACTAATTGGAAATCATTTCAAAAAAGTGAAAAACAGTTCAATGGTGACGGTCCTGGTTCTGGTTCTGGTCCTGGTCCTGGTCCTGGTCCTGGTTCTGGTTCTGGTTCTGGTCCTGGTCCTGGTCCTGGTCCTGGTCCTGGTTCTAGTGATGTTGATGGTGCCGGTACAGGGTTATGGCGCAGTGCGGCGACACACTTTTAGACTAGTTGTGTTTTAACATTTACGTTCAGACTGAAGAGGAGAGTGATGAAATAGTCCAAACACATTGAAAACAAAAAGCGTGTTGAGCTCCTGAACACGTCTCTGGCTGGACTCCTGGGAGCATCTCTCGTTGACTGTTTCCTACAAAACATTGAAAAGATGTGGTGAGACGTCCCACTGCATCGAATCGGTACAGATACTGAATTTAAAAGAATTGGTAGACTTCAGTGTTCTTCAATCAGAACTGTTCGGTTCCTCTCAGGGTGTCCTACATTTCTAATATAATAAATCTATTTTACCAGAGTCTTATCAACATAACTTTGTTTTATATGTTTGATTTTGTCCGAAAATTACACACAAAGCTGTTTTTCTTCACAATTGTTCTACAAAAAACAACAAAAAAAAGACATGCGAAGCTCTAATGACAGATTCATAAATGCAGAAAAACAAGATTCATCAACCAAAGTGAAGACGCTGCCGTCAAGGAAGAGATTTCAATCAAGTGAGAACGTTCTGGCAATAAAGGCATTTTGTCTGGAAAACTGGGGGATTTCTGCAAAATGAGAACATCAAAGCTAAATGATAATATTGCAGCCCAAAGTATTGAAATCAGATTTGACTAAGCTGAGGACATTTTTTTGGGTCAAGTTTGTGGGTTTGAATAAGGTCAGGACACAAAGCAGAATGAGACTTTCTGGCTCGTCCAGACAATCAAGAGGCCTTTTTTTTTTTTTCTTCTTCTTCTTCTTCTTCTTCTTCTTCTTTCTTTTGGATGTTGGATGGATTCTCGGCTCGCTCTCAGGTCAGTTCTCGTGCAAAAAACCGTGGACTTGTGAAAGTGTTGCAGAGTTTGTATATTCATGAAAATTCTGCATAACTGTAACGAACACGTGGCTCCGGCTCCAGAATGAGCGTCGTGGATTATAGCCACCGTGCTGCTCTGTTTGTGTATCGAGTCACGCCACCGCACCGTGTGTGTGTGTGTGTGTGTGTGTGTGGCAGCTGGCCGGCCTCCAGCTGTGTCTAGGTGGATAATGAGGTCCAGGTGCTGCTGCGCCTGCTTTTAGACACCTGTCACCAATATTTAGTGCCAGAGAAAGCCAGACTGCAAACAGAGCCCGACGAGCTGTTTGCTTATTTTACCAAGGCTAACTACCTGGACCTGAGGACACGGGATATACTATTAGCTCTTTCCTAGAAGCTCTCGTGTGAAAGTCGAGGTACATGCGTGCGTATACGCTGGACGCTAACAGAGTCTCAAAGAATCATTCAGCCCCTCAGACGTTCACACTGTCGTTCAGTGTTTCACTTGAATGGTGGAACATTAAGAGGTTTAGCAAAAGGTGGTGTTTTCAAAACCTCCTAACTGCAGTTTTCTTTTTCAGGCTTCAAAAGCAGACGAGTGTCCCGAATCTGTTTGTTGGAAATGCATGATAGAGATACACTCTTCTGTAGTAGTGGTACATGTGGGTTTAAAGTTAAAGGCTAATCTTTGGTTTAGAATATAGAATTAAAACATGCTATCAGTACAGGTAGATCATGCTAATGATGAAGAACAGCTCTGGCTCACAAGAGTGATAACTAAGACATGTTTTTACCAAACCAAGCATTTTAAAAATGCTCCGAAATGTTGCAAACACATCTGTTCCCTTTATTTATTTAAGTTTTTAAAAATGAAATTACCAAAAGAGAAGACATGACGGTGATTTGCTGCATTACTCAGATTCTGCAGTGGTCTGTGCTTGATGCTAACTTCAAGTTTTTACTGGACGGAAATGTAAAATATCATTGAGTCTCTCAGTTCTTCTGCTTGGATTTGGGATTTCCTTTTGATAGGAATCAAACTCCTCAAACAGTCATGCCTCATCGTGTCTCTTGAACTCTCACAAGCAGCGTTTTCTTATCCGCAGTAGGCCTTTTACGCCGAAGACGTCCCCGCTGCCTCTCGGCCTGAGCAGCCAAACAAAGACCTACCTGTGTACGGTCCTCGGAAACTTGCCTCCGTCCTTCCAGCACAGTGGGCCTTGTTTGAGTTTCACACGGGCCGCTCCGCCGTCCAACTCCCATCTCCAACGCCTGTGGCCTCTCAACAGCTTGTCTGTGTCGCCCTCCACCTGCCAGCGCCTGCCCACCGCAGACTGCCAGTTCGCCGGCAGACCCGCGGGCCAGCTGCCTGCCGCTGGCCGGCGGACAAGCCCCCGCGTACCTGCCAGGCTGTTGTCCTGCCCGTGATTCTCTGGCGCTCCTCGGAGTCTGACGGTGGCGTGTCGGGTTGCGCTCGCTGTAAATCAGATCGTCGACAGTGGAGGCGGTGGTCCTGGCGGGGGGAGAGGCGGCGGTTTGAGTCCTGACAGGTTCGCACTGCGGCGCCCCGAGCCGCACCTTTGTGATCCGACCAGTTACTAGTAGTAAAACCATGACTAGGTTGTGTTTAATGCGGAGGAGTTTCCCTCAGGGGATCAACAAAAAATGGCTTTTAATGCATACGTGCACAAAATAGTATCCAACCACCAGTTTTTGCATTCACAGCTAACATGTTACTTAAGCGCCACTAATTTTAGCGGTGCCTCAGGAACTCTAGTTATTAAGTGTCGCCAGTAAACGTCCATCTATTCAAACAAGTTTTTAGAAAAAAAAAATTCCTTCTTCTCTACATTTACACAAAAAACTGTATTTACATGGACCCGCATTTCCACCTGGTTCAGAGCTGCTATGAGCACGCCAAGCCTGTAGGGGGCAGTGTAACGAGACGCATGAAGCCATGCCAGCCTGTCATTGACAAGTTGTTAAATTTCCATATCAGATGAATAACCACCACAATGGCGACATTAAAATTAGAATTGTGATTAAATTAACTTCTTTTTAATCAATTTCAAAATGCGCTTCGTTCTCATTGCGTATTTTCCAAGTTTAATCAATTGACGTTAAACTTTCACCGAACAGCTCGATGTTATTCAATTCAATTTTATTATGTAAAGTAAAGTAGAGTAAAGTAAAGTAAAGTAAAGTAAAGTGGAGCTTTATTCCTCCCCAGGGGGAAACACAACCTTGCAACAGCTCACGGTAAGAAGGTGCAGAATTATAAAATGAAAGAATTAAAAAATATGTAAACATATGTAAATCTAAACAGGAGCAAAAAAGAGCACAAGAAAATAGAACAAGTAAAAATAAAAAAGAACAAACAATCCAGTAAAAAAAGAAATCCTCTAAAAATAGAGTAAATGACAGAAATGGTATACACATAGTGTCGATAGACAGGAACTGAGACGTACTCAGTGCAGATGTAACTCGGTCCGGTAACGACAATTCATGGCTTGGTTTCTGTGTGAAAGTGAGACAGAAAGTTGTCTTTGGTCACCCACCCTGTCTGTCTGTCTGTCTGTCTGTGTCTCAGGATGAGGCTGTGGTTGTGGGAGCAGTGTGCGGAGACGAGCCTGGTCCTGCTGAGCCTCCTGACGTTGGCGCTGTCGCTGGGGAACCTGTCCACCAGGGGGCTGCAGGTAAACGCTGATGAGCAACACTGCTCGTGTAGAAAAATGCCTCCAGAGCATATCTGGTGTTTTCTCTACACATGTACTTATGCATTTGAACACCTGAAGTTCAGGTCACATCACATCTCTCAGACAGCAAAAGCAACAATATGCAGAATTCATAAATATCCTATGCAAAAAAAAAAAAATAATAAAAAGGAGGAAGGTGAACAGAAATCCAGCTTTGGAGGAGGATGGATTAATGTGGCGGAGAAATGAAAAAGCTCACAACCTTTATATAAAGCATCGAGGCCGATCGGCAGAAAACAAAGCTGGTTGTAAAATAACTGACTGCAACTTTATGGTGTCAAAGAAGGATTGATTTCCTTTTTTTAAATGCTGATTTTCACTGGTTCCATGTAAAAAAAATATAAGTGTGTTAAGTGGATTTTCATGAATACATGTATCCTGATACAAAGTCGCAGAGAGGAAAACCCCTGTTGGATGAAAGCGCAGGTTAACTTTGAAGTTTGGTCCCAAAGGGCGCCCCCTAGCTAGAACACAATTTTCTTTCACTCATTGCTTAGATAAATGTTTCTAAGTGTGGACGAGATGTTGCGGAGATTTATAGGCTTGTTGAATCCTGAATTTCGCCGCGAGATTCAACATAGTTGCCGTGATGGAATGAACAGAACAATGATTCTGTTGAAAGATAGACGAGTTGTTCTTTTAATAGACACTTTATTACCATTAGCCCGTGTTCATTATTCTGAATTATCCTATCTCTCGGGGGGGGGGGGGGTCCATCTTGGTGTCGTGTATCAGGCCTCGTGTATCACAGCTTATAGTCGATGGGCCCCCGGAGGGTTCGTGATTTTAAAGTGGACCGAGCCACTTCACTGAACCACAATTCTACTATTAGACGTCGTGTTAAAAGTACGGGGAAAAAACCCACCATAACGCATGTTTCATGTTAAAATAGCTCAAACTAAACAGATCACATCAAGCACATTAATTCGGATTTAGCATCCGTGCGCTGTCACTCATTTTTCTCCACACCGAGTTCTTTAACCCGACGACTCATTTCCATGACAATGTGTCTTTCTCACTTACACTGTACGTCTGGTATTCCCAACGTGTCTGGGCCTCTCGCAGCTGCTCTGCCTCACGCCACCACGTCCAGCTCAGCACACATTCCAGCGGTCACTCTGATGAATCTCAGCCTGAGTAAAGCCATCGGCCTGAGTTAACGCTGCCGATGCACTTCAGGAATGAGTGTGTGCACACAGAGGAGCGCCGTACGAACCACCGTGACCCCGACGGAGCATCGGGCTCTGACCCGCAGGGCCAAGGCCCAGACGTCTGCGCCGCTGCTTCATGCACCATTAAACATTCCGTCCACTAGAGGGCAGTGCAGCCCAAGGTTTAAGATCATCGACATGGTGTGGGGGGAGATTCTCATGTTCATCGGAGGACATATTGGACATTTGTTTGGGTTCACACACACATTCACACAGTTTTTAGTCCAAGTGTCATAATCTCTGTTTCTTTTTTTTTTTTTTTTTTTATGTTATCTGGTCACACATGAGCTACACTGCTCCTCACTGCCCCCACAGGTCATCAGGGGTATTATACTGCTCTTCACTGCCCCCACAGGTCATCAGGGGTATTATACTGCTCCTCACTGCCCCCACAGGTCATCAGGGGTATTATACTGCTCCTCACTGCCCCCACAGGTCATCAGGGGTATTATACTGCTCCTCACTGCCCCCACAGGTCATCAGGGGTATTATACTGCTCTTCACTGCCCCCACAGGTCATCAGGGGTATTATACTGCTCCTCACTGCCCCCACAGGTCATCAGGGGTATTATACTGCTCCTCACTGCCCCTACAGGCCATCAGGGGTATTATACTGCTCCTCACTGCCCCCACAGGTCATCAGGGGTATTGTACTGCTCCTCACTGCCCCTACAGGTCATCAGCGGTATTACTGTATTATTATTATTATTATTAATATTATTAGTAGTATTATAATTATTATTATTATTAATAATAATAATAATAATTAATAATGCTTTGGGCCTTTACATATTTTACAAACACAGCTGCAGTTTGAAGACAGACGCCACCGTGACTTATACACCAAACAATGTTGGCATTGTTATCAACTTAATCCTGTTTTATCTCGTTATTGTCTGTATGAAGGTGATGTCTGAATTTCCGAGTGTGTTTCTGAGATCTTCTCGCCTCCCGTTCCCCGTTTTAGAGAACGTCACATTGTTAAAGGAAATTTTATGGCAAATATTTATTGTCGTTGACACATAATTTGCAGTCATTTGGTTAGATATTAAAGAAATACGTGAAATCTGATAAGATCAGTTTTTTTGTTAACGATACATTCCTGTGTGGTGTAAATGAACTTGGTGAGTGTCACGTTTAATATATCCATGCTGAGGATACTATATACATCTGCTGTGTGTGTGTGTGTGTGTGTGTGCAGGAGGAGGGCGTGGCCTCCAACAGCCTGGAGGAGGACCTCGAGGTGACGACATACTGGTGGGGGGAGTGGGCCAAATGGACGGCGTGCACCCGGACGTGTGGCGGCGGAGTGATGACGCAGGAGAGACACTGCCTGAGACAGAGGTCGGTCCGCTGGGTGACACACACCTTTACACTCAGTTAAAATAGTAGTGAATAAAGAGATATAAAGACAGCAGCACAAAGGTTGAAATTGAACTTGATTCCAGGGGATAGTTATCTCAGGCATATTTGGATCAAATACAAAAATGTAGTCACATTGCAACCACAAATGTAAATGTATTTCATGTGACATAAGTTGATGCAGATGTGCGTTTTCTGTCCAAAGAAAGAAAGTTGCTGCCGGGAAGGACAACATGACCTGTACAGGAACGGCGAAGAAATACCATCTGTGCAACACCGGAGTGAGTCCCGGACGTCCGGCTTCATTGTGAACTGATCACCTCGAACGCAAATAAATACCTTTTTAAAAGTCCGTCCCTCTCTGCCGAGCAGGAATGTCCTGCTGCCGGGAGGAGCTTCAGGGAGGAGCAGTGCTGGTCCTTCAACTCCCACCTCTACAATGGGAGGAACTACCTGTGGAAGCCTCTTTACCCCGGTAACTAGAAGTTCTCATTAGAGCAGGATGCAGGTGAGTGGGAGGTACGGAGCTTCACCAACCAAAGTCCAATACGTGACGATTGTAAGAATCAGATCCGCCGCTGAACGGCTGCATCGTCCACTTTAACTTGAAGGTTGAAGTTCTACGGAAGCCATAAACAACCTTTGTCTTTTGTTGGCATTTGATGTATTCGTCCTGCGTTTACCGACCTTCTCCACCTTGTCCTCAGACGACTACGTCCACATCTCCAGCAACCCGTGTGACCTCCACTGCACCACCACCGACGGCCAGCGGCAGCTGATGGTGACGGCTCGAGACGGCACGTCCTGCAAGTACAGCAGCTACCGCGGCGTTTGTGTCGACGGCAAGTGTGAGGTGATTCCCCCGCCTCCCATTCTAGAGCCACCTTCCGCTACAGAGCCGTAACACGGGACTGGGATGGCAAAGATCAAAGTATCAAAGCAGTTCCCGCCAACTTGAAAGGCGGTAAAGAGCAAGAGTCGGCGCTGGCGTCAAAGTCACGTCTCTAAAAACCAGAAATCTTTGCGTACATCTGGACTCGGACCTCAATAGTCACATAAAGGTTAAATCAGCCTCCGACCGCCTTCGACCAGATATCGGGGTGAAGTGATGGTGGCGCCCGTAACGGCAGTCCTGAAGGCGCCACGCTGGCTTCCCTCGTGTCAACATACTTTCAAAACCCCGTAACCGGCCTGTTAAGCACTGAATGCTCTCCGGTTACAGATGTTTTGATGATGTAGAGAAGTGTGATAGGATCACCCAGAACAACATTGCTGTTTGTGACTAAAACCCTCTGATTGTAGATTCTTGTTTGAGTGATTGCTGGTGGCTGATTTTGTATTTTCGTGTTCTGCAGCGTCTTTTTATGATCCTGTGAGTCTTTTTTCACTCTCTGCTTGATGTTTTTTTCTTTCTTGTATTAAAGGTTCTGCTTGTTTCACCAACGTACGTTTTGCAACATGAGCAACATGGGATGTATTATATTACGTCGCATTTGATGTCTGGGTCTATTTGATCTTTTTCGCGTGTGGTTTTACTGCTTGTGCTGATGTTGTGTTTTGTCATTATTTGTGATGCTGATCTTGTTTTTGTTCTCATCTGGGGTGTTTTTTGTGTGTGTTTTGCTTTTCTTTCTTTTCTTCATTCTCAACTTGTTGTTTTCCTTTGTTTATGGCCCATTTTTGAAAAAAAAAAAAAAAACCCAAAACAACCTCTGTTTCCGCCTCTCCACGCCGCTGCTCAGCCCATCGGGTGTGACGGCGTGCTCTTCTCCTCCAACACGCTGGACAAGTGCGGCGTCTGTCAGGGAGACGGCAGCAGCTGCAGCAGAGTCAACGGAAACTTCCGGCGCGGCGCCTCCACCCTGGGTGAGCCTCCGGTGACGCCTTGACCAATCCCCTCTGACAGTTGACTGTGTCTTTATTAAAGGTATACAGGAGGATTTTCAGGAATTTTAGGAAAGAACCGCCCTCTCCACCGTTTGAAAAAAATGCGCATGCGCAACGCTGTACCTGCTCCCGAGACGGAACGCCTACTAAAATGCGTGTGAGAGACGTGACGAGCCCAGTTCTCCTCGTGCACGCTCTGTTTACAAGTCACAAGTCGGCATCGCTCACATAAACTCACTTTACAAGAAGATTTGCACCAGAGGGGGTGAAACTGTGTAAAAATGTCCGAGAATAATGCGTCATGTCGGCCACCGGCATGATGAGAACCGTGTGGAGTGAGCTGCGCGCAGGGACGAGCACGTACGACGGGCTTACGTCATATATCACCAGAATGATTGACAATTGGGAGGACCAGTTATTTTGATGATCCACCCGGAAGAAGAAAATCCTCTACTATACCTTTAACTGACGTCGTGAGGCAGAAATGGCACATTTATCCAAAAAGGGAAGTTCAGATGATGTAGAACCACTTGTCTGTCGTCAAGGTTACTCCTTCATCACCCAAATCCCCGAGGGGTCCTGGGACATCCAGATCATTGAGAGGAAGAAGTCGGCGGATGTTCTGGGTGGGTACCAATCGATCCAGCGGCTTTGAATCCGGGTGAAGAAAAGCTGAGGCGGCTCTCTCTCTTTGTGTCCCCCGTCCTCCTGCAGCGGTGACGGACCAGGCGGGGAACTTCTTCTTCAACGGCGCCTACAAGGTGGACAGTCCGCAGAACTTCCACGTCGCCGGCACCGTCTTCAAATATCGCCGGCCGATGGACGTGTACGAGACCGGGATCGAGTACATCGTCGCCAAAGGCCCGATCGACCAGGCCATAAACATCCTGGTACGTTCAGCCTCTCAAAGACTTTTCTTTTTTCTTCCCACCTTTAGTGTTTCCAAAGTTCCACGACCCTCAAACCTGATCCTGAAGATGTTGTGACGCGGCAAAATGTGCATTTTTAGAAAACGATGCAGTCATACAAATACTTTAAGTAATTAATTTTTCCAAATAGAACAACGTCTCCTCTTTCAATAGGACATTAGTTGTTAGATAAATTACTTCTGCTAAACTTTAATGACTTAATTCACCTTGAGGGATCAGCTCGTCCCACAAATGCATGTTTTTTTTCCTAATAAGCACCATTTGAGAAAAAGTTTTCTAATAGAGATACGGATACCAGTATCAAGTATCAGGTCCGATACTGCACGGAGTACTCGCCAAAGCTTCCCGATGCGACCCGGTGAGTATTATGTGACGTCGTGCGTCACAGATACGCACGGAAGCGCGAGATTCTCTGAAAGGAATAAGAATCCAGTTGCACCAAGTCGTGTTTCAATGGTACCACCGGTATTGGTACTCGGTATCAGCAAGTAGCTGAAGGGTAGTACTCATACTTGTCCTGAAATTTTTTTTTAAAAATGGAATCAATGCATCCTTCGATCTTAACGTCCGTAACGTTTCAGAATCACGTTTCAGATTCAATCCTTCAAATTGAAATCAACCCGACTCCATTCATCCCTGTTCTCCTTTCTTTTCTTTCTCTCCTTCTAAATCATTGCTCTTCTAAAGCTTCAGTTACCTTAAACTTTATTTTTTACCCCCCCCCCCCCCCCCCCAGGTGTGGAACCAGAATGGCCGTACGCCTTACATCACCTACGAGTACACCGTGCTCCGAGACTCCCTGCCCCCGATCCCGCCTCCCCCCGTCTACACGGGCAAGGACAGCTCCACCGGCGACGTGTCCATGGAAGTGGGGGGCCTGTTGGCCCCCAACGGCAGCCTGTACGACCCCCAGGCGGCCCCCGGGGGCCGGTTGGAACCCGGAGGGTCCGACGGGCAGAAGGGCCAGGAGACCAACGAGGTCTACGTGGAGACGGCAGACATCAAATGTGATGGAGACGGAGCGGCCGGACAAACGTTTACAGGTAGACGCTTTGGTCAACGGTTCAAACCCGAACCGGAAAAAAAAAAACTTGTTCAACAGAGTCAGACGACATGTTGGACGAAAACGTGAAAATAAAATCAGAGCCTGCATGAGAGTAAAACAGATTTCATTCTCTTTCCCTCTGTGTGTGTGTGTGTGTGTGTGTGTGTGTGTGTGTGTGTGTGTGTGTGTGTGTGAGAGAGAGACGTTCTCCATTATTTATGTTGCTAATATAGAAAGAGGATCAGCAGCGGATGAAAAATTCAGAGTTTTGCGGTGTTTTCTCCTTTTAAAACGACCTGCATGACAAACGGAGTCAGTAATGGCCTCTCAGCTGACTGCTGGAGGAGGAGGAGGAGGAGGAGGAGGAGGAGGAGGAGGAGGAGGAGGAGGAGGAGGATGTTAGGGGCTCAGATTCCACTTTTTTTAAAGGACGACTACAAGTACTCACTTTTAGCTGCTTGCCGATACCGAATACCGATACGAGCACTTCTGGACATTAGCCAGCTTCATGAGTCTCATTTGTTGCCCCAAATATCAGCTTTTCCTTGATTTTCCCTCCATTAGAATATTGGATCCTAGGAGCTGCATTCAGAATCTGCTGTGTCTGTGTGAGCTGGACTGGCTCCGCCCACACACACGCCCATCTATGGGAAGATGGAGGAAGTACTTCCTCTCGTGGCGCCATGTGCCAGAGCAGAGCTGCCTCAATTGTGGGAGGAGTCAAAGGGGGAGGAGGAGCCTACCTTGATTGTGATTGGCTGAACCCCCGATGACATCATATAGGGTTTGAGTTCTGATTGGCTGCTTGGAGCGACACACTTTTTAAAACCTGGAACAAGCCGGGGAGAGAGAGGACACACTTTGTTCACGTCTGGGGCGTCGGTCCAGGTGTGGAGACGATTAGTACATTAGATGATTTTTTTTTTTTTTTTAGTCAAAATGCCATTTCAGGAACAATTTTTTTCTGACCATATATGGTCAACGTCTCCACCTAAGATCAATGTTTGTTTTCCCCCATCGAAGCCACTCAAAAGTCATGAAGAACAATATTCCAAATCGAGCCTGTTGCACATTAATACATGATCTCTCACACAAAATGATGCAAATAGTAAGAAATAATACTTTAACGTCCAACGTTTGAAACTGAACGAGGAATGTTACGCGTGTCTGACCACAGTGGAGGAAAGCGTGCTAATTTACATGCAATCAAACCAGACCAACAAATACCTTTAAAATGTTTTAGTGGAAAGAAAATATCATTCTATATTATTTATAATACTCGATATACTTTTTCAAAATGAGCTCGAGAGTGGTTTTGCCCTTTCGAGGTCTTGACCTGGAGTTTTTCCTCTGCAGGGAACAGCAGCCACGCCAGCAGCACTGCCCAGCCCGACGCCGACGCCGGCTCTCTGGACGCGAGGCCGGACTCCCCGAACCTCATCTGGAGGGTCCTGCTGGACGACTGGATGGGTCCGGACGAGCTGCTCATCAACATCAGCACCAACCAGCTGCTGACGGAGGGAGGCGCCTCGTTCTCGTCCGAGGCGGGACCGGACGGAGGGCGGCCGTTTGACCCCAACGACATGCTGGAGTTCACGCTGGGCTCCAAACACAACGACAGTGGCGACCAGGGCCACCCCAACAGGACGGCGCAGGGCGGACCCAGGCCCTCCAGCCGCTCCAATAGAACCAGGTAACGCCGCAGGAGGCCTGCGCAACGAGAAGACTTTTTTTTTTTTTTTTACCATTTAGAGTCAGGAACTATTAGCAGAGACTAAGGGCCAATCCCAATTCTATTTTTACCCCTACGCCTACCCCTTAGCCCTCCGCCTACCCCTTAGCCCTCCGCCGATCCCTTAGCCCTCCGCCTACCCTTTAGCCCTCCGCCTATCCCTTAGCCCTCCGCCTACCCCTTAGCCCTCCACCTACCCCTTAGCCCTCCACCTACCCCTTAGCCCGCCGCCTACCACTTAGCCCTCCGCCTACCCCTTAGCCCTCCACCTACCCCTTAGCCCTCCGCCGACCCCTTAGCCCGCCGCCTACCCCTTAGCCCGCCGCCTACCCCTTAGCCCGCCACCTACCCCTTAGCCCGCCGCCTACCCCTTAACCCTCCGCCTACCCCTTAGCCCTCCGCCTACCCCTTAGCCCTCCGCCTACCCCTTAGCCCTCCGCCTCCAAAACGAGGGCAAAGGCAGAGGGATACGTTTCAACTCTTAGATTTGGGACACCCCTCTCCCTCTGCTCACCCCCTCCCCCTCTCGCTCCGTCTCACAGTTATGACATCATAATACGGCGCCGTTACATCAGCAGAGCTGAGCCACGGTTGTTTGTTGATTTTCCAGCAGGAGCGTCGTCCTGCCGTCCCAAATTCAACGTGTTGCAGCAGCTTGGCTGCTTTGTTTCCACATCAAGGTGAAGAAATAGACGGAGACATGGATTACTTCAGTTTCTGTATTTGGACTTCAGAAATATTTCCTCGTTCACCATGTGAAAGCGGAGGATCTTCCTTGTTTGCTCGTTTTCAAAACACCCATATTAGAAGACTTTGGAACTATACAGTGTAATAATAAAATGTTATAAACACGGTCTCTACCAAACAAATACACACGGAAGCTACATATGGCAGACGGCAGCACTACTGCCGCTCTTACTAGTATAAAACACAACAGGTTTATGTAACTTTAGAAGCATATATATGTAAAATGTGAGTCCTTTGGCACCATGTCCTCCTACCCCTCTGTTTAAACTGTGCATCTGGAAACGCTTCGTTTCGAGGGGTGAATAGCCCTTCCCCTCACCCCTCCGCCTCTGCACAGTAGTAAAATGGGACACCCCTCAGACCCCTCAGTTTTATATATTGAGTGGTTTGTGTTACTCAGCCAGGAACAATGGATAACTTTCACTTGTTAAACAATGAATCTCTTGTCAAATGTACATTTTGGGGGGTAGTTTTCACGAAATATTTAAGAGTCAAGACTCTGGATCATCACTTCACGACTGGACTTGGTCCAAATTTTTTCTATTCACGCAAAAAAACTGACTGATTAAAATTGACACTCGTATATCAACAGTGTCATCCAGCAGTTGTAAATGAATTGTACATGCAGGCAGGCAGATATACAGTCAGCAGAGCTGGCAGGTTTTTTTATTAAACATTTTTTTTTTGCATTTATTACATTTATAATTCACGCTGACCTCTTGGCTCCGTGTCTCAACGCGCCTCGAGCCGTCCAGCAGCTCTGAAGCACCCGGAGACACACAGCGAGTGGGGGGGGGGGGGGGGGGTCGCAGAAACACAACCACACTTAGGAATTAATAATTCAAGGTATTTGCAGGCAAAGTGAGAAAGATAATGCACATAAAAAAAAAAAAAAAAAAAAAAAGCGCTGACAGATCGGAGCTAAGGAAGAGAATAACATGTTGTGTGGGAATCAGTCCCGCTCGCCGGTGGGGTTTGACTCCGAGCGCCTGATTTTCAAATAAACGTTTGGCAGACGGAGCAACCGGTGTTATGAGAAGAATGTGGCCAGGACTTTTATGTGATGTGATAAAAAAAAAAGAATAAAGTGCGTCTGCTTGGCTGCGGCCATTGAATCAGCTGTAGCCGTCTGAAGCCTCAGACAGACTTTTCATGTTTCGAGCTTTCAATCAATATTTCACTGAAAAGAGCGTCTGAAGCGGCTTGAGGTGAGACGGTGACGTACTGGACTCACTTAACGATGCAGAATGTAATACAGGTTTAACCTCACAATGAGTTCCCTCCAGTGCATCAGACACAGGAACAACAGGAACAGGGGAAGTTTAAAAAACATTTTTTTTTTCCAGAACTGTAGTTTATCATCTTGTCTTTGCAAAGTTGTGACTGATATTTAACCACATCGTCTTCATATTTACACTTATCCAGCCTCCATCCAATAGAATTCTCTGACTTATCCTCAATTGTGGCTCCATCTAAACCAGAGGCATTTTCAGAAAATTATTTCTAAATAAACATTTTGCTTACATTTTTTTATTTGCATACGACAGTAATTTTCAAAAATAAAATGGTCTAATCTCAAGGAAAACAACAGCCTAAATAGCAACAAAAAAATTTGATAAAATAGTTGAAACTGCTAAAATAATATTCAAATACAGTAAAATGTATTAAATTAAAATGATTAAAATTGCTTTTAAAGAGGTATTTTTTTCAGGAAAAGAAAAAATGGAAATAATTAAAGAAAAAAAGGAAAAGAAAGAAAATGAGGAAAAAAGGAGGAAAAAAGAAAGAAATGCTAATATCGCCAAAATCTGCTTGAACCCGAAGGAAAAACGCCGCGACTATAAATAGTTCAATAGCAAAAGAAGCTTCATGATTAAATTGCTAGGATGCTTTTAATAAGCTAAAGTGGAAAAATCCATGAAGAAAAAAGGAAATTCACTAAAAAAAATAGCGACAAGAGCTAAAAATAAAATAAAATGCATCTAAATTGTATCTATGACACTGTGTGAATGCAAACGAAATGTTTGTTTTTATAGCAAACAGATATTTTTTTCTCTCTTTAATTTAACAAATTTACTTTTATTTTTATTTTTAGCTCTGGTCCAACTTAGTAGCGATCTCCTCATGGCCTCGGGCAAGTCAAACTCATTTATTTAATTTTATAATTCACACCTTGCCAGCGAGGAGAAACCAATAGGATCTGAGGATGACGTCCTGTCGCTTTACTCTCACTGCGACGTTTTGTCCGTCTGGAGAAGTTCGGCTCAAAGCCGGACGGACGAGGCTGAACGCTCTTTGTCCCGCTGCGTCACAGGGGGAACCAAAGGCTCCACCAGAAAAACCTCAAGCTGAGTCCTGCTGACATGTACCGCTGGAAGCTGTCTTCTCAGGAGCCCTGCAGCATGACCTGCTCTATAGGTGACCACACACACACACACACACACACACACACACACACCCTCATGTATAAATCATGTAAAATTGTGCATTCTCTTTCCACCGTCTCCAGTTTATATCTTAATCGACAGACCCTTGTTAATGATGATGCATAATGATGATATATGACACATGGTCACCACCGTTTTTGGTCTTTGCATCCTATTTAAGCAGTTTAATGCATCATGAGTTTAAAGGGCTCATATGATGCAAAGTTCACTTTCTAAAGGTTCTCCAGCAGTAATAATCGTCTCCACACCTGGAACGACGCCCCAGAAGTGGAGAAAGTCTGTCCTCTCTCTCCCCGGCTTGTTCCAGGTTCTAAAAAGTGTGTTGCTCCAACCAGCCAATCAGAAATCAAACCCTATATAGTGTCATCAGGGGTTTAGCCAATCACAATCAAGGTAGGCTCCTCCCCCCATTGACTCCTCCCACAATTTAGGCAGTTCTGCTCTGGCACATGGCGCCACGAGAGGAAGTACTTCCTACTTCTTCCCATAGATGGGCGTGTGTGTGGGCGGAGCCAGTCCAGCTCACACAGACACAGCAGATTCTGAATGCAGCTCGTGGGATCCGATATTCAAATGGATGGAAAATCAAGGACTCCTTTAAATACTCACTGCAATTCTTGATGATTAAATCTCTTGAACGTCAAAGTTTAAAGTGAAAGACTATGTGTGTCAATCAACAGTTGCGATGATGAGGGAGGCAGAAAAGTCTTAAAACACGTGTCGCTTCATCCCCGCCCAGGAGTGTCAAGGTCTTTCGTCTCGTGCGTCCGTTACGACGGTGTGGAGGTGCACGACATGTACTGCGACGCTCTGACCAGACCGGAACCGGTCCACAACTTCTGCATCGGACGAGAATGTCAGCCCAGGTACAATCCAGCCCGAACTCACGACCTTCCTCGCGAAGAGTCCCAACCTTTCGGCCACGGCCCGGTGTTCCGACGTGCTCCAGGTCTATGTGGCGTCTGAGTCTGAGCGTGTGTCTTCAGGTGGGAGGCGAGCAGCTGGAGCGAGTGCTCGCGGACGTGCGGGGAGGGCTTCCAGTTCCGTCAGGTCCGCTGCTGGAAGATGCTGTCCCCGGGCCTGGACAGCTCGGTGTACAGCGACCTCTGCAACGTGGCCGACCTGGAGAGGCCGGTGGAGAGACGGCCCTGCAAGAGTCCGGCCTGCGGGCCCCAGTGGGAGGTGGCAGAGTGGACCGAGGTAGGATTCTCACCGGGAGCCATTATCCAGGCACAATTTTCTCCTCTCATGCCTTGAGACCAGCCCCCTCCCACCTCTCGGGAGCCAAGATTTGTTTTGCGTATTAACTATTTATAAAAACATCCTCCACGACATGCCTTCTGTCTGCTGCTGCTGCTGCTGCTGCTTGATGTGCTTCTCTTTGATTCAGTGTCCTGCTAAATGCGGCCAAAAAGCTCAGGTGAACCGGGACGTCCGCTGCTCCGACGAGACCCGACCATGTGACCCGACGACCAAGCCTCCCAATGTGAAGAACTGCACCGGCCCGCCCTGCGAACGCCACTGGACCGTGTCGGAATGGGGGCCGGTGAGTTGTTACGCTAGCTTAACTACTGCACGTTAGCGTTCAGGGCAGACTGCACACATACTGAGGTCAAAGTCGTTTTCGCTGTTTTCTTTTTAAGATCCTTCACCTCAGAGATTTTGTTCACGCACCTACATTTGGTTTAGAGTCCAGATCAAACCGCCTGGAAAATGTCACGCAGTTTCGCTAAACTGATGGTTTGGGGGGCAAAAAAATCAAACACTGACCAGAGAGGAAGTAAAGAAAGAAACTTTCCTCATTGATTGGTAGAGGAAGTCTTTAGCCCGTGGTGGCTAGGCTAGTTAGCTCGTAGCTAATGGGTAGCCACAAACAACTGCGATATAAAGTCTTCAGACCAGACATCAATGAGTCTTCCTCACTACTTCTTCCTCACTACTCCACGTCTGCTCGCGAGATGTTTTCCAACTTTTTCTTTCCGAATCGCGCGGTTCGCTTTGTTTGTTTACTACCCAGAAGGCAATGCGCTCTACGTCCTGTCGCGAGAGAGGTCATTGCCCAAACTAAACGGTTTTAACCTGAAGGGACTCTGCTCTGGATCAAACAGCAGAATGTGAAGACGCTCTAAGTGCTCACATATAATCACCAACTTCAGGTTTTAGGGCGTCATCTCAAATAAACATGATTTATCTCATTAAACATCTCGTCTGGAGGCCGTACATGGTTTTCACCACGAAAATGTTCCGATTGTAGATACTCCCCTTGTGACCTTTGGCCTTTCCTCTGCCGCAGTGTTCGGGAGCGTGTGGCCAGGGGAAGATGGTGCGTCACGTGTACTGCAAGGCTCCGGAGGGCCGCGTGGTTCCTGAGAACCAGTGCTCCCTGGAGAACAAGCCGCTGTCCATTCACCCGTGTGGGGAGAGAGACTGCGCTCCGCACTGGCTGAGCCAAGACTGGAAGAGGGTGAGGCCTCATTAGGGACGCAGCGATACCGCAGTACAAGTACGAGGACGAACCTTTTAACTACTTGCTCGATACTAATTCGCACGCCATCAGCAAAACGACACGCAAAGGCTACGTAACGCTACGTGTGTGCTCGCGATCGGTGCCTTTGGAGGGTCAAGAACCACGTTTTCGTCCCTCAGTGCAACACGACGTGTGGCCGCGGCGTGAAGCACAGGCTCGTCCAGTGCGTCGGCATCGCCGGAGGAAAGTTCCAGACCTTCGACGAGGAAGCGTGCGGCGACGGCAAGAAGCCCGAGGAGGAGAACACGTGCTTCGAGAGGCCCTGCTTCAAGTGGTACACCACGCCCTGGTCTGAGGTGAGTCCCCGCGGTCCGGCCGTTCAGCCCAGGCCTCCATACCAACGCCTGGGAGCCGAACCCTGAACGTCCCTGAGGAACGCCCAATGTTCTCTACACCAGAGTTTTTCAACCTTTTTTGAGCCAAGGAACACTTTTTTCCTTTCGAAAAATCTGGAGGCACACCACCACCACCCGAAAACGTTAAAATGTGAAACTCTGTAGCCTCTATTAACAATATAAAGTCTTTCTCATCAAAGTTTTATCAACAGGAATCAAGTAAATACAGAAACAAAGGACTTTTTTTTAATAGTGACTCCCTCAGTGTGAAACCTGGACCTGATGGATGAAGAGCTGAGATCCTGGTTCACATTCTTCCTTTTCAAAAACTTCTCCATCACTGTCACTGACACAGTACTTTGATACAAGATGGTAGCAGGAGGTGGAGATGAACCACACTGACGTCTGTCACTTTACATTTCACCAGCAAAGTTCTGTGCTGCCCTCTAGTGGTGAAGAGTATTTATACATGATTACTCTGCAACACACTGTCGCTGTGAGAGCAAATTGTTTTTTTAGAAAAAAATGTGAAATTGGATAATTTCCCACGGCAGTGGTTGAAAAACACTGATCTAAAGAACTCTGTGCCGGTCAGAGTGACAGTGTCCTCCTCCCGTGTCCTCAGTGCACTAAAACGTGTGGCGTGGGAGTGCGTATGCGGGACGTGAAGTGTTACCAGGATCGGGAGCTGGTCCGAGGCTGCGACCCGCTCACCAAGCCGGTGGCCAAACAGACCTGCACTCTGCAGCCTTGCCCCACCGAACCGCCAGGTAACAGCTGCCGCTCTGCTACGAACACTGAGCCCACATACCCACGTACCTTTTATTTCTCCACGGAGTCATACATTTTTAACATTTAGCATCACGGAGGTAAAAAAAAACTGAGGCAGGGCAATGTGAAGTGATGCAACGTTCACATCTTTGAGTTTTTCTCTCAAATAGCTTCGTCGAGGCTGTCGTCCACTGAGAGAGAGAGAGAGAGAGAGACAGAGAGATACAGGGGGAGAGAGAGATAGAGAGATACAGAGGAAGAGAGAGAGATACACAGAGAGAGAGAGAGAGACACACAGGGGGAGAGAGAGATAGAGAGATACAGAGGAAGAGAGAGAGATACAGAGGGAGAGAGCGAGAGAGAGAGATACAGAGAGAAAGAGAGAGAGAGAGTGCGATACAGAGGGAGAGAGCGAGAGAGAGAGAGAGAGAGAGAGATACAGAGCGAAAGAGAGAGAGAGAGCGATACAGAAGGAGAGAGAGAGAGATAGAGAGATACAGAGGGAGAGAGAGTGATACAGAGAGAGAGAGAGAGAGATAGAGGGAGAGAGAGAGAGTGAGAGAGAGAGAGAGAGAGGGAGAGAGAGAGAGAGGGAGAGAGAGAGCGAGAGAGAGAGAGATAGAGGGAGAGAGAGAGAGATAGAAGGAGAGAGAGAGAGAGAGAGAGAGAGGGAGAGAGGAGAGACACAAACCTTAGTTACATACTGTATGATAGTGAAACGTCACTGCATGGATAGAAAAGAAAAGAAGCTCAATGCAGTAAAAGTCTCCCAGGTTCCTCACAGTGGATCTGGATGTCAGAGTAATACCATTCAGTGTTTAACACCATTTTTCTTTCTTTTCCAAATAAAACAACGGAGTTGAGAAGCTTCTAGTTTTAACAAGTTGATTAGTGTCATCTGGTTTCATAGATAAATAGATTTGTGTGTCATTTGCATGACAATGGAAGTTAACTGATTCCCTGCAGGAAACATGTATCATGTGAAGGGTATAGGTCCTAAGACGGAACCCTGTGGAACTCCGTGTTTAACTGTTTAACATGAAGGAAGTCGAACCCGCCTGATGAATATGACTGAAACCAGTTTAGTGCTTTTAAGCTCGGTGACATCCTGCCCTCTGTACAACCATGTTTTAACAAGACACATTTTCTCTGCTTAGATTTTTTTCCCCTCCATTAAACAGGAAAAACTAAGAACGTAGAAGGGAAAACAACACATACACAGATAAAATCTATAAAACTGCAGCCAAAATACACGACAAGATGCAAAACCATGAAAGGGCCAGGACTTTGATGCGGGAGGCATAGATATTAAAACGGTCCATTCTTCAGTCCGACGCCGTTGTTTTGCAAATTCCCATTTTTAAAACGTGTCGGCACGACTGTCGCACAGTTTTGACGGAACCTGCTTTGGAACCCCCGGGTTCCTTCTGTTCCCAGACGAGAACTGCCAGGACCGGCCCTCCACCAACTGCCTGCTGGCCCTGAAGGTCAACCTGTGCAGCCACTGGTACTACAGCAAGGCCTGCTGCCACTCCTGCCGCACCAGCCGCCCTCCGGCCTCCTAGTCCGGTCCCCCCCCCCCCCCCTCCACCCGGCACACTCACCTCTCCACCGGCCTCCACCCTTTCACGTGTCAGCTGGGCGACTAAAGCGGCAACAAAAAAAACCCTCCAGTCGTCGACCTGACGTTGGACGATCCCGGTTCCCAACGCCGCCAGACGGCTCCGGATGTCTGAACTTGTACAATCATGTGAAATTGTGTCATCCCATTTGACCAGAGGGGAAACTTTTTCTTACTTTTAAACGTAGTTGCATCCGGGCCTCGGCTTTTACAGGGAAGATCATTTATTTTGGGGCCAAAAGCCTTCCTTCTCCCGGCCGTCAACCACAGTCTGATATAGTTAATCATTCATTTCATTTGTAACTTGACTTGTTGACAGGCGGCTCACACTGACCCCTAGAGGTCGGACGCTATGGGGTTATATATTTGTGCCAAAAATTCTGAGCGAGCGATGGGAAAATTTGAGCGCAAAAAAATGTATTGTGCATCACACTAATAGCATTTTGAGGAAATATTTAAATTGCGGAAAGAAAAACTTGAGATTGCGCTCAAAAATCATTTCTGCGCTCAGATTCTTCCTCTGCGCTCAACCTCTCTCTCTCTCTCTCTCGCTCGCTCGCTCGCTCAAATCTCTCCACCTCCGCTCAAGTTCTGCTGTGCGCTCGCTCAAAATGTGCAAAACCCAAATGTGACAGACACAAGTTGTCCACCAATCACAGAAATTCGGGGCGGGCGTCGAACTCTGACTGGTTACTTCGGATTCTGGAAGTTCCTCATAACCAACGAAGAAGAAGAAGAAGAAGAAGAGGGAAAAACAAACTGCGAGGGAAAACAGAAATAAGGAAAACTAAAGATAATGATCCTGGATTACAACATGTTTTCCCTCGCAGTTTGTTTTTCCCTCTTCTTCTTCTTCTTCTTCTTCTTCTTCTTCTTCTTCTTCTTCTTCTTCTTCGTTGGTTATGAGGAACTTCCAGAATCCGAAGTAACCAGTCAGAGTTCGACGCCCGCCCCCAATTTCTGTGATTGGTGGACAACCATGTCTGTCACATTTGGGCTTTGCGAATTTTGAGCGAGCGCAGCAGGACTTGAGCGGAGGTGGAGAGATTTGAGCGAGCGAGCGAGAGAGAGAGAGAGAGAGCGAGAGAGAGAGAGAGAGAGGTTGAGCGAGCAGAGGAAGAATCTGAGCGCAGAAATCATTTTTGAGCGCAATGTCAAGTTTTTCTTTGCGCAATTTAAATATTTCCTCAAAATGCTATTAGTGTGCTTGCACAATACATTTTTTCGCGCT
Organism: Blennius ocellaris; assembly: GCF_963422515.1. Taxonomy (NCBI): domain Eukaryota; kingdom Metazoa; phylum Chordata; class Actinopteri; order Blenniiformes; family Blenniidae; genus Blennius; species Blennius ocellaris. The sequence continues at coordinate 1,036,445 of NC_137656.1, read as the reverse complement.
CAAATTTTCCCTTCGCTCGCTCAGAATTTTGGCGCAAATAGAACCCCATAGGACGTCTGTTTCCTCTATTCTCTGTGCCTTTTCCTTTCTCCCACAAACCAAAAGTCACTGCAGCAAAGCAACATTCCACTCGCGACCAGACGAGGGCAGAGGACCTGTCGTCCTCCGGGTTCAGTCGTCACGCAGGGAGAGCGTCATTTCACGGAAACAATAGCTGAGACGAGGGGATCGTCAGCGTTTTGGCTGACCGCAGGTTCACCAGACCAAAAAAAACACCAAGGACACAGTCCTGAAACTCTCCTGGGCACTTCTGGGTGGATGATAAATATACAATCCAGTATTAAATACAGTCAACTCACTGCTTCTGGGTGAAGCAAGTACTTTGATATAAGAAATTAAGAATAGAATCTGAATTATCTGGTCAATTTAATTTTTTAATTTCATCACTTTCAATGGAATAAACCAAAAATTCGTACGATTTTTTTGGTTTTAAATCATGATTTTCATTGATATTGGAAAAAAAAAAGCATTAGCATTAGTATTTTCAGAATAATTTCAACAAAGTGTGTCCATCATGGTCTAACCTGAGCCAGCGGCCTGCGTCGTCCCCGATCCGTTCACCCCCCCCCCCCCCCCAGGACTCAAAACAAGACAACAGATGAACTGCACCTTCTCTCTCAGGACGATTTTCCATTTGTCGGTTCTTTCTTTAACGGAGTGGAGTTCTTCCAGACCTCCGCCACCAGTCAGCAGTTCCCTTCGTCGTCGCCTCCGTCGCTGCTCTGAAAAGATCTATTAAATTATTTCTCATTTGAATATACTGCATGACGAGAATATTTAATACAGATACTGTTTATGGAATATTATTTAATTGTCTTCATTGGAATATTATTTAAATGTCTTTCCGTTTCAGTGTCTTTTTTTTTTTTTTGTACCATCGGGAAGTTAAAAAAAAAAAACTCCGAATCCTCTTCCACTGCCTTCCGCTTGGAGCCAAACTGTATTTATTAGTCACAGCACATCGTCGCTGGCGCTACAGTCCTGGAGCCGGCCGGCGGTTCTTCATCAGACCGCCTGATTGGCCGGTTCTGCTCTGGGTGTGTGTGTGTGTGTGTGTGTGTGTGTGTGTGTGTGTGTGTGTGTGTGTGTGTGTGTGTGTGTGTGTGTGTGTGTGTGAGACGGACGGGGAGGAGGGAGTCGATCCCAGCACAGAAGAATTCCTGACACTTGAAGTTTGGTTGAAATGTATTCACACGTGTCTCATGTTTAACTATTGTGTACTGAGTTTGTTTTATATATATAAATATATAAATATATATATATATAACTGATACCTCTTTGTACAAAACGAGACTGTACTGTTGAAACTGAACTTGACTTGTATATCAATTTGTAATACAAATAAATAACATTTCAAATCAGCCACTTGCCTCCGTCATGTTTGAATGAAGATGAAAGGGAGATGAAAGGGAGATTCACACCTTTTACCAGGTAAATATATAAATATATATATATATATACTACAAGTACATGTTAAGTCTGAGTATTCTCTATTTTTTGTTCTGTTTAACTAAAGCATCGATATATGAAAGTATCCCAGCCTTCTCCCTCTGGAGGTTTCCTCTCACAGCCCTGGACTGTTTAGTTTATTTATTCCCCCATTGGGTTTAAGCCAATGAGCTCCAGTCTCTACTGCGTATAAGGACGTGTGGATATGTGACACTTCATCTTCATCACGACAGCACATCTTTGATTGAAACACATCTACGCTTCAGTTCTTAAATGAGTCGACTGCAAAACCTGCACCTCCATCGCGGAGGAGGTCAGTTGTTCTGTAGCTCCGAGGGCCAAAGTCTTTTTATTTAGTAAATATCAACATGACAAGATAGAAACATTATTTTTTTTTTTTTCATCAGTTGCATTTGCAGAAGATCTACTTATATGCACGAGGAGAACAAACTACAGTGTTGAAGCAAGATGTCACCACTTCCAGACATGCAGAGCTTCTTTTCATATTTTTCACTTGAAAAGGACGAGACGAGCCTCCAGGAAGCTCCAGTCAATCTTCTTGTTCACTACCCAGGAACACCTGATAGACTCTTCTTCTTCTTCTTCTTCTGTTTGTAATAAATCTACCCAGGAACACCTGATAGACTCTTCTTCTTCTTCTTCTTCTGTTTGTAATAAATCTACCCAGGAACACCTGATAGACTCTTCTTCTTCTTCTTCTTCTGTTTGTAATAAGTCTACCCAGGAACACCTGATATACTCTTCTTCTTCTTCTTCTTCTGTTTGTAATAAATCTACCCAGGAACACCTGATAGACTCTTCTTCTTCTTCTTCTTCTGTTTGTAATAAATCTACCCAGGAACACCTGATAGACTCTTCTTCTTCTTCTTCTTCTGTTTGTAATAAGTCTACCCAGGAACACCTGATATACTCTTCTTCTTCTTCTTCTGTTTGTAATAAATCTACCCAGGAACACCTGATACTCTTCTTCTGTTTGTAATAGATTACCCATAAACACCTGATATACTCTTCTTCTTCTGTTTGTAATAAATCTACCCAGGAACACCTGATATACTCTTCTTCTTCTTCTGTTTGTAATAAATTACCCAGAAACACCTGATAGACTCTTCTTCTTCTTCTTCTGTTTGTAATAAATTACCCAGAAACACCTGATAGACTCTTCTTCTTCTTCTTCTGTTTGTAATAAATTACCCAGGAACACCTGATAGACTCTTCTTCTTCTTCTGTTTGTAATAAATCTACCCAGAAACACCTGATAGACTCTTCTTCTTCTTCTTCTGTTTGTAATCAATCTACCTAGGAACACCTGATAGACTCTTCTTCTTCTTCTTCTGTTTGTAATCAATCTACCCAGAAATACCTGATATACTCTTCTTCTTCTTCTGTTTGTAATAAATTACCCAGAAACACCTGATAGACTCTTCTTCTTCTTCTTCTGTTTGTAATCAATCTAACCAGGAACACCTGATACTCTTCTTCTTCTTCTTCTGTTTGTAATAAATCTACCCAGAAACACCTGATAGACTCTTCTTCTTCTTCTGTTTGTAATCAATCTACCCAGAAATACCTGATAGACTCTTCTTCTTCTTCTGTTTGTAATAAATTACCCAGAAACACCTGATAGACTCTTCTTCTTCTTCTTCTGTTTGTAATAAATTACCCAGAAACACCTGATACTCTTCTTCTTCTTCTGTTTGTAATAAATTACCCAGAAACACCTGATATACTCTTCTTCTTCTTCTGTTTTCAATGAATCTTTCGCCAGCCCCACTTGAAGACAACCCTCCAGTGTTCTAACTCTCAAACGACTGACAGAGTTTGGCCTCACGGGCGTTTTCACACTTTGGTTGAGTGACGGTTTCCTGCCTGACGGAGTCCGAGGAGGAGCTTCAGCACCGAGCTGGACTCACTGGAACATCCCCACTGAACCGTCCTGCTGTACACCGCCACAATAAGAGGTTGTCCCTCCTGGCTTCCATGGAGTCTGACCGCGGGAGCAGATCCACCGATTCCGTCGTATTGAAGAAGTGAACCTTCCCCCTCGCCGCCGCCTCTGGCAGGAGGGAGAGGATCGGGGGTGACGTAGTCTGTGGTCGATCGGTATTGATTGAATCCTCGTACATTTACACAAACGATCAGACCTGTCAGAAGTTCTTTTCCCACTCAGATATTGTGTTCAGTGTTTTTTTTTTGTTCTTTTTTGGCAGAACTTTATTGTGGCCTCTTGGACAGTTTGACTTAAAAAAAAAAAAAAAAAAGAGCAGCAGCGACGCGGCGAGTTCCCGGCCCGAGGCCCCTACACGTCGGTGCTGACGCTGTGAGTGACCACCTCCTTCATGGTGACGGAGCGGATGAGGTTGAGCTTGTGGTAGAAGCTGGCCCAGTCCACGGGCAGCTCCAGGTCCTGCTGCTGCACCGTCCTGTAGCTGATCCGCCGCCCGCCGCTGCACAGCGTCTCCGGGTGCTGCAGGTAGAAGGGCAGCGAGCAGCGGGCGCACGCCGGGCAGAAGACGTGCGGGCAGCGGCAGCGGCGCGGCGGAGGCGGCGGCGGGGTCGGGGAGTAGCCGGCCGGCCCGTTGGCCTCGGTGAGGAAGGTCGGAGGGTAGGTCTCCGGCTCGTCGCTGTAGCGCTCCGGCGTGTACGGCGACGGAGGGGCGGACAGCGCCAGAGGCCGAGACGGAGACATGGTGGCGAGCTCGGGCTCCTGCTCTTCCTCCTTCTCAGACTCCTCCCTCTTACAGCAGTAGTACTGCAGGAGACACACAACACTACTAGTACATTGATACTTACATTATATCATATATTTCATATTTCATATGGCATATTGCATGTACATATACATATATTTATACATGTGCAAGTACACTATTACTATTGGTATTATTATTATTACTGATATATATATATAGTTGTTATTGTTATTCTATTGCTACCATATTGTTATTGTTATTTTATTGCTACCATTATTAGTAGTACTATACACGAGTATTATACACTATTACACATTGTTATTATGTGTATTATTGTTATTATTATTATATAATGCCTACTTCTAATGGCTCTGCCACTGCACCTTACTATTTATTGATCTTGCTTTTATCTCCTGATTATTTCTAAGTGCCCATGTTCCGTTCTGTGTTTTACTTTATGTCTTGTCTATCTATTATCTACTTTACCCCATATCTATCTATCTATCTATCTATCTACAGGTCAGACACTGAAAACGCTCACATGCACGAGGCAATAAGACCAAACGTCTTTGTTTTGTAATTGTTTTTCCTCTCCCCCACTTTGCTTCTTGTCTTTTTCATCGTTACGTCGATCAACATTCACAAAAACCCTTCAAGCCTCGGCAATACAAGATTATCAGCAAAAAGAAAATTACTAAATAAAATAGCAATAGAACCAAACATACACTAATTAAACTGCAAATCCAATCTGGTGAATAAATAAATAGAATTAGAAATAAATGCAAGAGTAAAAGACACAGATTTCAACACTGACTGAAGCTCTTTCTATGACTTGATGTTTCCGTTGCAGGAACTTTACAGAGTCGCTCTGACGACGCGAGCTCTCCAAACTCTATCGGAGTGGGTTTTTAAAATACATTTCAAACAAACTTTTACGTTTTTTCCCTCCTTCACTTGAAAAGATCAGCTGCAACTCCTCCAGTTCAACATGTCTGCGGTGAAAAGACTCGGAGGCTCGTACCTGCAGCCTACATAAACACAACACCGCGACGATAGTCAGTAAAATGACCGTTGCCAGAATTCCTCCTGCGATGACCACTGTACCGGCTGACATTCGAAATCCTCTCCATCAACAACCTGCAGGGGGGAGGAGGGGGGGGGGGGGGGGGGGGGGGGGGAGGGGCAAGGACACGCTGCTGGTTACAGGAAGTAAAGTCTTCTGTGTGTTTGTGATTGTGTTGAAGAGTTCATGTCTCCTTTCTGGACCACAATTCTTCTGCTTCCTGATGGAGTTCGTTGGAAATCTGTGATGCCTCTCTACGTCTGTGCTGCATCCTCTCAAAGACTGTGTGTGTTTTATTTGCGGTAGAAATATGACCATCAGTGTGTCTGCTGAGGGTGACAGTGAACATTGTGACTCGTCCTGCAGGTACAAGGCTGAGTCATTAAAGGTGGCTGTGAATTTGATGACCAGATGCATTTTGGTCTGCAGGTTGTTGAAGTTGTACGAAGGTCAGTCGTCTCTGCCTGGCGTCTCTGGATGTTCCCTGCATTTTAATTCAAAAACATGACGCTTACTCTGGAGTTGAAGACGGACTGATTCTTAAAGATATTGTCACTAAAATAACTGCAGCTCTATCTTAAGAATGCACAAATGGACAAGGAATGAATCCGACTCATGAAATGAAGATTAATAATCAAATAAATTACAGTCAGAGAGTCAGAATGAGCAGGATGCAATATGTTGAAGGTTTTGCAGAGATGATGACGGACATCAAATAAACATGGAAAAATGTAATCTTTAAAAGGAACAGAAGCTTAATTAGACTCTTCGGTGCTTTGCTGATGAGACATTATGGGATGCAGGGGCGTTCAACTCTGGAGCTGGATGTGGCTCTGCAGCTCTTCTACAGCGACTCTACAGCCCCTCCATAGTGACTCCACAGCTCCTCTATTTATTCATATAATGATTTCATCAATGAGTCAAAAGTCTCACTGCCTTTCTCAGTTCCAAGTTACTCTGACGGGAATCAGCTGCAGTTACAACCCAACTAACGACTTCTCTCAATTGGTAGTGTGAACACACAGCAAAACCAGTTCAGCTGTTAAAAATATGTTCTTAAGCACATTTTCAATGATCAATCAACGTGTGGAATCCTAAAAGTACCTTGATAGATTTTATTTGATTTATTCTCTTCACGCCAGATTTCCCTCCCACTCGTTAGGATGAGGGGATGAGAGGAACGTGGCGACATGAAATGTAACTGTAACTGTAAATCACTGCGACCTTTATGTTGACATTATTTATACCACATTAATACAACTAATAATAATAAAAAAAATACATTACGTTTCGTCACATCAGCTCACAGCTGTTTGCGGTGCGACTTTTACGCACATTTTACGCACATGGCACACACACACACACACACACACACACACACACACACACACACACACACACACACACACACACACACACACACACACACACACACACACAAAATATTTCACTGTGCCCATTTCCCGATTACGCTTTTAATAATAAACTATTCCTTTTACACGAAGTGGGGAAAATGTGTTGAAGTGGTGCGCAACGGAAGTTTTTAATCATTTGTATCGTTTCTGTTTGCGCTCGTGGTCGTTTTATTATTATTGTTATTATTGCTATTTTATCCAAACACTTCTAAAAGTGCACTTTCAACGTGATGTTCATCTCACCCATCAAGTCAGTGTTGGTTGCGGCTCGTGGCGTTACGCGCGCTGGAGCAGCAGCTGGAGAGGAGGAACCAAACCTTCTTCTTTTTTTTTTTAAACATCCACTCGCTCATGTGACATAATCTGTGAAAAAAAATAAAAATACAACTCTGTCTTCAAATTTCTTCTGCACTCTCACAGTTTGTTTAAAAAAAAATAAAAAAAAAAGTGATTAACAAATGAAAAAAGGAAAGAGAAAAAAAAAAAAAAAAAAAAAAGTCCAAAGTCCCGCTGACCTCCTGCGGCTCCACAGCAGCGCACCTTCTCTCGATAAAATCCACAAACCTCCCGCACCCCGGGTAAATCCGAGCCTCGGTCCGGGCGGAAGGTTAGAAAAGCGGCAGGCTGGAGGACGAGGAGCTGGAAGCGGAGTCTGACTTTAATTAGGAGGATGGACGCGCTGCGCGATCCGGTCTCATCCTGTTCTGACCTGTGACCGTGCGTCATAGCGCAGCTGCAATAACTCTCTCCTTCTCCTTCTCCTTCTCCTTCTCCTTCGTCTTTTCACCAGCCTGACCATTTCCCCACAGACACACACTTCACCCTATTATGCGATTGTACTGAAAGTTTACCCAAAGACGTCAATTCTCACATTATTTCGCCTCCGCATGGATTTAAAATTCAATTTGATCACAAAATAACCTTCCTGGATCCTGAACGATCTGCACAGGTTGCACTACTTTGCAAAGGCTGGTATTCCGGGCATTGTGATCTGTTTCTTCAACGTTCAATGGCAATAAAATAACTTTTGTATCTGGGGGCATCCTGTGTCTAAAATTCAAAATACTACAATGTTACTGGACAGATAGATGAAAACGTGAATGACAATAACATCTGCCTGAAAAAAGACAGAAACAAGCTGATATGTCTATAGTTGTGTGCTCTGCTCGTCACATTTGTCCAAAACTGAGGCAATAAATGTGTTATTTTTTTCTTTTTTCCATCACTTTGTCATGGAGGAGCATGAAAACCGCCACACACAGTTAGAACACCGGGGGGGTTTTATGTCTTTTGGGTTCGTTCACCGGGCCCATCAGGTGATCGATGACTCTTTGAGGTCGGACGCGTCTCGGCTGAAGTCAGTGTGACTTTAACCTTCGACGTTCACTTTGCCAGAAAACTTCACTTCCAGCAGACGGAGAATTTTTCTCTGTGTCAAGAAATGTCTTGAAACAGCTGCAGCACATCGGCCCAATGTCACCGTGACCTCATCCATTCTGCACCTGCAGCTAATCCATCCATCCATCCATCCATCCATCCATCCATCCATCCATCCATCCATCCATCCATCCATCCATCCATCCATCCATCCATCCATCCATCCAATTGGAGAACTGGTGAGGGGATTTGGTTCGTCGCCTCCTGGCCTCTCTTCCATTGCTGCTCCGGAGAAAAGACCGGTTTAATGGAAGCAAGAAACGGGGAAGATCTTATTGTGTGAATAATTTAGAGGAAGAAGCAGGCTGAGATTTCAACTGTATTACACAGACAAGAGCATGTAATATTAATAGCGGGTGGACATTAGAGGCCATTTCTACACTGCACTCCTGCTGCTGCTGCTGCACTGAGCAGTGGGGGGGGAAAAAAACAAAAAGACCCCAAACTCTCAAGGTTCTGGGGTCAAAACGGAGAAGGAAAAGAGTAAAAACCCTGCTTTTAGACTGTTTTAGCAGAGAGGAAGAGGCCAGATGTTGTTTGACGGTCAGGAAAATCTCGGCGAGTGACGACGAGGAGAAAGTTCCAGTTAAAGTCTGCATCTGGTTCGATCCCCGCGTCTTCTGTTTCCTGGACCCCGATGGGGCGTCGGTGGTCGGCGGAGGGTGAGCGGAGACGTCGTGATGACTGGAGGTCACAATGTCAAATTTAAAAGAAAATATATCGCACACATTCATTTTTCTGGATGCTTCTATGGTTCAGGCAGTTATTTGCAGCAGGGTGAGTTACTGTGACCAGGTTTTTACATGTAAAACCAAAAAAAAAAAAAAAACCCTAGTCAGGAAGCTCTAGCAGAGCTTCAATCACTGCACTGCTTGTAAAGAGGTCACATTAATCAAAATTCTCTTTCTAAAGGTTTTCCAAGAGCGTTAACCGTCCCCAGTGTGTCCTCGCTTTCCAAAAAGTGCGTTGCTCCAAGCAGCCAATCACAAATCAAACCCTATAACCAACTAAACATTAAATTCATAATGCAAATATACAGTTTCAAAAAGAGAAAACGCTCTCTCCGTCTGCCGTGAGCATGTCGCTTCAGTCCAAACCTGCAGGTCAGTTTGTCAGCGCTTCACTCAGGCTGAGCGGCGGAATCAAACGAGTCACGTCGTGTTCAGAGTCGTTTTAATGAGGATCTGTCAGCGTGGATCACTGCACACGCTTCTGCCGTTTGTGACTCTGAATCACAGTGCGGGAAACAAGAAAAGCTCCATGTTTCGTGCCTCCCGTCCTCTCCAATGAGCCCCGACACCGCCGCTGTTTCCCCTCGTCGTTTTCCCGTCAGCCTGCGCTTGTTTCAGTTTTCAGTTTATTCAATGAGAAGAACACGTTTCCCACGTCGTGATACTATATTGCTGAATTTAAATTTACATTTTTGTTTTATTCATTCTATTGCCCGACAATCAACTTGCCAAGCTCCATTACATGTTGCTCTCCTGAATCAATAGAGAGGAAAATCTTGTAAATTAGGTTTTTTTGTTGTTTCTGAACTTCCCCATGGTCACACACCTGACAGACGACACCTGTCAGTCTAAACTGAGGGCGATAAACAGGAAACGGGCTGCACCAGGATGTAAGTTACTTATGGTGCTTTTCCACTGGTGCCCACTCAGCCCGACTCAATTCTGTTGTTTTTCATTTCAATAAAGTTCCATGGCGGCGTGGGCGGAGTCACTGCAGGCGTTTCCCCGTCGTGCACAAGTGATCACCCCCGATAGAATCCGTATCTCCTGATGCGGAGCGAACATGCATTGGCTATCAGCTCAAATAATAAATTACATTTTTATATACTTATTCATAATAATTATTGCAAAGTGTGGATCGTTACAGTCGTGCTTCACTGTCCGGTGTTTCGGTTCCACTGGTGCCCGTGTTAACTGGTGACTTCTGCCGCCAGCCGTCAGCAGCAGCTGCTGTTAAAATAAGACAAACAAACGCTACGATGCTCAAAACCTCAATGGAAATGTGGTTAAACGGCGTTCGCCAGGACGGCTACGGATCTAGGTGAGGTTTAGCGTTAGCCGGCCACCAGTTAACATGGAAACCAGTTCATCCGAAACACCTGTGGCTCGGCGACCTCCTGATACTCAAGGCAGGTCGCTCCTGGACCCTCAGAAACATCTGGACCTTATCGGGTTGAATTTGGCTTTGTTTGTTTGTTTGTTTGTTTGGAGTTTACATTTTCGTCCTGTGCTGAAAGAAGCAATCCGAGACAATTCTAATGGCGCTTTTCCACCAGTTCAACTTGCTAGTGACGCTTTCCCACTGTGTGTTGGTACCAGGGGCTTTCCTGGTTCCTCCTCCAGGTTCCCAGCGAGCCGAGGCCAGTCGACAATCTGACGCCGAGTTAACCCGCCATTTTTTTTAACCCTTGTTGACGCAGTGGGAAAGCGTCACTAGCGAGTCGAACTGGTGGAAAAGCGCCATTAGAATTGTCTCGGATTGCTTCTTTCAGCACAGGACGAAAATGTAAACTCCAAACAAACAAAGCCACAACTTTTTCCACCGTGAGGCAAAGAGCGTCCGGCGATTTGCGCGTTCCGCCTCTCCGGATCGCCGCGGCAGCGGCTCAACCTGCCACCTGCTCCCGCGGAGGTTCGGACAAGCTGCTCACGCTGTCGGCTGAGAACACGGCGTCTCGCCTCGCCTCTGTCATCCCGCTCGCCGTCCAGCCGCTTCATGAATATCCATCGGCTTCCTATTAGCATACCGGCCCAGACATTAGCATAGCACTGACATGAACGCGGAGGTCGGAGAACGAGCCTGAAGGGCGAGTGGAGAACAGGTGTGTGGCTCAGACGAGGCCCGGAGGGGGACGGAGAGGGGGGGTGCGGAAGGGGACGGAGGGGGACGGGGGGGGACGGAGGGGGACGGAGGGGGACGGCAGGTCAGCATTCATTATGTTAAAGAAGTGGACGGGTCACTGGAGACGCAGGGACGTCTGGCAGAACGAGCTGCCAGCCGAGGAGACCGTCCACAGACGTTGTCCCACTTTTAGGGGTCAGGCGACAAATATGGGCGGAGACGCAACAGACATGGAAGTTGGTTCTCGTCTCCACTGTCGGGAGGAAATGTGGTGAAACTGTGAGTTACTGTAAGTTTTCGGTGCCGACTCACTTCTCTGATGATCGCTGCTCCACCTGGAGCCTCGATTGCAATGTGGAGAAACGAGGATTTCAACGTGATTCCAGGATTGTCTTTGGGTTTTTAGTTGTGCGAAATATTTTACTTCTCAGTCGGATAACTTCAGATTAAAAAGCAGTTTATACAAAACAGCAGGTTTGGATTTACGTACTAAACGAGTTGAAAATCAGAAACTGCCCCGAATCTAGTTGCTCTCTGATTTAGCCGACATTTGAATATTGGATCCTAGAGCTGCATTCAGAATCTGCTGTGTCTGTGTGAGCTGGACTGGCTCCGCCCACACACACACCCATCTATGGGAAGATGGAGGAAGTACTTCCTCTCGTGGCGCCATGTGCCAGAGCAGAGCTGCCTGATTGTGGAGGAGTCAAAGGGGGGGGGGGGGCTACCTTGATTGTGATTGGCTGAACCCCCGATGACACTATATAGGGTTTGATTTCTGATTGGCGGGTTGGAGCAACACACTTTTTAAAACCTGGAACCAGTCAGGGAGGACAGGACATACTTTCTTCACGTCTGGGGCGTCGTTCCAGGTGTGGAGACGATTAGTACATATATACTATTAGTACATTAGATGATTGATTGATTTTAATTTTTTAAATTTTCATGTCAAAATGCCATTTCAGGAGCAAGTTTTTTCTGCCTCCATGACAAATGACTTTATTACGCTTCATCGCTCCAAAGTGCATTTTTGTCTCTGCCTCCACCACAGACCTTCATGCGTCCATTTATACCTTATTAATGGGTTAATGTGAACTGAGCCAAATAAAATGCCTCTTTATTTAAATCCAGTTTCAGGACAGCGAAGCCTTCTCTCTCGCTCTCTACTGTAAGAAATAACCACAGGCTGCGGGTAAAGTGTGATAACACTATATTCAATTCTTTACATGTTGATTTGTACATAAGACACACGACAGATGTTCTCCTGGAGACAAAAACAGAAAAGAAAGAATTCTCACCGCAGTGTTCTGGTGGAATTGTAGGATTTTCAAAGGCACACTTCAGTATTTCCAGAATGGGCACGTGGACTTTGTATCAAGACGTTTCAGATCACCTTTTCCCTGCCTGCTCTAACATGTGCATATTTGAAGCATCTGCAGTGTCAGTGGGGCAGAAGAGCCCGAGATGGTGCCGAGATGAGGGCAGTCAGGCGGCGCTCTCATCGGCCATATTGAAAGAAGAGGCTATTTGGACAGGGGAGCGTTCGGTGCGCTTCACTGAAGACGAGCTGGAGGATTCTTTTAAAAAGCCTGTTTCTTTTAACGGTGGGGGCAGAGCATCGGAGAGGGGGGGGGGGGGGGGGGCAAACCATCAACTCCTCCATTATTGATTCTCTCCCGACGAGCTGAGGCCTCGTCTCGGAACCGCATTGGAGCCCGTTGGAGACCCTGGGCTCGGCGCCACGTTACCCTGCGGACCTAACCCTAACCCTAACCCTAACCTGAACCCTAACCCTAACCTGAACCCGAACCCCGACCCCAAAAAACCCACACGAAGACAAAAAGTCGTCCTTGTAGAAATGAAGCAGTTTGTGTGTCGCGTTTCGCGAAGACGCGTCCGCGAAGACCTGCACCGCAGTTATTTCTGGGAGGCTGTGAAAACCAAACGGCGTCCTTTTTGAAAAATGTATGCCGGAGCACTTATCCCTCCTCTGACATCACTATTTTGTTTGAGCACAAACTCCTGAACCCTGAGCCGTTTCAGGATCACGTTTCACGTCCTCCTCCTCCTGTGAGACACGACAGCTTGACATTGCTGAGGAACGGTGACAAACTGAATTTGCTTCATTTTTCTAATCTTTGACCTAATCTTTCTTTACGTTTGTCATCTTATTTGTGTTGATGCTATTTTATTATTATTATTTATTAAATATGGTGACATTTTATTTTATTTTATTTCGTTTGGTTTGATTTGATTTTACTCTATTGTTGATATAATGTACGTTTTTTTTCTCTCTTAATTCCTTATAATTCCATATATACTACCAACTTTTTACAAACATTACTCACCTGAAATGCACGAAATATACAGGAATGATTTGTCATCATTCAAGGACCAATCGCTGAGATTTTGGGACGTTAACGACAAAAATTGCAAAAAAAAGTTCCCATACAAAGCGGATGAGAGGCACCTCATAAAGGAGATCAAAGGAGATCAGCGTCTGTTGCCATGGAGACGCTTCCAGCTCAGTGTTTCACACGGTGGCGTCGCTACCTGGCCTAGCGAATTAGCATCGACATGAGCTAACGGCTATCATGCTCGTGATGCTAACTCGGTTCCGCCAAACAAATGTGTGGCCTTTGAAGTACTGCGCTCTACCGAGTGTAGCTCTAGTTTAGCACTGTGGGAGGAAACCCACACACACACACACACACATGGAGAAAACACGCAGCCGGCACACAGAACGGCCCCCGGCCGGCATCTGAACCCAGACCTGTGAGGCGACAGCGCTAACCAGCGCGCCAGAGCGAGTCTCGGATGCTTAAAGCAATAAAACGTCGATACAATTCTTCTTTTTCTTTTTTTTTTTCAACGAAAAAAAAAAAAAAAACTAAAGAAACCCCCCCGAAGAACTGAGAGCAAAAAGGTTTAGACGCTCCGTCGACCGCTGGAACCGAGTCCAGCGCAGAAAGAACAGAAGCCGGTGTCTGCAGACGTTCAGGTCGTTTCCTCTGTTTTGTCTGAAGCCCCGGCGAGCGCCGGCCTCCTGAATGGATCCAGACCGCCGCCGCCGGCGGGATGACGCAGGCCCACGTCACGACCCGTAACAGGATCACTTATAAACACCGCGGACCTGGTGGGACCGGGGGGGCCCCCGGCGCCTTAATGCAGAACATTACCTCCACCTCCGGGGCTCCCCGGGGGACCCGGCGCTCCCGACGGAACGATAACAAGCCTCGTCCTGCAGAGTGAAGAACAGAGAAGAAAAACATTGATACTTAAACAAAAAGTACAAAGTTTCCCTTCAGTTGATCTCGTGAACGACGTGGAAACACAAAGCGGATTTAATTTAAAGGTTTAGACCAGAAAAAAAAATGTTTTTCCAGATTTCCCTGCGCGGCTTCAAACCCTCACACGTAAACATGTTTACACACGTTCATGGTTTTTTTTACTCGGGAGCATCTTTGATGCACAACATGGGAAACGACTGATTATGTGAGTCACTGCTACTGTGGTCAAAAGGGCTTTTCATAGCAAACATACATTCATACATACTGCTTTGACCGTGGATGGATGGATGATGGATGGATGGATGATGGATGGATGGATGTTGATGGATGGCTGGATGATGGATGGATGGAAGATGGATGGAAGATGGATGGATGATGGATGATTGATGGATGATGGATGGATAATGGATGGATGGTTGATGGATGGTTGATGGATGGATGGATGGATGGATGGATGATGGATGGATGATGGATGGATGTTGATGATTGATGGATGGCTGGATGGATGGATGATGGATGGATGGTTGATGGATGGCTGGATGGATGGATGATGGATGGATGGATGATGGATGGATGGATGATGGATGGCTGGTTGATAGATGGATGGATGGATGATGATGGATGGATGGATGGATGATGGATGGATGTTGATGGATGAATGATGGATGGATGGCTGGATGATGGATGATTGATGGATGGATAATGGATGGATGGATGGATGGATGATGGATGGATGGATGATGGATGGATGGTTGATGGATGGATGGATGATGGATGATTGATGGATGGATGATGGATGGATAATGGATGGATGATGGATGATTGATGGATGGATGATGGATGATTGATGGATGGATGATGGATGGATAATGGATGGATGGATGGATGGATGGTTGATGGATGGATGGTTGATGGATGGATGGATAATGGATGGATGATGGATGATTGATGGATGGATGGATGATGGATGGATAATGGATGGATGATGGATGGATGGATGGATGGATGGATGGATGGATGGATGGCTGGCAATGTGGCGAGGTGGTCCGGTCTTTTAAATCTAAACCGCAGAAAGAAGAAATCCGGTTTGACCCTGGAGTCGCTCAGAACCTTCAGTGTCGGATGACGTGAGGATAAAATGCAGAAGCAGTGTTTATGTTTGGCTCAGAGGCCAGCGGCCCCGGGCGTCAACCCCCCCCCCCCCCCCCCCCCCCCAATGTCACAGGCTCATTAAAAGACACACGGCCTGCGAGTTCATCTGTTTTTAACGACCTGATGGCGGCGGCAGTGAGAGCAGGCGGCCACCAACACAACCGCCGAGTCGGCTGAAATGAAGCCTGGAGACACCGGGAAGGACAGAGTGGAGATATATATATATATATATATATATATATATATATATATATATATATATATATATATATATATATGTTTGTGTGTGTGTGTGTGTGTATACAATACAGCTGGAGCTGTGAGGAATAGTATCTCTCTCTCACACACACACACACACACACACACACACACACACACACACACACACACAACACACACACACACACACACACACACACAACACACACACACACACACACACACACACACACACACAATTGTCACAGGGTTTTTTCCCCCAGCGTGCTGCTGCCCCCTGCTGTCTTTCTCCTGTCACTACATTTAACAATTAGAACTTTCTAAGTTTCAATTTTTTTACAAAATAAAATTAGCTTCATTTCAGTGAAAACCAGCAAAAAAACCCAAAACAAAACAACAAAAAAAAACACTTTGAGTTTGAGAAGATAAACTAATTAGTTTCACAGCAATGACATTTGTTTGTTTGTTTGTTTTTTTTGTAATTTTTCATTTTATTCAAAAGTAAAAATAAAATAAAAAATAAACAGCCTCAGTAACAAAACTTCCAGTTAAACACATTTTGAAAGAAGGATTATTCTTATTATATCTGATATTATATATATATTATATATTTACAGTTGTCTTTATATATTATATTTCATGTGTCATTATATAAACTACTGGGGGCTAAAATGGGGGGAAAATAGGAAATAAACCACAAAGAAATTAGTTGTTAAAAAACAACTCTAAAATGACAAGAAGAAAAAAAAACCTTAAAATGAAAAATTCCCCCCCCAAAAAAACTGGTCTAAAAATGGTTAAAACAGTTAAAACGTCAAAATCGTCTTGAAAATTCTGGGGAAAAAAGGATGAAACATTTAAAATCAGGGACGAAAGCAGCTGAAAATACAATGAACTGTTAAACATCTTTTATTGTAACTGAAACATCAAGTAAGAGAAAGTTTATATTCATACATCAAAGCTGCATGTGAAGGTGAAACATACATTTAAAAAGTTAAACACACTTTGTGGCTCCAGTTAAATTTGATTTGGTGGAAAGTGACGAAAAAGCTCCTGGTGGATTTGATCTCGTTTTCTGGTGACGAAGAAGATTTCTTAAGGACGAGCAAATGATTACGTGACGGATGTGAAGGTCAATGAGGGTCGGAGCGCAAACTGATAACTGACGACTTTATCTGAAAGTCTTTTATCGAGGATAATCCAGAATCTTATCCTGAGTTTCACCTGCACGTCTCTTCTGACGGGTCAAGGCTGCTCCGGCTCTTCTCGCTCCTTCATGATAGTGGAGAAAGTGTTTTCTCATCTCTTGTTATCGGTTCTCATCTGATTCTCAGCCACAAACATTTATTCATTTATTGTCCCGGCGGGTTCCAGACGACGGTCATTGGCCCTGTGACGCAACGGGTCGGACGATTAGTGGGGTGTGCTTGAGATGACTGCTGTGTTTGATGCTACGGGAATAGAATAGAATAAAATAAAATTAAATTAAATTAAATTAAATAAAACAAAACAAAACAAAAAAATAAATAAAAACAAAACAAAACAAAAACAAAAAATAAATAAAATAAATAAAATAAAATAAAATAAAATAAAATAAAATAAAATAAAATAAAATAAAATAAAATAAAATAAAATAAAATAAAATAAAATAAAATAAAATAAAATAAAACAAAACAAAACAAAAACAAAAAAATAAATAAAATAAAATAAAATAATAAAATAAAATAAAATAAAATAAAATGAACTAAAATGAAATAAAACAAAACAAAACAAAACAAAACAAAAACAAAAAATAAATAAAATAAAATAAAATAAAATAAAACAAAACAAAACAAAACAAAAACAAAAAAATAAATAAAATAAAATAAAATAATAAAATAAAATAAAATAAAATAAAATGAAATAAAACAAAACAAAACAAAACAAAACAAAACAAAACAAAAACAAAAAAATAAATAAAATAAAATAAAATAAAATAAAAAGATTCAAATTTGAATGAAAATAAAAATAAAAGTAAAAATAAAAATAAAAGTAAAAATAAAAATAAAAATAAAAATAAAAGTAAAAATATAAATAAAAGTAAAAGTAAAAGTAAAAATAAAAATAAAAATAAAAATAAAAATAAAAATAAAAATAAAAATAAAAATAAAAATAAAAATAAAAATAAAAATAAAAATAAAAATAAAAATAAAAATAAAAATAAAAATAAAAATAAAAATAAAAATGAATTGAATACTTGTTTGCTTCTTTCAGTGAACAAGAAACATCCTATTATTGTTCTGCTCTTCTATTTTCATCACTTTTGCCACTAGAAATCAGCAGGTGCTCATTATTTTGATAGGAAGAAAAATCAACCTACATTATGATTTCAGCTGAGGCTGGATGATGATGATGATGATGATGATGATGATGATGATGATGATGATGATGATCCCTGACCAGAAATGAGCTCAGGCCACTTTCAGAGGAACTCAAACGTTGTTTGAGTGGCGACAGAATATTTCTACTCATCACGTCTCGTGTCTCCGACTTCACATGAAGCCAAAACAATATTTGTCTCTGCTGAAATGCTGCTAATGAACCACATCTTACTGGTCAAAGTCAGATTCCAGACGCACTCAAAGTGTTTTACGATTGAGCCATAAAAAGCAGCTATATAAACCAGAGAGGGAGACTTGAGGTGGACTCACCGCGGGACAACGTGAGGGTGAGTGCTGCTCGCTGCCTTTGTTTATCCTCAGTCCCGCCACACACGGTTATGCTCTGATAAATCCGTGGGAATCAATCAATGTAATCAAATTGTTCAAATTCTGTTCAATGCAAATGATCCTCTGCTGAAGTGATTTCATCAGACGTCAGCTGGAATGGATGTGCAAGAATACGACAGTTTAATGGGAATGAATAATATTATAGTCTTTGAAAAATGGACAATATTTCTACAAAATCAAAAAAACAAAAATGTTTGGAATGATTCAACACGTTAATAAAAAGCACAAATGGTGTGAAACTTTCTTATTCTACGCCTGTAACGGCTGTAATCTGACACCTTGAGTGTGAGACTCTTGTGATCGCGGAGGTTTTGACTCTGATGGGCGTGTTGAAGGCTGAGAGCTGCTCTCCCCTCCAGATGAAGCTGTCGGTGTTTGCTGCTGCCGGCCCTGCTGGCCCTGAGCTCAGCCAGCCTGAAGAACATCGTGACGAAGAGCTCCCAGCACCGGAAGGGTCAGCTCCTCCTCTTCCTCACGCTACTGACCGTGACCGTCCCAGTGTCCACGCCGAAGTTTAACCTTTAAAACCCTTCTTGTCCGTCTCTTCCGTTCAGTCTCCTTGCTGAATCCAGAGCTGCAGGACCAGGTCCCCCGAAACCACGGGCAACGCCGTGGCGCCGGGTCCCCTCAGTCCCGCGGACCTGGAGCAGCAGGACGACCTGCCCTCGCCGTTTATCTTCGGAGATAACGTGAACCTGGAATGGCTGAGCTGGAACGGCGCCCTGCCCAACGGAGCCGTGGCCATTTACAACGGCTACACCGAGCGCACCGACTACGTCTGCAAGTACCAGTGCGAGGCCGGCTTCTACAACCCCAGCCTGGGCCCGTACTGCCGCTACCCCTACGGAGACCGCGAGTACTACGCCCCCGAGTTCGAGATCCTGGCCAACAAGGACAACTTTGAATTCCTGGAGTGGAGGGAAGGCTCCTACGGGTCGGTGCCGCAGTACTCGGTCCGGACCTGCGCCGGCGTGGGAATCTACGTCGGGAAGAACAAGTACGGCCTCGGCAAGGTGGTGCCCCAGTTCGAAGCCTTCTTCCTGCCCTGGGAGGGCGACGAGTATTGGTACAAGAGCTACCAGGTCCTGGCCATCAACAGAGACGCCTACACCCAACACATCAGCGACGTGAAGTACGGCCTGGACGAGGTGGAGATCTTCCAGTACCCTCCGGAGACCATGCGCATCTCCGGGGTCACCAACAACGAGTGCCAGGCGGTGACGAAGACCGTCACCATCACCAAGACGTCCGAGGTGGAGACCACCTGGGACATCGGCCGCTCCACCATGCTGGGCATCACCGGCAGCATCACGGCGACGATCCCCTTCATCGGCTCCGGGGGCATCGAGCTGGGCGGCGAGAAGACGCTGCAGTTCTCCAGGGGCACCACGGTGGTGGAGTCCATCAGCCACTCCGTGGCCGTGGAGCTCACCATCCAGCCCAACCACTCCTGCAGAGTCCGCATGGAGGGGCGCAAGCTCAAGGCCGACATCCCCTACACGGCGCGCCTCAGCCGGACCTACCGCAACGGGGACACCCAGTGGACGACCATCACCGGGACGTACGACGGCGTGCAGATCGGGGAAGTGCGGGCCGTGGTGGAGCGATGCGAGCCGGTGGCGGACGCGCAGCCGTGTCCCTGAGAGGCCGACGGAAAGGCGACAAACGACTTCCCGTACGCGTCTGACAACGTCAACGTCTGTCCTCGCGTACGATGAATAAAACTGCTGCTTCTGTTTGTTCTGTCCTGAATTCAACACGAGGACTGGAGTCGGCATGATGTATGGAGTTTTGACAAACGGGTGAAAATAAAGAATTTTGACAGTTTTCGCTTCTCGTTCTTTGTCTTTTCGACTTGTGAGCTGCTCAGATTTATCTTTCAATTCCTTTCAGCATCAAGACAAACAACCTGTTGTAGAAAAAAAAGCCTTAAATGACGTCGATGAATTTACTTAAATGTTCAGGATGAGAACTCATTTTTTCCCCCAAAATATTTCCATTAGGCGATAAAGCAGAGCAATACAGCATCGTCACATCACATCCAAACTGCAGATTTTCAAATTAAGGGGGGAAAAGCATTTTGAAGAGAAAAGAAAAATTGTTATGGAAACATTCTACCTCCTTTGGTCGTTTTTTAAATAGTTTTTGCATCTCAAAATAAATAAATAAATTCAAAGCAGAAGTAATAAGAATTTTTTTAATATAATTAGTAAAGTATTAATATGGAAATAATAATAATAATAATAATAATAATAATTGTATATCACACACACCTACCTATCTATCTATCTATCTATCTATCTATCTATCTATCTATCTATCTATCTATCTATCTATCTATCTATCTATCTATCTATCTATCGTAGGTCTTGTAACACAAAGTTAACTATGGTAATAAATCACTCAAAAAAAAAAAGGTGAACTTGTGTTTTGTCGTTTTTTTCCAGCAGCCATGAGACTTTAACTCCTCCATGTAAATTCAATTTCATCCTTTCTGTGTTTATATTGGTCACCATTCATATTTAAAATTACTTTATTTTATTTTCATCCTTTCTTATTTGACATTAAGTCATCAATCTATTTATTCTATTAGAATTAGCACTTAAAGGATAACAATATTAAGTATTTCTATTCTATTCTATTCTGTCAGACTTGTCTTACAAATACCCGGAAAAAAGGATAAATCTCCTAAAAACAGGTCCAAAAATGGCTGAAAACGTAATAAGATTTTTAATATCATAATTTAAACTGACAAAATGCGATACAGGAAACGGTTTTTATCCATCCATCCATCCATCCATCCATCCATCCATCCATCCATCCATCCATCCATCCATCCATTTTCTGCCGCTTACCCGGGTCCGGGTCACGGTTTTTATCCATGTTTCAAAACTACTAAATATATAAAACTTTAGAAGGTGTGTCTGCTTCATTTTAAGTTGAAATGTGTTTCATGACTCCTGGTGAATTTGATTTGGTGGAAGAAAAAAAAAAATCACAAAAATTTATAATTTTGGTCTAAAAGGTTTCAGACCCCTGCTGCAGACTGAGGGGCCAAGCTCGCTGTGGGCCGATACCGACACCGGCATCGGTATCGGTACTGGTACCGGTAACGACATCGGTATCGGCACCGGTATCGGTATCAGTATCGGCACCGGTATCAATATCGGCACCGGTATCGGTATTGGTATCGGTGTCGGCACCGGTATCGGTATCGGTATCGGCACCGGTATCGGTGTCGGCACCGGTATCGGTATCGGCACCGGTATCGGCACCGGTATCGCCACCGGTATCGGCACCGGTATCGGTATCAGTATCGGCACCGGTATCAATATTGGCACCGGTATCGGTATTGGTATCGGTGTCGGCACCGGTATCGGTATCGGTATCGGCACCGGTATTGGTGTCGGCACCGGTATCGGTATCGGCACCGGTATCGGCACCGGTATCGGCACCGTTATTGGTATCGGTATCGGTATCGGTACTGGTATTGGTGCACCCCTATATTATACCATTATAGTTGTCAGTTTTGTACAAATGACTTCTTACACACAATAAACACATTCTGAAGACAGACAGCCCTGAAAACGTCGTCTGTCTGCGGCGAGAGAATGGGAGCCGCACACGGCCTGACACACACACACACACACACACACACACACGCACACACACACACACATACACACACACACACACACACTGCAGCGGTTCAGGCCGTTTCGTTGCCTCACACAGCCTCATTCAATGAATCAGCCCCCGATGACACCCGCTGTGTGGAGAACGCCGTTCTTTGATCCTGACGTTACGCAACAAGTCGTCCTAATCAGTGCAGCCACTGTTCCAGGGGCGCTAATCAACGCTTATCTGGACAGTCGCTATCTTGTCCCCGAGTGGAACCGGGGGCACTTTGGACACATCACGCAACTTTTTAGGACTCGGATAGCAATCAATAAATCCCGCTATCACCCCGCTATCAATAACGCTGCTTTATGTCGTTCGCGAGAAGAACAAACATGTTTTCTGTTCAAGGACGATCACGTGATCAAAGGACGAGCAGCGGGAGGAAGAACGCTTTATGACTTTATTGAACGTCAGGGCAGAACCGCTGATGTTCAATACTTTGTTATGTCATTATTTGTCAAGAAATGAACAGTCACGTTCATTTTTATTCACATTTATAAGAACTGAAGGACTGAATGGTTTATTTCAGTTACTGCTTCAGTGCAAATGTCGAATTTTGTGCATTTTCAGTTTATAGTGCTTAAAAGTTCACACATACATGTTTTGTGTTTATATATATATACAATACAAAATAAGAAAAAGTATATACATAGAAATAGAACATAACAGAAGTCACGTAGAAGACTGATACTGAGTTTTAACTGTTATTCGGTAACGACGTGAGACTGAAAAAGCCAATCAACAATGTTGTGTAATGTTTTATTGGACGTGTAAAATTAATATCGGCTCGTATTAAATCAGCACTGAACTACTAACTACTACCAACTTTAACTCGTATTAAACCCAGAATGCACTTTGTTGCTGATTGATTGAAGTCAATATTAAATCAGGATTCAGGACGACGTTTTCCTCACTTTATCAGCGATTCAACGCTTTTATTTCTTCATTTATTTAACCAGGAAAGATTAAACGATCTGCTCTACGAGTCAGAAACTGAAATATAAATGTTTAACGCTTCTTGTCACTCAGAAAATCTCCTCTCATGTTCACTAATATTTTGTCTTTTAACTAGCGTGAGAGACAAAGTGTCTCGTCCCCCTCTGTGCCGCTGCGTCTCCGTTTATTGGGGGCAATAATGTGGCGGGAGGTTTTAAAGCGGCTCCCGTCCTGCAGACGCTCCGCCACTGCAGGAAGAAGCTGTCCAGGTAAATCAAACACTCTTCTTTACGTCTGAATTCAGCGCTCCCGGCATTCCGGATTCTAATCTCTGACGGCGAGATAATGGACAATCAGTAGTCTCAGTCTTTTTCACCTGTTCTTCAAATTAAGATCACAAGTGAGTCCAGTTCCAATTGTTTACGTGAGGATTGTTGATTCTACTTATTCTGCCTGGATTTGATTTCTTCTGAGGAACAGATGAATTCATGACGAATAAATATCCTGTCACATCAGTACTAAAATAATCAACTTTAGTAACGCAGCGTCTGATTAATGTTCTTTTATATGAAGTTAATTCTCCAAACATAAATATAAAATACTGAGATTTTGGAGGCTAAATGCCGTTTCAGAATCCAGATCGTCTTCTGCCGCACTTTAACTTTACTGCTGATTTTTCTGACGAGAACTGATCAATGAGTTCACGATCAAAACAAAACTTCACCTAATCTTTTCCTTTTTCACTTATTAGTGACGAGATTAAATAAGTTATTACGTTTTTATTTGTAACGTGTGTGTGTGTGTGTGTGTGTGTGTGTGTGTGTGTGTGTGTGTGTGTGTGTGTGTGTGTGTGTGTGTGTGTGTGTGCGTGCGCTGACCTGTGTGCAGATGAGGGGGGTTGTTGCCGTGGTGATCCTGGTGCTGCAGCTCAGCAGGGCGTCTCTGCAGGTCGATCCTCTGCAACATGAAGTGGATAAAAGCAGCAGTGAGTTCTTCTTCACTTCGTCTCCACTGAATTCTCATTCTGACACTTCGTCTCCACTGCATTCTCATTCTGACACTTCGTCTCCACTGCATTCTCATTCTGACACTTCGTCTCCACTGCATTCTCATTCTGACACTTCGGTTCCACTGGATTCTCACTCTGACACTTCGTCTCCACTGAATTCTCATTCTGACACTTCGTCTCCACTGCATTCTCATTCTGACACTTCGTCTCCACTGCATTCTCATTCTGACACTTCGGTTCCACTGGATTCTCATTCTGACACTTCGTCTCCACTGGATTCTCATTCTGACACTTCGTCTCCACTGCATTCTCATTCTGACACTTCGTCTCCACTGAATTCTCACTCTGACACTTCGTCTCCACTGCATTCTCATTCTGACACTTCGTCTCCACTGCATTCTCATTCTGACACTTCGGTTCCACTGGATTCTCATTCTGACACTTCGTCTCCACTGGATTCTCATTCTGACACTTCGTCTCCACTGGATTCTCATTCTGACACTTCGTCTCCACTGGATTCTCACTCTGACACTTCGTCTCCACTGCATTCTCATTCTGACACTTCGTCTCCACTGAATTCTCATTCTGACACTTCGTCTCCACTGCATTCTCACTCTGACACTTCGTCTCCACTGCATTCTCACTCTGACACTTCGTCTCCACTGCATTCTCATTCTGACACTTCGTCTCCACTGAATTCTCATTCTGACACTTCGTCTCCACTGCATTCTCACTCTGACACTTCGTCTCCACTGCATTCTCACTCTGACACTTCGTCTCCACTGAATTCTCACTCTGACACTTCGTCTCCACTGAATTCTCACTCTGACACTTCGTCTCCACTGAATTCTCACTCTGACACTTCGTCTCCACTGCATTCTCATTCTGACACTTCGTCTCCACTGCATTCTCATTCTGACACTTCGTCTCCACTGAATTCTCACTCTGACACTTCGTCTCCACTGCATTCTCATTCTGACACTTCGTCTCCACTGGATTCTCATTCTGACACTTCGTCTCCACTGGATTCTCACTCTGACACTTCGTCTCCACTGCATTCTCATTCTGACACTTCGCCTCCACTGCATTCTCATTCTGACACTTCGTCTCCACTGAATTCTCACTCTGACACTTCGTCTCCACTGCATTCTCATTCTGACACTTCGTCTCCACTGCATTCTCATTCTGACACTTCATCTCCACTGGATTCTCATTGTGACACTTCGTCTCCACTGCATTCTCATTCTGACACTTCGGTTCCACTGGATTCTCATTCTGACACTTCGTCTCCACTGGATTCTCATTCTGACACTTCGTCTCCACTGGATTCTCATTCTGACACTTCGTCTCCACTGGATTCTCACTCTGACACTTCGTCTCCACTGCATTCTCATTCTGACACTTCGTCTCCACTGAATTCTCATTCTGACACTTCGTCTCCACTGCATTCTCACTCTGACACTTCGTCTCCACTGCATTCTCACTCTGACACTTCGTCTCCACTGCATTCTCATTCTGACACTTCGTCTCCACTGAATTCTCATTCTGACACTTCGTCTCCACTGCATTCTCACTCTGACACTTCGTCTCCACTGCATTCTCACTCTGACACTTCGTCTCCACTGAATTCTCACTCTGACACTTCGTCTCCACTGAATTCTCACTCTGACACTTCGTCTCCACTGAATTCTCACTCTGACACTTCGTCTCCACTGCATTCTCATTCTGACACTTCGTCTCCACTGCATTCTCATTCTGACACTTCGTCTCCACTGAATTCTCACTCTGACACTTCGTCTCCACTGCATTCTCATTCTGACACTTCGTCTCCACTGGATTCTCATTCTGACACTTCGTCTCCACTGGATTCTCACTCTGACACTTCGTCTCCACTGCATTCTCATTCTGACACTTCGCCTCCACTGCATTCTCATTCTGACACTTCGTCTCCACTGAATTCTCACTCTGACACTTCGTCTCCACTGCATTCTCATTCTGACACTTCGTCTCCACTGCATTCTCATTCTGACACTTCATCTCCACTGGATTCTCATTGTGACACTTCGTCTCCACTGCATTCTCATTCTGACACTTCGTCTCCACTGCATTCTCATTCTGACACTTCGTCTCCACTGGATTCTCATTCTGACACTTAGTCTCCACTGGATTCTCATTCTGACACTTCGTCTCCACTGCATTCTCACTCTGACACTTCGGTTCCACTGGATTCTCATTCTGACACTTCGTCTCCACTGCATTCTCACTCTGACACTTCGGTTCCACTGGATTCTCACTCTGACACTTCGGTTCCACAGAGTTCAGGTTTACGAGGAACGTTGAAAATGTCTTGAAAACTTGTGTGTAAACGTATGAAATGTTCGAGAACCTCGAAGGTTCTCAAGAAACCTCAGGTTCAAAAGCTTCCCCGTGTTTCCTCCTCCTGCTCTGTGGCTCAGCGGCGCCCCCTGCTGACCCCCTGAACCCCTGACGCGGTTCTTCCTAGAGACCGTCTCTGCAGACGGAGACGATACCAAGCTGTTGTCGGGTTGATATTTCGTGTGATAAAAACAAGGAAGACTTTGCAGTTCTCATGTTGTGATGCTTCTGGCTCAACGTGGCTCCTGAACGACGACGAATCTGACATGTTTGTTTTTGTTGTTTTGTTTTCCCCCTCCTTCTCGTTTTGTAGCGCGACCGCTGAACCCCATGCTGGAGAACGTCGTCCCCTCCCGAGAGAACACCAACGCTCCGAAGGTCGGAGCGGTTCCCGGGACGACGTCCCACTCCGTCCCCATGTACGAGGAACACGTCAACCTCAAGTGGGTGGCGTGGAACGGCTCCCTGCCGAACGGCGCCGTCGCCATCTTCAACGGCTACACCGAACGCACCGACTACGTGTGCAAGGTCAACTGCGAGGCCGGCTTCCACACGCCCAGCAAAGGCAGCTTCTGCCAGTACCCCTACGCCGACAGCGAGTACGCGTCCTCCAAGTTCGACGTGCTGGTCAACGTGGACCACTTCGAGTTCCTGCAGTGGGTCGAGGACTCGTACGGCTCCGTCCCTCAGTACTCCATCAAGACCTGTCCCGACTCCGACATCTACGTGGGCAAGAACAAGTACGGCTTAGGGAAAGTGGTGAGTCAGCACGAGGCCTTCTTCCTCCCGTGGGAGGGCGACGAGTACTGGTACAAGAAGTACCAGGTCCTGGCCATCAACAGGGACAGCTACACCCAGCACATCTCCCACGTGGAGTACGCCATCGACCAGATGGAGCTGTTCCTCTATCCGCCCGAGGCGCTGAAGCTCGCCAAGGTCACCAACCTGGAGTGCAGGGACGTGACCAAGATGGTGACGCTGGAGAAGACGAGCACCACGGAGAAGTTCTGGGACATCGGCAGGGAGACGCGCAACAGCTCCGTGTCCACCATGAAGGCCAAGGTGCCCATCCTCAACGCGGGGACGGTGGACTTCACCGAGGAGCAGACGGTCACCTTCTCGGAGGGGACCAGGGTGGTGGAGTCCCTCAGCCACATGGTCTCCGTGGAGCTGGTGGTGCCGCCCAACCACTCCTGCTCGGTGAGGATGGAGGGCCGGAAGATGAAGGCCGACATCCCGTTCACGGGCCGGCTGAGCCGCACCAACCACAACGGGGACACGCACTGGACGTACCTGACGGGGACGTACGACGGCGTCAGCGTGGGCGAGATCAACGCCGTGGTGGAGAGGTGCCAGCCGGTGGCCGACGCTGTTCCCTGTTCCCCCCCGCAGTGATCAGCCACTCAAGCTGTTCCCTGTTCCCCCCCGCAGTGATCAGCCCCTGAAGCTGTTCCCTGTCCCCCCCGCAGTGATCAGCCCCTGACGCTGTTCCCTGTCCCCCCCGCAGTAATCAGCCACTCAAGCTGTTCCCTGTTCCCCCCCGCAGTGATCAGCCACTCAAGCTGTTCCCTGTTCCCCCCGCAGTGATCAGCTACTCAAGCTGTTCCCTGTTCCCCCCGTAGTGATCAACTACTCAAGCTGTTCCCTGTTCCCCCCCGCAGTGATCAGCCCCTGAGGCTGTTCCCTGTTCCCCCCGCAGTGATCAGCCACTCAAGCTGTTCCCTGTTCCCCCCCGCAGTGATCAGCCACTCAAGCTGTTCCCTGTTCCCCCCGCAGTGATCAGCCACTCAAGCTGTTCCCTGTTCCCCCCCGCAGTGATCAACTACTCAAGCTGTTCCCTGTTCCCCCCGCAGTGATCAACTACTCAAGCTGTTCCCTGTTCCCCCCCGCAGTGATCAGCTACTCAAGCTGTTCCCTCCCGCAGTGATCAGCCCCTGAAGCTGCAGCAGAGTCTAAATAAAACTATTTTCAAATAAAAAAACAAACGCCTCCACTCTCTCATTCAGTATCTTCACAACATTTGAAAAATACACATTGAGCGTTTCGCAAAACAAGTTTCCAACATCAGTCAATGCAGACGAGCCGTTTTTCTCTGGCTGCACAGCTGCAGGTTGCATTTTAGGTTGACCTCACTAACGTGAACTTTTTTTCTTCTTATCGTTTTTAAAAAATATATATTTGATATAGAACTTAAGTAGTGCAGCTCCTCTCCAGTCCAGCGGGGGCCGCTGCAGCGCACCGTGTTTCCTCACGGCCTCGTCTGGCAGATCTCATTCTAGGGTTTAGTAAAGTTTCTACTGACAATCACTCACTGTCATCACGAGGTTCCGACACGCAGATAGAAATCCATCAGACGGTTTATTTCAAAATCAATTTTAAAACTACTTACCAAAAAAAACAAGCAACTTTTTCTTTCTTTCTTTTCATTTATGTGAAATACAGTAACACAGAAAGAAATTCCAATCTGGTCGTTTACAAGACTCATATTTCAAAAGATGGTTTTCAGAAAAAAACAACATTTTACATGTGTAAGTACGAGAAGTTTTTTGTCTGGAATACACACTGAGTTTTTCCGTTGTTCTAGAAAAGTTGGGAGAAGTTTTGATAAACGTTTTCAGTGTGATAATGTGCTTAATGTTGTAAACTCGACAACATAAAACAAACTGTTTCCATGAAGCTTAATTCTTCTACTCCACATGTTGCTCTTCTCCCACTATGTACCCCCCCCCCCCCCCCCCCACACACACACACACACACACACACGGCTGAGGCTCTTTTAGCTAAAACGTATTGATTTCACCTTCTAATTGTCAAACTAATTAGGCTCTTCAGTAATTAGGCCGATGTCATGAGTCGCATCCCTTCAAGTGGAGCGTTGTGTTCTCACACTGCAGAGAGTGAAGGGGGTGATAGAGGGCCCTGGGGGGGGGGGGGGGCGGTGAGGGAGGGGGGAGGGGCAGAAAAGGGCATATAAAACAGCGGAAAGACGCCGACGAGCCCCTGAAAGAGTGAAATCAATACAAAAGAGGCCAGAGCAGATTCCAACGGAGGGCTGGAGAAGAAAGGAAGGCCAGAAACAAAAGGGCATCAACCAGCCCAAACACACACACACACACACACACACACACACTGAAACACCCCCCCCCCCCTGTGGTGACCCCACTGACGGACCCCTCTCCCCCATCAGGCCACTTTCCCAGCCTCCACCTCGCTGGTCAGCTTTAGGAGGCTTCAGCTGCAAACTCAATAACTTTTCTCCGGCGGAGGTCGGAGGTCAGCGGCAGGCTGGACGCCTTTAGAGAAGAGCACAGATTTATTCAGGAATGGCCACATCCCCCCTCTTCCCACCTCCGTGGAGGGGAGGGGGGGGGGGGGGGGGGGTCGACCCTGGAACCCCACCAGCACCTCCATCAGCTGGGAGGCGAAGTCACACCGACACATTCCGGCTTGGTTTGGTTTTAAATAGGAACGATGTTCTCCGTCCTGCCAGTGACGGAGCGCCGCTCACGTTCCTCCTGCAGGTTGATGATTCTCAAACTTCTGCCGTGATTCTACGACGACGTGACGTTCGGGCCTTTAAAGGAATAAAGCGATAAAAACTGTTTAAGTGAATCGATGGGATCTTCTGTGCGGTGTTCTGCTGTTTCGTCTGCGGTTCTGTCGTCAATAACAAAAACATTTGAATTGATAATGAACACGTCATTCAAATGACTGGAAAATCAAAGAGTGGCTGTGAAAGTGTCCTTCGACAGCGGAGCAGAAAACTCGCAGGAAGTTCAGCCAGTGGAAGACGAGTGGACGAGTGAACGACGAGTCTCCGGAGGTTCTCCAGATCAAATATAAACTAAATGTTCAAAATATTTTCCCTTCAACGTTGGAATAGCTTGTGACGAACATTATATCATGTCTCAGTAAAATGGGTCACGTGAAAGGTTGTCCTCCTCCTCCTCCTCCTCCTCCTCCTCCTCCTCCTCCCTCCTCCTCCTCCTCCTCCTCCTCCTCCTCTTCCTCCTCCTCCTCCTCCTCCTCCTCCTCCTCCTCCTCTTCTTCCTCCTCCTCCTCCTCCTCCTCCTCCTCCCTCCTCCTCCTCCTCCTCCCCTTCCTCCTCCTCCTCCCTCCTCCTCCCTCCTCCTCCTCCTCCTCCCCTTCCTCCTCCTCCTCCTCCTCCTCCCTCCTCCTCCTCCTCCCCTTCCTCCTCCTCCCTCCTCCTCCTCCTTCTCCTCCTCCTCCTCCTCCCTCCTCCTCCTCCTCCCCTTCCTCCTCCTCCTCCTCCTCCCTCCTCCTCCTCTTCCTCCTCCTCCTCCTCCTCCTCCCCTTCCTCCTCCCTCCTCCTCCTCCTCTTCCTCCTCCTCCTCCTCCTCTTCTTCCTCCTCCTCCCTCCTCCTCCCTCCTCCTCCTCCTCCCTCCTCCTCCTCCTCCTCCTCCTCCTCCTCTTCCTCTTCTTCCTCCTCCTCCCTCCTCCTCCCTCCTCCTCCTCCTCCTCCTCCCCTTCCTCCTCCTCCTCCCTCCTCCTCCTCCTCCAGGCCACAATGGACATTTATCATCCCTCCGTCGGGGGGTGTGTGTGTCAGTACCCACCCGGTGTCACCGACTCGTACGGCTCCTCTTGTTGGAGGAAACCCAGAAGAAGCTGGAGGAGGAGGAGGAGGAGGAGGAGGAGGAGGAAGGGAGGAGAGAGGAGGAGGAGGAGGGAGGGTGGAAGGCGGAGCAGCAGCGGCTGATGGAGGCTCGCACCCCGGGCAGGGCGCTGTGACCACCGTGGAGGGAGGGCGTGCAGCCTGCTGCTCCCCGGGCGGAGGTCCGGGTGGAGCGCCATGCAGGTGTGTGTGTGTGTGTGTGTGTGTGTGTGTGTGTGTGTGGAGGAGCCGTGGCGGCCGGCGCTTCCCAGAGCTGGTGGAGGAGTTACAGGTGTCTGTTACAGGAGGCTTTTCATGGCTTCACCTCCGAGACTCAATCAGGATGAAGATTATCTGAACATTCATTCTCTTCTTCTCTTGCATTTTGTGGATTTTTTTATTTTTTTTTTAAAACTTGTTTTGTTGTCTGTTTCTTGAGCTTCATGAGCTTTCCGAGCTTTCCGAGCTTTCCGAGCTTTCCGAGCTTTCCGAGCCCTCGCTGCTGATTGTCCAAACGCAATTCTTGTGTGATTTCAAACCCTGCTCGAGAATTGTGCCTGGACGTCTGTTGCTGGACGCTCCTGCACTGCTTTCGGGGCCGTCGCCCTCCGACCTCCGTCCCTCCCGCCGCCGCAGTCTGAACTTTATTCCCCTCAAACCGATGGAGTGAGGCACAACCTTCCCTCCCCTCTCAGATTCCCCTCGGGCCCGCAGGAGGAGGACGTTCCAACACGCAGGACTGGAGATTTGCCTTGAATTTAATGGACTGCTTGGCTCGTTTCACCGTTTGCTGGAGTGAAACGAAGATTTCTGTCTGGAAGCGCCACTGCTGAGCTTTTGTTGCCTCCTTTTGTTGGCGTTTTGGGGATTATGATTTGCATAATTCTCCAGGAATGTATCGTTTAAATGTAGTTGAACAAACCCAGAGCTTTTCCAGGCCTTTTATCACCTCTGATGACGGACGCCGCTACAGGCCAAGGAAGGATGAAGAAGAATCAATGAGCATCACAGGAATCACTCACGTTTCTTTTTTTTTTTTAATTCAAGTGAAAAAAATGTACATTATTTAGGTGTATTTGTTGAGCAAAAATAATAAAGGTTCTGGCTTTTGACAAAATGTTGTCCTGATTCAGAGATGCAATGTTCACTTTTAATTTGCTTTTCCTCCTGAAGGAAAATAAACGCTCCACTTTTTGGATGGTGAGTAAGTTTCAATGTAAAAAAACAAGGAATGAATGGGTTAAAATGATTATTAATAATGTGATTACAAATATTAATGTCAAACATTTTAAATAACCTGGTTTTAATGTTTTCCTGCTCTTTTTGTCTGATTTGTTCACAGAAAAAGAATGTGTGTGTGTGTGTGTGTGTGTGTGTGTGTGTGTGTGTGTGTGTGTGTGTACTGCAGGTTCAAAAGGAGCGATGGGTGCCACATGCTCTTCGTCCTCCTCCTCCTCCTCCTCCTCCTCCTCTTCCATCACGGCCCATCTGACCATCACGCTAAAGGCCAAGGTCAAAATGATTCCCCACCCCCACCTTCCCTCCCTCCCCCACCCCTGATACCACCTCCAAATACCACAACTAAAATCACGTATAATACCACACAGAGCAAGTCCAGCTATGACACTATGGAAGCCACTGAACCCCCCCCCCCCCCCCACACACACACACACACACACACACACCGGAGTATCAAACAAAGCCAACACACTGTCATCAGGCGTCCTCTCCATGGAACCTCGTGTAGATTTAAACGTTTTATATCATTTTAGGACTTGACCTCAAGTCATTTATTTAAAAAAGAAAAGAAAGACTCAGTCTGACTGGACGTCTGATGTCTGTATTGTTAAAGGTTCCACAAACTTGTATTTGGCACACTGTAAATAAAGTGGAATTGAATTAAATTTTATTGTCAGTTAATGTTTTAGCGCTGCTCCTCAGAGGCTTTACATTCAGTCTGATTCGTATCCGAGGCGCTGAACAACCGATAGTAAGAGGCAGAACAACCTTTATTTGTCAAATAGAAGCTTGTGGGTAATTATCCCTAAGCGCTCTTCTTCTTGTGCTCCTATTCTCTGTGGAGTGCCACAAGGATCTATTGTTGGACATTTTCTCTTTCACCTACGGTGGCCCAGAAGGACCGACGCAACAGCAACAGCAAGAACTACAGCACAGCCAGAAAAGCCACAATGCAAATGAAAAAGCCACAACAGAACTGCACAGCGATCACAAGAACAGGATTTGTTTCCAGGACACAATAGTTTCTGACAGAAACAAAAGCAGAGCACAAAAGTCATAGACATTATGAATATGAATTATATGTCTACGACAAACATAACGTGATGATAATTTCATCACACTGACCAATATTACTGATTTGTTCAAATACATAACGACATTAATTACAATCATCAAGAAACTGAAATAGTCCGTCGGAAAATATTATCCCCAACAAACAGGGGACAGTATTTTCTGACGGACTACTTTGATTACGGGAGAGTTTATTGAAAAAACGCAGCGACATTAATTGCAACCAAAAAGAAAGCAATTTATTTATTTACATTTCATTAAACTCTCTCGTCATCAAAATAGTCCTTCGGTAAATTTTGTCGCAAAAGAAGAGGCTTTACTTCCGGGGGACAATATTTCCTGACGGACACAACAACCAACCAATGGACGGCAGAGCACAAACATAAATGTAAGGACGTATTTCAACACACTAACCAACATTGTTGATTTGTGAAAACGTTATTAACCACATAATTTACGCAGCTGTGTTTTACTCACGTTCCGTTAAACTCTGCGTTCATCAAAACGGTCCGTCAGAAAACATTGTCCCCCAACGGGCTTTGTTTCTGGGGGGACAATATTTTCTAACGGACTGTTTTGATTACGGGAATGTATTACAACGTAACGGTGACCAACGCTGCTCATTTGCGAAAACACACAACGACATTAATCACAATTATTGAACAGTGTTGAAAGTGTACGTGACTCACGTGTCATCTGCCACTGCGCGTGCGCACCATCGAGGGGGGGAAATTGTACTCGTTCGCTCATGGACAGTAAACAAATGGAGACTTCCGGTGTGAAATTACACCTCAGTCCATATTCTCCTGGGACTTGGAAGTTTTATAGTGGAGTCGTTCCGAAATCGCATCCAATTCAGCGTCTTCCCATACGAACATCCGCGTAATCCCATTATTAATGTTTACAGTGGGTGTGGTTTCATTAAAAAGACAATAAACAGCGCCTGGCATGCTTAAATACGTCGCATTCTGCATTTCTGCCATTTGTGTGTAAGCAGGCGTAGTTTCCAGAAAAGTGCCGTGTTAAAACGGGAAAAAATTCCGAAAGGGACATGTTTTCACCTGAAATGTTTTTGTGCAAATTAAAGTCAATAAATCCAGTACCAGAGGCAGAAAAGCAGCCATGATGGTCCCTCCACCGTGTTTCACCATATACTGGCGATGGCTTGTTGAAGTGCCAACAGAGTTTTGTAATCAGAGTACTTGCATTGATTGACGCTTCTCAAACTGTTTTTTTTGTGTGTCTTCCTTCCCCTTAAATATGTCGTCGTGTGACTCGACCGGTTGCTTTCTGGCACAGCGTTGAACACGCGGCTTCCTGCAGTGGTCAGTGTGGGCATGAACTGGTTGGGGGGGGGTGGACGCTGCAGTAGCGCGGGGCCACATCCCGTCCCCACTGTCCCACATGACTGCACACACAAAAAGAGGATTTAACTCTTTGTCACAATTGTCCCCTCATACTCTGTGGTCCGCAAGAGAGAGAGTGACAAAACAGCACAAGACCCCCAAGACCCCCCCTTGCCCTGACCCCCCCCCCCCCCCCCCCCGACCCCGGCCACAGGCATAAAAGACCCATCAGAAGTATCGCTGGCTGCATTTACAAGTGAAAGCAGAGTAATAATGGAGCAGTTAGGGAGAAGAATGAGGAGGCGGAGGGGGGCAGCATCCCATTGTTGCCCCCACCAAACAACTGTTAGGAGGGCCGGGAGGGGGGGGGGGGGGGGGGGGGGTATTTTACTCTGGATCTGTGTGGAAGAGCCTGAGGAAGAGGAGGAAAGAAACTATGTACCAAAAGAGAAGAAGACATTTCTTCTTCTTCCTTCAGAATGAAGAGCTGGAGGAGCAGAGGAACATCCAGCTGCTCGTCAGTGTGTGAAAACAGCTGGAGGTCACCGAGGTGTGTGTGTGTGTGTGTGTGTGTTATCC
The DNA here is from genome assembly GCF_963422515.1 of Blennius ocellaris. NCBI lineage: Eukaryota > Metazoa > Chordata > Actinopteri > Blenniiformes > Blenniidae > Blennius > Blennius ocellaris. The sequence goes on along the minus strand of NC_137656.1, from coordinate 1,001,175 downwards.
TGCTGGCTTTATGTGTTCCATTGTCCAGAGGCACGGCGACAGCGACACACAGCAGCTGGGCTGAAGAGGCCTCCGACGTGACCTTTGAACCCCTCCTCTTCCTCACCCTGCAATGAGTGTGTGTGTGTGTGTGTGTGTGGCTGATGAAGTCATCACAGGGACGTCAGCGGGGCAGGATGGGAGGTCCTCGCCGTCCCCGCTTGATAGCAAACGTCCACGTTTCACACTTCATGTCCACACCGGCGAAGGTGGAAAGAAAAAGCCACAGTCGAGGTTGTATGAAATGTTTATTGGCGTCAAATGAGCAGAAATAAAGTAAATTGGATGTTTGAACTTTGGCAAAGTAGTCCGATGTTCATTGTCCCTTCATTCAGTCCCGGTGTGTCTCTACAGACCAGCCCGTTGTTTTTGGCAACGCCCCCAACTTTGTCTCGAGACACGACAAAGCAAGTAAACGCCTGAAATACTCCTGATTTATTCCAGGAAGAGACAGAAATACCTTCATTTTACTGAAAATGTAACGCATCTAAACGCGACGCGACACGGAATTCCATTCGTCCGACACCGAACGCCGACAGTGAACGCATCACTTTCATTAAAGTGCACTTTGAGTGTTTTTTTTAAACTCCAAAATAAAAACCATTTCATAGTAAACTCACGACAATAAAAGCACTTAAAAAAAAAAAAAAAAAAAAAAAGCATAAAACACAACCGAGCTGCTTGTGAAATTAGAAAATCCTCCGGATGAGCTCAAGTGTTTCAGACACTTCACGCCACGTTTAACCCTCAAACTGACCAGCGGGCGGCCGTTCCCTCTCCTCGCCCTCTGCTGCCCCCTGCTGCCCAGGTTCTGCCACAACAGCCCCGGGGGAACTGCCCCAGTGACCCTCACACCGAGGCCACGAGGCAAGCAATTCTCCCGCCCTCGTGGTAGGGGGCGCTAGTGAGTCACTGTCACTCCACTCTGCACCTGCAGAGTCGTCCACGTTTATGTGATTAATACTTTTGTTTTGCTGTGTATCTCTTCTCTTTAAAAATGTGTTTCTTAATTGCAGGGATCACCACCAGGGGGCGTGTTCTCCACACGTTTGAATGGACGTAATAAAGCAAAACAAAAACAAAACAACAACAACAAACTGACAGTGGTTTTCTGTCATTCTTTGTTTCAAGTAATTAAATAAATCTATCGGTGCTCGATAAGAGTCATTAATTGAGCCTATTCAACATTTTGAATAGGAAACTGGACGTCAATGGCCGACAGTAACCATGACAACAGTAACGGAAGCAGCCAATCAGGTGCTGCTTGTTATTATTATTATTATCGTTTCATAATAAATAACCGTAGCGCTCCTGATAAGTAGGAAAATGAATCGATGATGGTGAAGTGTGACTGGAGGATTCATCCTCACTCAGGCGTGTGTGTGTGTGCGTGTGTTAGGTAAATTTGTACTTTATGTTTATTATTAGTACTTGATATAATGGGAATTAACATTTTGTAAGTTATCGTTGTTTCATGCATGTCTATTATAACCACTGTTCACTGGTTCACACCTGCAAGGGCACGAGTCTTTGTATTATTGAAACTGTACCACTCTGAGACTCTTCAAGGTCTCTGGCCTCTGGGCCGGGGGACATCTTATCTGAGACTCCTGCTTCAACTGTGTGAACCATATAGAAGTGTAACCACACACACACACACACACACACACACACACACACACACACACACCACACACACACACACACAGGCCTGGAAACCAGTGTTAACCTGCTTTGTCTGTGTATGAAAATGTAACCGCCTACTCTAACTTTGAATAAAACTGGGCAGAGAAATGAAGATCGTGGCAGATCGGTGAACTTCAGCTCCTGAGGTGAATTCATTTCTCTGTCCTTGTACAAGCTGACTTATTGTTTTGACTCTTTATTGCTCTCGATACTGGGGTTGTCTCTCTTTTCATTCTTACAGGTTTTGAACCTAACAATTGGTCCTTCGAGCCGGATCCCAACATAACCCGTTCCCTGGAGGGAGTTCAAACGGACGGCTGTTTACGTGCACGGCAAAGGACCAGGTCCTTTGTGAAAAACTAAGACCTGCAGGTTACCATTACCTAGCAGGCCAGCTGACTTAGGTCCAGAACTTCCTGCCAGAGGCGGGCTTGACGGGATCCGAGGACAACCCAGAGAGAGTAAGTGATGACTAGACTGACCACAAGAGTGAATGAATATTGATCCTAATATTCACTGGATATTTAGTGAAGCTGGTGTAGTGAAGGTACAGAAAATTAAACGACTGGAGATAAAATTAAATTATAATCGGAGGAACAGGTACTTGATTAACCCAATCATTTTAGGCAAGACTTAATATCCAGAAGAAATAATTGTCCGCGAGTAAGCGCCCACGAAATAGTTGTCCGCGGGTAAGCGCTATAGAAATAGTTGTCCGCGAGTAAGCGCCCACGAAATAGTTGTCCGCGGGTAAGCGCTATAGAAATAGTTGTCCGCGAGTAAGCGCCCACGAAATAAAGACGTCCGCGGGTAAGCGCTATAGAAATAATTGTCCGCGAGTAAGCGCTATAGAAATAATTGTCCGCGAGTAAGCGCTATAGAAATAAATGTCCGCGAGTAAGCGCCCACGAAATAAGTTGTCCGCGGGTAAGCGCTATATAAATAGAAACAAAGAGTACTCGAGTGACTGTGACTGACCAAAGGACTGTGTGTATGAAGAGAAATTATTTTCGAAACCCAGACGATCGGTTAACGGTGACAACTGAGCTCTATCTGGGGAGTAAAAGTAATCTCTTATTGCTGACTCATAAGGTGAAATTGTGGGAGAATCTAAAACTGCTCTTACTCCTGTGATAGAACACCTAGTGGAAGACCGGAGTGAACAACAGGTTTGCCCTAGAAGCTTGTCTTTCAAGGAGGAAGTAGCGGGTCCATGAGACATTTTCTCTCCATGAGATCGCACTTGCAAAAGAAAAAAAAAAACGGTAATGTGTCAATGATCGATTCAAAAAGACTGGAAGATGAACACTAAAATTGGTTCGGGACTACTTTAGTGTGTTTAGTGAGGAAATAAACTTATCAAGTTATTTGGAATTTAAATTTAAAAAATCTATAAATAATAGATCTATAAATAAAATTGCTAAATTAACTGAATAAAATAAATGGATGAAATAAAGGAATCCTTGAACAAATACTTTGGGTGTATATGCATGAAGCAGAGCTCCTCCTTATCAAACAGCTGTTATGGAGACCGAGGAATTTGAATGAAAACACAAATCCACAGCTCCGATCCCATTCTGCTTCTACCAGACGTTGCTGGTGGAGGAATGAGAGGCTGTGGAGGCGGTAGATTGGACTACAAACATGGAAACTCTCAACGTAATGACGAACATGCCGTGTCGCGACGTAAAATACACTTCAGCGTGCCAAGGTCGTACCATGAGAACGCACACACACACAGTGGGAGAATGAAGAACATTTCAGTAGGAAAAAGTAGATACGAGTTTTAAACTTGAGAGTTTGAGGATCAAAATTAGAATTTGATGTGTGCAATGAAATTTAAGACCTTTTACAGAGATCCAGAAATTAAATGGTTTATAAAATCAACAATAGATTATTGACTTCTAAACTAAACAAACGTGGTGACTAAAACTAGACTAAACATTTAGATGAAGCTTGGAAAGAGTCAGCTTACAAAAAAAAAACAAACAAAAAAAAAAAACCCTTAAACAAGAAATTTTAAAATAAGAAACTAATCAAATTATTCTAAATTTTTTAAGATAATAGATTGTTACCTTTGCATAAACAAAATAATGATTAACAGGCATAATCTGGCTAGTTTATGATGTGCTGCTATAACGGGACATGGAAGATCTCATGTCTCAACAGGAGGGAAGACACACATCATAAACGGATTTCCAATCACTTGAAAACATTTACCCAAAACATAAATGATTTTATAACCTTGATGCTGATTTAAAACATGGAGATATGGAACGGCCTGGAACGTTCTACTCAACTAAACTTGATAGTGAATCACATGCACTGTCTGTGTGTACAAGTGGTGGGAGGTGCAGCCTCGGTGGAGCACTGCAGGCTTCATTGGTGCTGTTTCACCCACTAACATTGAAAGTACTGCACACAGTGTCTGTGATATTACTTCAAAACAAACTATCTTATCATGCCAGACATGACAGGTTGACTGTCTACCAAAAACGTACATCCTTGACCAGATTTAAAAGGTGCGTTTAACAAAATCAGATTTAACAATATTTATAGATCATATAAAAAGAACACAGATGGTTCAAATGTCAAAAAGCAATGTATTTGCAGATTAACCAGCCAAAGAAGTGGTAAAATTAAACCAAGAGCTAGATATTTATCTTCGGAATACAGGAGTAGATGAAGAAGTATTAAATGTAGATATGCAAAACCCGGTTCCAAAACAGAAAAACAATATTGGAATAGAAAAATAGAATAAAAAATGAATGAATTAATTAATTAATAATAAAAAAAAAAAAAATGTAGCATAGCAGAAAGAGAGTATCTATTTCTGACCAGAAGGAAAACCTACTCCCAAAATCACTATATAAATAAGCAGCAATAATGAGCCATGGGCTTCGCCATGCCTCAACAGGAGGGATGGTACACTAATAAATAAAAAATTATAATAAAAAAATAATAATTTTTGAGCAGTATGTATAATCTGTATAAAACAGAAGACAAAAAAGGAGGTAAATTTCCAAAACCAGAATAGTGATAATAGATGCATTTTCTAAATGGATAGAACTATTTCCAACATAACATCCAGATACTGTAACATTAGCAAAAGCACTTTGCAAAAATTATAATCCCAACATACGGAATAGCAAAAACAATTTACAGCGATAATGGAAGCCATTCGGTAAACAAATTCACATAGAAGGTATCAGAAAATTTAGGAACAAAATAAAATAAAATAAAAAAATCGTCGTGCTTTTGTCCATGAAGAGCTGGTTTAGTGGAAACATATTCAAAATAGCAGAAAGGCAAACTTAGATACATTTATCACATTGTAAAAATTCATCACTGCTGAGTCTCCGACCCCACCTAACGAGCAAAAGACTGATAATAGGGTGGATTCAGACGTTTAGAGCCTGGGTAGACCTGAAAGTCAGCAGAAGAACCATTACAAGCCGTGAAGTGACTTAGCGGAAGCCGAACTGAGCAGTAATGACAAAGTCAAACGGTTGTGTGGTCCTCCGGACCCTAACCGTCGTAGCAATCGCAATAATGCTTTTTGCCTTAGTGTGGTTCCTGTGGGAACCGCCTCAACACAGCGAAAGAAACCAAACCAGATCAAACACACTACCAGCCATTTTTCTAGAATAGTGTTTTTAACTGATGTAGATTTAATCTAACAAGTAAAATAAATGAAAAGAAACATGGTTAATATAAATTGATTAAATTAAATTAAATTAAAGTTATCACTTCCAACCAGCAGGTTTAGTTAAAAGAACTAACAGGACAGGTTCTAGTTAATACTGTCTACCTGGCAGACTCTGTCGTCTCGTTTAAAAAGGATTTGAAAACATGTTTATTTAGGAGAGCTTTTGGTTGATGGGTATTTTTTCACTAGTGTCACTTAAATTTTACACATGTATATACATTTTATATTGTTGTTTTTACCTTTTCTCCTGTACAGCACTTTGTGATTTTTATCTGTGAAAAGTGCTTAATAAATAAATTTTACTTACTTACTTACTTACTAGGAGTAAAAGTTTCAGAAAGAGATCCTGTGGGTCTCATAACAATTAATATCAAAGAACTGAAATAAAGGTCCAAATAATAAACCATCAGATGCAATTTAAACAGACCACCACCAAGGCAATACTTTCAAACTCCAAATTTAGTGATTCAACTTTCTACAAGAAAAAGTGTATGAACAAAGTTAATAAACCAATAAATGAACCAACCAGGAGATATGAAAATAGCTAGTCTTACGGTTTTTTACCTGTTAAAAGTCAAACTAATGCGACGGGCAAAGCCATTCCCTTTGAATTCTAATGATGATAATTAAACCTTTTGATGCATCCTCGGACTGTCACCTCAGCCTCTTATCCTGTTGACCATCGTTGTCCAGTCCCTCAACAGACTCAGACGTTGTTTGTGGTACAAAGAGAACACCACCTGCCTGATAAGAAGTTCAGGACAGACCGTGGGTTCTCTGCAGAGATTGTTGTGAGACATCAGAAATACCACAGACGACGAGCACGAGGTGGAAACATGACCTTCTCACGAGACGATGTTTTGTCCAGGACAGTTCTCATGAGAGACGCTGACAGAGGAGAACAGGAGGAGCACAGTGACCCAACTAGAGATGCTCTTAGGTGTTTTATAATGATATAAAATAGGAGATAAATGGAAAATACTTTAAATTAAAAGCAATGTTGAATTAAAGGTAAAAGATTATTTAATGTTTTCTATTTCGGGGGAATGGCAATAAATAGATAATGTTTTCTATTTCTTTTATAAAAGGGGGAATGGCAATAATTATATATAAAAGCAATAAAAAACATGATGAGAGTTAAAAGATAATCGTCAAAAAGAAATTTGATAATAAGGAGCACATAGAATAAATTCTAATATCAGTAATGAAGTTTAAAGTCAGTATTTCTTTGGTGGTTGATCATTAATAAAATTATCGAACTGTCTAATCTGATGTGAGATGTTGCAGGTGGATCCTGATCTGATGTTGCTGCACCGCCAACAAGATCACCTTAAATTGTTTAATGTTAATAAATTAAGTTTCAATAACTGCTTAAGAGAAAAAAAAATACTTAGGTTGCATTTAAATTAAAATTTTTAGGGAAAATAATTGTGGAGGCAGGAACAGATGCCTTAGATAGGAGGGACTTTTGATTTTTTATTTCTTTTCAGACATTGTCTCATTGTCAGCATATGACAATGTGTTGTGCTTGAACCATTAAAATTTTAGTTAATGAGTATGAGAATTATGCCAAGCGGTGAAACCGGACTAACGCCTTTTGACATAATTCATGGCAGACAGTTCAATGACCTCAGCTGCAGATGTTGAGATACTCACTTAGATTATGGGTAACTTTTGGAATGGTGATTTGTTGCTTGATGATGATTCCTCTGCTGAGTGTAAATGATGAAGATGCTATGAAAATGACCATGTTGTAGAAAATCTGACAATAAAAGTTGCAGCATGTGACAGAGTAAATTTTGGCATTCATCAACGATAAACAGGAGGGAATGTTAGGTAAATTTGTACTTTATGTTTATTATTAGTACTTGATATAATGGGAATTAACATTTTGTAAGTTATCGTTGTTTCATGCATGTCTATTATAACCACTGTTCACTGGTTCACACCTGCAAGGGCACGAGTCTTTGTATTATTGAAACTGTACCACTCTGAGACTCTTCAAGGTCTCTGGCCTCTGGGCCGGGGGACATCTTATCTGAGACTCCTGCTTCAACTGTGTGAACCATATAGAAGTGTAACCACACACACACACACACACACACACACACACACACACACACACACACACACACACACACACACACACACAGGCCTGGAAACCAGTGTTAACCTGCTTTGTCTGTGTATGAAAATGTAACCGCCTACTCTAACTTTGAATAAAACTGGGCAGAGAAATGAAGATCGTGGCAGATCGGTGAACTTCAGCTCCTGAGGTGAATTCATTTCTCTGTCCTTGTACAAGCTGACTTATTGTTTTGACTCTTTATTGCTCTCGATACTGGGGTTGTCTCTCTTTTCATTCTTACAGGTTTCTTACCTAACAGCGTGTGTGTGTGTGTGCTCTCAGTCTGCTCACAGAACTGCCTCCTGCAGGACGACGGTGACGTTGCTCAAGCGTTTAGAAATCACTAAACACAGACCGCTGCAGTTCCTCTGACGCGGCCGTCCAGCTTCAGCGCTCACCACGGAGTGCCCGGTTCGATTCCCGGTGCCGTCCCTCACTGTGGACGGACGCGGCCTCGTCCTACCCCACCCCCCCACCCCCACCCCCCCTGGAAACCGGCGCTCACAGGAAGAAGTTGACTTTGGCGGCGACGGCCTTGCAGCCGGTGGTGGAGAAGTACTGGCCCTGGGCGGGAGCGTAGGTCACGTCGCCCCCTACTGCCTCCACCACGTCACTGCGCTGGCAGCTGCCCCACTGGCAGAGCAGGGAGTGGACGCAGCGCTCCACGTGGCAGCGGCTCAGCGGCAGGAAGGGCACGAACACCGTCACCAGCCGCTGCTGCACGATGCTGGAATGGAAGAACCCGCCTGGTGGAGAGAGAGGGAGAGGGAGAGAGAGAGGCTTCAGTACCCGTTAACCCCGCCCCTGATGCGAGACGCGTGTGGCGGAGTCGTACTGCTGCTGTCGTTGTAAACCGCCTGGGCCAGTCGGTCCTGCAGGGCGGACAGTTTGATGTCCTCTCGCTCGCGTCCGGCCAGTCGGTTCTGCACCGTCACCTCCCTGATCAGCTCCTGTCCTGTGGTGCTGCAGGGCACACACACACACACACACACACACACACACACTAAAAGTGACTCTGTGGGTCACTGACTTGACGAAACATGACAGAAATCAGCTGGAGAACATCTGTCCTGACACGTCCCAACATCCATTTTCCCCACATCTTCAAGTTTCAGTCATTAATGTCGTTTCACACATGTTAATCACATATATGAGATGTGTGTGTGTGTTGATAAGTATGTGTGTGTATACTTAAACACAGATTATATATTTTGTAGGATTATTTCCATGAGCTATAATTTAACTGTTTTTAATCATCAAAAGTGTAAATATTTTTGGATGTGTGTGTGTGTGTGTGGGGGGGGGGGGGGGGGGGGGGGAGGGGGTATTGGATATTGTATGTGACTGCACAAAATGTTTAAAATGTGACACGCCTGAAATGACAAAATAAAAAGTAGACAAATTTGTGTTTCCCCCCCCCCCCCAATATATTTGGTCAGAAAAGTAAAAGGGGCGTGGCTCTTCTTAGATAGATAGATAGATAGATAGATAGATAGATAGATAGATAGATAATTACTTTATTCATCCCTGAAGGGAAATTGTTTTGTTGCAGCACTCTGGTACATACGAATATTATAAAATACAATAGAATATTAATAAAAGTGAAAAATAAAACTATCTGGGTATAAGACGTAAAGTAAAACACAGAACGGAACATGGGCACTTAGAAATAAGCAGGAGATAAAAGCAAGATCAATAAATAGATAATATAAGTATAAGTATTATATCGGGACTAAAATGAGACTAAATCTCACTCAACCTGAGATTTCATGGTAATTTCAAATGACAAATTCTGTTGGGGTTCAAATACAATCCTGCAGATTTATTGCTCGTTTTTAATGTTGTGCGATATTTGTTTAGAAATGAGGATTGGCTGTGTTGAGATGGGGGGGGGGGGGGGGGGGGGGCAGTACCTGATGAAGACGTAGATGGCCTTGCGGTAGTTGGTGCGAAACACGACGTGGGAGGGTCCGAGGAAGGGCTCCAGGACGTCGATGACGCCGGGCGGCAGCTTCTCCATCTCGTCAAAGATGAAGACGGAGCGGGCGCACTCCGTCAGGTTCCCCTGCACCCAAGTCTTCAGCTCCTCCTGGAAACCAGCGCACACACACACACTCTGGCTCAACTCAACGTGGTCAGGTGGGAGGGGGGGGGGGGGTAACCAGAGTCAGAAGTGCACACCTACCCTGTACTGTTGGACCCGGTGGGGTGAAGGGAAGTGCAGCGTGGGGACAAACTGGTGGATGTAGGGGCTGCTCATGGCCGAGCCGTACAGGTGGTTCCCCAGCATGGAGCTGACCAGCGTCTTCCCCGTCCCGGAGGACCCGTGGAAGGACAGCACCAGGGGCCGGTCGGGGCTCTTGTCGGCCAGGAAGCGGGCCACCTCCTCCGACACGGCGTCCTGAACCAGATGCTGACCGAAGACATTCTTGTAAAGGTCCCACTCCAAACCTGACCGTTGGGGGGGGGGGGGGGGGGAATACATAATAAAACATAGATCACAAAACGGCTTCTGCTCAGTGAGTAAACCCAGAAAGGAGCCAGAAGAGCAGGTTGCCAGTACGACGCCCCACTACAACACAGTGCTCCCACCAAACTGAGGACATGAGATTATGTTGTTTTTATTTTGCATGAGAATCTCCAACTTTGCCTTGTTCGCTCTGGAATAGCACTCCATTGATCGTATACAGACATTGATTCATTTCAGCACACAAACACCTAAAGATCACGACAGACGGTCAATAACGAACACAAAAATACGACAGATTCGTTTTAAAAAGCAGTATTTTAACGTCTGGCAGTTCTCGTGCTACTTGCTAATGGTAACTTCACTATCATGGCCTCATCTTTCCATCTACTGAGCTGATTTGGGTCCTCCCGCCACATGTTTGACACCTCTGGTCTCTTTCTGGATGTAACTTAATATAGGATGTAAATATAAAAAAAAAAAAATAAATAAATAAAAGGAGTGATTAAAATCAGGAAGTAGAGAGGAATTCTTATCATGAAACAACAAAAACAAGAATTGACTGAACTCTCTGGAAACACATAAATAATATAAACTGAAAACACACACACCTCACAACGTCAACGCAAAAGATTAGTGATGAAAACCGGTGCGATTCCCAGAGTATTACGGCGACTTAACGTGGGAAGGGTCACTGTTTACGTCTGACAGCTAACGGCTAACGGCTAACCCGCTCGGCTGCGCTCACCTCTGATATTGGGCTTGAAGTCGCACTCACAGCTGTCCGACAAAGTGCAGTAAAGCTGCTGGAAAACGCCACAAACTGAGCCGCAACATGATAAAAGCAGCAGCGCCGACACAACGGCCAACATGTTTGCTGCCTGCTGGCAGGCTGAAGCCGCTCCGCGCACTTCCGGTTTGTAGTTCATTTGCCCTCGCAGCTGGTTATCCCGCGGCGGAAGTGGAGAGAGAAAGAACTACAACTCCCACGGAGAAGAGGACGACGCGGGACCGGAAGTGAGGAGGCGGGGCGGGCTGAGGCACATCCGCTCTTCTCGCGGATGGTTTGTAGTTCTTTTTACCCTCACAGCTGGTTTTCCCGCGGCGGAAGTGGAGAGAGAAAGAACTACAACTCCCACAGAGGAAAGGAAGAAGCGGAGCGATCTGAAGCCGCTCAGCAGCAAATACTTCTAAACAATAAATCACATTTTAAATCGGCTTCAGAGTTATCAATAAATATTTATTTTACAAACTTCAACTGTGAACCACAAAAAAAATCTTTTAAATCGAACAAACTGAAGGAAACTGACCGATAAATCAGCATCAAACTGGATTCAAATGGTTAAATTCTGATCATTAGTCAATGTTATTTTTTTCCGGACTGAAATCTATTTTTAAAAATGTACCTCCCACCCAAAAAAAATAAAAAAATAAAATAAAATAAAATATATATTATTCTGTTAAATTTCTAGAGTACTTTTTAGAAAAGTGACATTTTAGTCCTGAATGTATAAAATAAGACTTTGTTTCCAGAGAAAAAGAAGTATTACAAAAGACTGTACAGCATGAAGTGACACAGGAAGCGGCTTCAGATGGCTGAAGGTTGGACACGCTCACATGTCATTGTTCACAAACTGCGAGACAAACTTCAGTCCAGTTTCTAAAACAGCAGCTGGAACAGGAAACGTCTCGAAGCAGCTCCTCTGCGGGAGTGAAAGTGCTCCTGCCCGCCACCAGGGGGAGCCCTGGAGCCCGTCAGAGGCTCCGCTGCCTCCCTCCACACTCCATCAGTGCTTTCTGATGGGAGGCTCCAGTTTGTAGGATAAAGCAGTCAGCACTTGCTGGAACTTGTCGTGTCGCAGAGCCTGGTCGGCCTCGGCCCCCCGGCTGCCCCACAGCAGCCTCATCTGGAAGTCTGTGAGGAAGAGCTCCATCACCTCAGCCTGCTCCTGGAAACCTGCAACCACAGGAGGCCCGATCAGTCAGCCCCAAAAACAGCGGGTGCGCCGGCGTCGTCCCGATCAATAGATCAGGAGTCTTTTGGTTAAAAACACCCGTCTTGGTCCCAGGAGGACTCCCACCTTGCAGCTTGCCCTCGGCGTTGGAGCGGTAGTTGCCCCCCAGCTGAGCGACGGTCCTCGCCGCCCCCAGGTGGAACATGACCACGTCCACCCCGACGTCGCCGCCGTCCCACGGCTCGGCGTCCAGGACCGCGCCGCTCTTCTCCAGCAGCGCCAGCAGGGGGAGCACGTGGGGGAAGGTGGTGCTGGACAGCGGGAAGCTTTCTGCGGGACAGACGGGACGGGGCGATGAACCGCAGTACCACCCCTGTCCAGCGGGGGGGGCGCTCTACTGCCCCCGAGCTGAATGCGGTTTAATGAACAGTCTCACAGTGTGACAAGCAGCAAAATGTCATATTGAAAGTAGTTATTAACCACATTTTCACAGCAAAAACTACAGCTTTTTAAAATACAGCAAAGCAGAACATCAGCTTTATATTTTCATATTAAAGGTTATGACCCCCCCCCCCCCCGGTATTTGTACTTTATTTTTGCTAACCAGAGGTTTTCATATTTTGCACTATATGCATACACCTTGTTTGAAAGCTTGCGTTCTCCACAAAATAAAAAAAACAATATTTATTTTATTGTGAAAAACACAACCCCTGAAGCACTCAGCAATGACTATGTGCGACATTTCCTGCATTTATAGGTCTAAAACAACTCTGAAGCGATGCTTCCCGTTCTCATTCTGTTCACAATAATCCACCAAATGAGGATATTATGACATATTTGGGCGTGAAGAATCAAAGAAAATTAAATGTAAAAAATGTCATTGTTGAAAGTGAAACATGTCCCTGAGGTGGTGAGTGTCTGGTGCAGGACAGGAGGATACCTCTTCCCGCGTCGGTTCCCTTGAGGAAAGGCCGCAGTGTTTTCTCGTAGAGTATGGCGCCCTCTGTGTGCCGCTGCCGCAACGCCGTCCACGTCTGCTCCAGGCGGGACACCTGGGACACGCCATCAGACACAAACACCCCAGAGACACTCAGACACACAACCGACGGTCAATTCCAGAGACGGAACAAGAGTTTCGCACTGCGCTTTGAGTTTTTCCAGTTTCTCTTTGGTTTGAGCTTCAGAGTCACGACGCTTCTATTTGATTGTCGGTAGTTTGTTTGTCTAATTTGTTGCTTTAACCTGCTGCTTTTCCATAGAAATCTTATTTTCCCTCCCGTCACTTCAACTCGTTGAAGCTTTTAAACTGAAAACATCCGAATTAAATATAATTAAGCATTTGATCAGAGTGTCAAACAGATTCCCAATACTTAACATTTAGAGTATTTTTGTGCAAATATACATGAGATGGTAAATTAATTTTACTCATATGAAACTTTTCTCTTTCAGCGTTTTACATTGTTGATCATATTCACACACACACATGGATGCGGCCAGATGTGTGTGTGTGGCGGCGGTTTGCAGTCAGTGTCTTGTAAAACAGTGTTTTTTAACCTTTTTTGAGCCAAGACACACTTTTTTCTTTGGAAAACTCTGGAGGCACACCACCACCACCTGGAAATGTTAAAATGTTAAACTCTGCAGCCTCTATTAACAATATAAAGTCTTTCTCATCAAAGTTTTATCAACAGGAATCCAGTAAATCCAGAAAGTAAGGACTTTTTTTAATAGTGCCTCCCTCAGTGTGAAACCTGGACCTGATGGATGAAGAGCTGAGATCCTGGTTTTCAAAAACTTCTCCATCACTGTCACTGACACAGTACTTTGATACAAGATGGTAGCAGGAGGTGGAGATGAACCACACTGACGTCTGTCACTTTACATTTCACCGGCAAAGTTCTGTGCTGCCCTCTAGTGGTGAAGAGTATTTATACATGATTACTCTGCAACACACTGTCGCTGTGAGAGCAAAGGTTGTTTTTAGAAAAAAAATGTGAAATGTGATAATTTCCCACGGCTCACCTGACGAGATCTGGAGGAAACACTCTAACACTATATTCCATCGTAACAGTGCAACACCTAGTGGACAAAATGTGGAATTTCGCCTCAATTTGATTCAAACTTTGCTAATTTTATTCTTCCCTGCTCCGGCCGGAGTGGACCGGGCGCCGCAGCGGCCTCAAGCGTCTCACCTGCGGCAGCTCCAGCGCCCGCATCACCGCGGCGAAGCCGAACATGTTGCCCATGGCGCTCTTCAGCTCGGCGGCGACCTGGATGAGCTTGTGCAGCAGGGCGGCGCGCTCCTCGCTCGTCCCCGTGCAGCCCAGCACGTTCACCGCCAGCATGACCGCCATGGTCTGGAACCTGCGGGACCACACACACACACACACGCACACACACACACACACACACACACACACACACACACACACACACAGCACTGGTCCAGATGTTTGCTTCTGGTTATTGAGCCTTCAGAATAAAACACTCACCTCTCCAGAAGGTCCAGCCTGAGCTGCTGACCGTGTGGCAGCGTGAGCAACTCCAGCCCGGAGCTGACTCCCATCATCCTTTGCACCTCCGGGGTCACCTGGAGGATCCGGGCCACCTGGGAACCGCCGACATTCTTAACAGACGCTCAAGGTGGCGTCCGGCCCTGGTGGCCTCCTCGCCCCCCCTCCACAACAGTTCCATTCACACACACACACACACACACACACACACACACACACACACACACACACACACACACACACACACACACACACACACACACACACACACACACACACACACACACACACACACACACACACACTTCCACTCCTCATTGACGAGATTGTTCAGTTGATTATCAAAATCAAGTTGTTGTTTTTGTTGGTTTTTTGTTTGTTTGTTGGTTTTTTATTTTTATTGCTTTTTTTCTGTTTTTGGTTGTTTTTGTTTTGTTTTTTGTTTCATTCAGTTTGTTTTTCTCTTTTCTTTTTTTTTTTTTTCTTTCTTTGTTTTGTGTCCTTTTGTTTTTGCTTTTGTTAGAATTGTTGTGATTATTTTGGTTTTTGCTCTGTTGTTGCTCAGGCTGGTTTCATCTCATGGCAGTTGGAAAATATTTAGATCACTGTGATTACTGTATTATTAAAAAGAAGAAAAAAAATGTATGTAGCACTAACATTTTGTATGTTTCTCCCCACCAAGTCTATCTCTCTGTCTTTCCTCTCCTCTCCTCCATCCTTTCACCTTCACCGGTCCTCACAATTCCTCCACCTCTGACTCTGGTTTCTGCAAAGGTTTCTCCCTGTTGGGGACTTCTTCATTTCCACAGTCGCAAACTCACCTGCTTGTTCATGTGGATGTTGGGCTTTTCTATTTTCTCTATAAAAGCACATTGGAACGACTGTAATTCCAATGTGCTTTTATAGAGAAGCACATTGGAATTACAATGTGCTTCTTTATAAAAGAAGCACATTCTGCTTCTTTTATAGAGAAGCACAAAACTTGAATTAAAAAAAAAATTAAATTAAAAAAAATTTTAATAAAAAATTTTTTTTGATAATTTTTTATAATTTTTTTTTTAATTCAAAAAAACAAAAAAAAGGCTAAAAAAACCCCAAAACAAAACAAAAAAACACTCACCCTGCAGGGGGTGCTGTTACAGATAAGGGGGGGGGGGGGGGGGGGAGTACCGTGCAGTCAGCCTTGGTGATGTGTTTGGCCGCAGTCCGGGGGTCCAGGTCCGCCAGCACCTCCTTCACCCTGCGCAGGATCCCGGCCTCCAGGGGCTTGTTGCCCCGGGGCATCAGCGGCGAGGCGTAGCCGCCGGGCCGGAAGCAGGACAGCGTCTCCATCACCGGCGAGAAGTCCGTCCTCGGCGGGCGGGCGCCCTCTCCCGCCCGCAGCCTGTCCACGTAGGTCTGGGGACCGGGACGCAGCTCCGTGTAGCAGTGGTCGGAGGACGGTCGGGGCCGGCCGGAGCGGGCGGGGGCGCTCGGAGGGGAGGTCCCGCCGGGCGGCGGAGCTGCAGGTGGGAGAGAGAGAGAGAGAGAGAGAGAGAGGACGGAGGGACCGTGAAGGAACCCTCAGCGTCAGTAACTTACGTCTATAAATCAACTACAAAGCAGCTTTTTAAGTCGCTCGTGAACCAATTACAGAGAGCGACGCCACAGGAAACGCTCTGCGCCCTAAAAAACCCGACGCCTCAGTCGCTCAACTTCCTGAAAGGCGCTGGGAGTTATTTAGTACCGAGGAAAGAAACACAAGAAGAGTGGGATCCTGCAGTTTCTCGTTCCAGCAAAAGTCACGTACTTTTGCTGGAACGAGACACTGCAGGATCCCACGGGGACACTTTCACACGACGGTACAAACTCACGCTGGATCATCACACGCTGTGTCATCGTGACTCAACTGATGTCGGATCATACAAAACATCCACATGATCACGTCACAAAATCAGTGTTATGACTACAATACTGATCAAAGTCACTGGAAAAGGATTACGGCTCGCAGCTGCTTATCTCAACAGAAGTAATAAGTAACTTAGATAAGTCGTTGATGCGTCAAACGTATTTCTTCTATCAATTATGACGATAGGTCAAATGATCACATTGCTGGATTACTGCGTCTGAGCAATGAGGCAGTTTAATGAAAATAATACTATTATTATTATGAATAACAATAATAATAATAATTCAGCAGAAAAACGATTCCAGATGAGAATTCAGACCCTCTGGAGGTTTCTAATTTACACTACGTAAAGTTAACCTCGGCAGCACTTCACTGATCAGGTGTTTCTGGCGGAGAAGACTAGAACGTTTTGTTCCCTTGATTGAATTCAGTTTCCCCAATGATTGAGAGTCGAGGGTCCCCTTGACTTTTGCTCCACAGCCGAACAGCAGGTAGAGTTCAAGGTCCCTCACGGTGATCCGGCCCCTTATGTAAGCTGTTGTTGCTGCAGGGAGCACATGTTCTGGCGCTGCGCCCTCAGAGCTGAAGCCCCTCAGAGCTGAAGCCCCTCAGAGCTGAAGCCCCTCAGAGCTGAAGCCCCTCCGACCCGACCGGCAACAACAACCACCGTCTCCTCGGGACAGAAGCCGGAGCCGCCGTTCAGTGAGTGTCGAGCATCAAGTGTTTGTCGTCTGAACGGGAAAGTGTTGATGTACTGAAGCGTGAACAGAACTTGCTCTCATGCCTGATGATAACGAGCACGTGTGAACCGAGTCGAAGCTCGAGTGGAACCAGATGAGCGGAGCCGTTCCAGATGTGTTTCCCCCATTGAGATTGCCACTGAATGTGTACTTAAAAAGTTACCGTCGCTCCGCTCTGGAAAGCGGGTACATTCACACCTGTCCGCACACAGAAGTGCGTATCGTCTTTAAAGTCCTCAGTGGGGGGGGGGGGGGGGGTAGGGGGTTTAAATAGTTCCCAGCATTTTACTGAAGCTGAGGACTTTTATTGATGGGAACACAGAACAAGAAGGAGATATTTGTTGCCACTCGGCAGCCAACGTGCTTCAATACAAAGCCGTGAAAACTGAGAGGGAACAGCTTTTGTTCAACTTGTGGGATTTACTAGGACTAATTCCCACGTTGCCGTTGCGTAATCGGAGAGCCGGCTGGAAGCTGGGAGTTATGCAAGCTATGCACTGGGACTTTGGAGGAAACAGGGGGTTCTAGTGAAAGCTGAGCAGTCGCAGGTGAGTCTGGACGGTTCCAAGGTGTTTTTTGTGATCCCGTGCTGATCGGGTACACGAGATTAGGGAAGCGACATTTGCTGCCTCTCTCCATCCCCGCTCTCACCTGTGGACATGAACTCTCCGTGATGTAACGACGACCCCGTTGGCGCCAAGCGTTACGACACGGTGTCAGTCACGATGTATGACTTTTGGACTTTTGACGTAAACCGCCAGTCAGAGGGCGTGAACGCACTGAGTGAACATATGAGACCGACACGGCATCTCTCTCCTGTGTTTTCAGAATCCGCCGCCGAGATGTGCCGTCCGATCTTGGTGACGGCCGCCGTGCTGCTCTGCTCTTCGCTGCTGGCCGATGGAGGCAAGGTGCTGGTGGTGCCAGTGGACGGCAGCCACTGGGTCAACATGAAGGTCATCGTGGAGGAGCTGCACTCCAGAGGCCACGAGGTCACAGTGCTGAGGCCCTTCGACACGTGGTACATCAAGCTCGACTCGCCTCACTACAACTGCCTCACCATCAACTCCTCGTTCGGCTTCGACAAGAAAGACTTTGGCGCTTACGTGACGAAGACGCTGCGCCTGCGACGGCAAGGGGCGCCGCTCTGGACCCGTCTGACTCTGGAGTACGACCTGGTGCAACAGTTCTACCAGATGAACAAGCAGGTGATGAAGGTGATGGGGGAAGTGTTCGACAACGACCAGCTGATGCAGAGTCTGCACGACGCCAGATACGACTTGGTGCTCACCGACCCGGCCATTGGCGCCGGCGTGCTCCTGGCTCACCGCATGGGCCTTCCGCTTGTCCTGAACGTGCGCTGGACGATCCAGGGGGAGGGGCATCAAGCCATTGCGCCGTCGCCGCTTTCGTACGTGCCGATACCGGGGACAAAGCTGACCGACAGGATGACGTTTCCCCAGCGGATACAGAACGTGTTGTACTATCTGTTCACGTGGATGCAGATTCTGTACGTCACCGAGCCGAACTACAAACCTTTCGTCCGCCGCTACTTTGGCAGCGACGTCCACTACATGGAGCTGTTCCAGGCGGCCGACATCTGGCTGATGAGGAACGACTTCACCTTTGAATTCCCCCGACCCACCATGCCAAACGTGGTCTACATGTCGGGATTCCAGTGCAAGCCCCCGAAACCTCTGCCCAAGGAGCTGGAGGACTTCGTGCAGAGCTCCGGCGAACACGGCGTCATTGTCATGACGCTCGGCACCCTGGTGGAGGACCTACCCCAGGACATCACGGAGGACATCGCCGCGGCCTTCGCTCAACTCCCCCAGAAGGTCCTCTGGAGACACAAGGGCCAGAGACCCTCCACCCTCGGCAACAACACCCTACTCCTGGACTGGCTGCCCCAAAACGACCTGCTGGGTCACCCGAAGACCCGGCTGTTCGTGGCCCACGGAGGGACCAACGGAA
Source organism: Blennius ocellaris (assembly GCF_963422515.1). Lineage (NCBI taxonomy): Eukaryota > Metazoa > Chordata > Actinopteri > Blenniiformes > Blenniidae > Blennius > Blennius ocellaris. Next base: position 982,076 of record NC_137656.1, on the reverse strand, counting down.
TGCAGGAGGCCATCTACCATGGAGTCCCACTGGTTGGCCTGCCCCTTCTCTTTGACCAGCCCGACAATTTCTTCAGGATGGAGGCTCGGGGCGTGGCCAAAGTCCTGGACTTTGGAACCGTGAATGAGGAGCTCTTCCTGGAGGCGGTGAAGGAGGTCCTGCACGATCCGTCCTACAGCCGGAAGATGAAGGAGCTGTCCAGCCTGCACCGGGACCAGCCCACCAAACCGCTGCAGCGGGCCATGTTCTGGATCGAGTTCGTCATGAGGCACAGGGGCGCCGCTCACCTGCGGACAGAGTCCTACAAAATGTCCACGATCCAGTACTACTCCGTCGACGTGGTGGGATTTCTGCTGCTCGTTTCGGCGCTCGCGTTCACCGTTCTCATCTACACCGTGAAGTTGGTCTGGAGGAAGGTTTGTTCCAGACGCAAAGTCAAAAGTGAATGAAATTGATCCTGTGAGATTATTTCAGTTTTTATTTGGTAACGTATTGCATTTCAGCGTGATGTGTCAAGTGTTGGTCTACAACATGTAGGAGAATTTGCTGATGGAAATGACTGATTCCTGCGAAGTTGGTCGTTTGTTTCATACATTAGTGAGGTTCCCAATGTCTTCATAATAAACATGAGTTAAATATATCGAAAACTGCCTCCATATGTTCAAGGTGTTCAAGGTGTTCAAGGTGTTTTATTGTCATATCAGCAGTAAAAGCCAGGTTTCACAGTGAATGAAATTCTTATTTTGCCGTCGACCCTGGAGCCGACATACATAAATAAGCAAGTATATACACAAAAGCATAAAAATAACATAAACTAAAATAAAATATAAAATAAAATAAAATAACAGCAGTGCAAAAATATGTTATTGATTTCAGTTAAATGGATTCAAACATTTCGAGAAAGTTTTGAAAATGCAGTGGTCTGAGGAAATTCGAAATGTGTGTGTGTGTGTGTGTGTGTGTGTGTGTGTGTGTGTGTGTGTGTGTGTGTGTGTTGTGTGTGTGTGTGTGGTGTGTTGGACTCACTGTGTCTGTCCAGAGGGCTCAGCAGGGTCTCCTGGCTTTGCTCCACTTCTGCCCCCTGGTGGTGGGAAGAGGAAGGACTGAGGAGAGACAGAGGTTCAAGGTTCAAGGTTCAAGGTTCAAGGTTCAAGGTGTTTTATTGTCATATCAGCAGTTAAAGCCAGGTTCCACAGTGAATGAAATTCAAATTTTGCCATCAACCCTGGAGCCGACATACATAAATAAGTATATACCCACAAAATCGAATAAAAATAGAATAAAATAAAATAACAGAGCAGTGCAAAAATATCAGTCAGAGGGCAGAAGTGTGAACAGTGTGTGTTGTGGATGGGGGGGGGGGGGGGGGGGGGGGGGGGGGCAGCGGGCTCAGCGGCAGAAGTGAGGGGAACGTTTGTGTATCACACTTTTACCAAATGAACGAGGAAAGAAAGAAAGAAAGAAAGAAAGAAAGAAAGAAGGACTGTATGGGGTCCATCTAAAATCCTCAACTTGTGTTTTCTACTTTCTTCTCCAGTGAAGTTTATCTACAAAGCGACAGGATTACTAGTCAACAAACAGGAGATGAGCTGTAAGGAAACAGGGACTCTCACCTGCTGAAGGCAGTTTCCAGGTAGCTGAGAGGAAAAGTCCGGTTCACCGGCCGGACCAGCCGCACGCCGCCGCCGCCGCCGCGCCTCAGAGCCACACGGCCGCCCACGTAGAAGTGAACCAGGGCCGGTAAGGAGGCGAAGGCCTCCTCCCCCCTCCTCCCCCTCCTCCTCCTCCAGGCCGTACTGCACACGGGAGGACGTCTGCGTGGACGGCGTCCTCCTGACGGGCAGGTGGAGGCTCCTCTGCTCCCAGCGGCTGCTCAGCACGAAGTCGCCCTCGCCGCTCTGGGAGTCCCGGAGCAGGAAGTCGCCGTCGTTCAGCAGCAGAGTCTCGGACACCTGAACGCACCACAGCAGAGCTCCGGGTCACCGCTGGCAGGAGGGACGAGTTCACCTGCTGCTCCGGGTCCGACGCCCGACGCTCAGCGGAGATCAAAGGGAACGCCGAGTGTTTCAATAACCACGAGTCAGCAGGTTGTTCTGACGTTCCTCCTTCATCACAACTTCAATATCAGGAGTTATTAGTTATTTCTCTCTAAGTGTGTGAAACTTCAGACTGATCCAGGTTCTCTCAACAAACAGGTGGACTAGACTAGACTAGACTAGACTAGACTAGACTAGACTAGACTAGACTAGACTAGACTAGACTAGACTAGACTAGACTAGACTAGACTAGAATAGAATAGAATAGAATAGAATAGAATAGAATAGAATAGAATAGAATAGAATAGAATAGAATAGAATAGAATAGAATAGAATAGAATAGAATAGAATAGAATAGAATAGAATAGAACAGAACAGAACAGAATAGAATAGAAATAGAATAGAACAGAACAGAACAGAACAGAACAGAACAGAACAGAACAGAAGAGAAGAGAAGAGAAGAGAAGAGAAGAGAAGAGAAGAGAAGAGAAGAGAAGAGAAGAGAAGAGAAGAGAAGAGAAGAGAAGAGAAGGAGAAAGAAGAGAAGAGAGAGAGAAGAGAAGAGAAGAGAAGAGAACAGAACAGAACAGAACAGAACAGAACAGAACAGAACAGAACAGAACAGAACAGAACAGAACAGAACAGAACAGAACAGAACAGAACAGAACAGAACAGAACAGAACAGAACAGAACAGAACAGAACAGAACAGAATAGAATAGAATAGAATAGAATAGAATAGAATAGAATAGAATAGAATAGAATAGAATAGAATAGAACAGAACAGAACAGAACAAGAACAGAACAGAACAGAACAGAACAGAACAGAACAGAACAGAACAGAACAGAACAGAACAGAATAGAATAGAATAGAATAGAATAGAATAGAATAGAATAGAATAGAATAGAATAGAATAGAACAGAACAGAACAGAACAGAACAGAACAGAACAGAACAGAATAGAATAGAATAGAATAGAATAGAATAGAATAGAATAGAATAGAATAGAATAGAACAGAACAGAACAGAACAGAACAGGGGAATTCTTGTAAACCATCTACACAGAAAAGGACACACAATAAAATAGAAGTAAAAATATCAATAAGGCAGAGTAAAGTTAATTAATGTTAAAAGTTAAAATATACGAGGATAAGCAGAAAAACCCAACAAACATTATTCACACTATTTATTTAGACTTTTGCTGAATCCATATAAATATGTACACATATGAATTCTATGAATTCTGGGATTTACACACACACGTGTGTGTGTGTGTGTGTGTGTGTGTGCTGACCTCCCGGGGGATGGGTCCATGGTACCAGGCATGGCTCCTCACATGGCGCTCCCTCAGCGTCAGCTCCTCCTCCAGCTGCTTGGTCAGGTGGTCGGGCGGCGGCTGCAGCCACCAGCGCTCCCTGGAGAACTGGACGGAGGAACGCCGGCTGGTCAGCATCGCTCCAGTCTGGAACCGCTCCCAGCGCCAAGCGACTTGCTCGCCGTGGCGCCCAGGACTGCAGTCGTTCCCACAGTGGCATCGGAGGGACTCCCGACTCGTCGTCATGGCAACGTGTTTGTTGAGGAGCCCCATCACTCAGAGCGCGCACACACACACACACACACATGCTATGAAGGCCATCCACCCCTCCTGTGCCTCTGCACTGTGAATTACGAGCTGTGTCAGGAAATGAGTGTGTGTGTGTGTGTGGGGTGTGTGTGTGTGTGTGTGTGTGTGTGTGTGTAGGGAAACCAAAACCATTCCACTTGAACATGTTTTGCGTTGGATTCAGGTTGAAGAAAGTCGTGTTACTTCGACATGAATTCACCTCCAGGGCCAACAGATGAATTGTTCCTCTATCAGGTTTAATAACATCCATCGTGTGCGTGTGCGTGTGCGTGTGTGTGTGTGTGCGTTGTGTGTGTGTGTGTGTGTGTGTGTGTGTGTGTGTGGTACATTAGACGGTCTCCTTTGAGTTGATAAACACTGGGACAAGTTATGATGAAAGGTTTAAAGAAGAACCCACATGGAAAGAACCTATATGAGGATATATGCACATATATGCTGCATATATGCACATATATGCAGCATATATGCACATATATTGTCATATATGCACATATATGACAATATATATGCTGCATGTATGCACATAAATGCTGCATAAATGCTGCATATATGCACATATATGACAATATATATGCTACATATATGCACATATATGCACATATATGTTTTAATATAGGTTTTGAATATATGTGGCATATATAAAATTGGCCATTTTCCTATATTTGTACATATATGGTAAAGACATATGTACATATATGTACATAAAATATAGGAAACCGGCCAATTTTATATATGTCACATATATTCAAAACCTATATCAAAACCTACATTAAAACATATATGTTTTATAAAGGTTCTCTCCATGTGGGAAAGTCTAAAAATCCTCTTCGAACTCAAAATCCAAATTCAGACATGTGGAATTACTACCAGATGTTTTTCATCAACATCTGATAAGACGAGCTTCTGCACGTCCGTTAAGCCAGAACAGGGCTGAGAGGTCAGAGGTCATGGAGTCACGGCGACGATGGCGAAAGGATGAAGATGATCCATTTGAAATACAGAACTAAATCATTGGGGGGGTGAAAGGTGCAGGAAGGCTGCAGGAAACGAAGGAGCAGAACACATTTGATGTGTTTTGGACAATCGAGGCTTTTCGGTGAATAAAAGGATGAGAGTTAATGGCTTGTTGGAACATCTGACACACCTTTTCACCTCCAGCGACACAAACTCCAGACCGAGGGGAGGAAACAGATCAATAAAACAACTTACTTTGACGTATTCTCCCCCCCGACCGGGCCGGTCCGGACGGCTGAGGAAACAGAGACGAGGCGATTCAGGGAAAAAAATACACATTAAACTCGCTGACACAGTTCTTCGAAAATATTAAATCCAACATTTCAGACTATTCTCGTTGGCTTGAAGACTCTTAATTTGAAAAAATAAGAGTGGCGTTTTTTTTTTGTTCTCGGGCTGCCCTTGGTCAAATTTCGCCGCGGCGCCATCTTGTGGCAGTTTTCCCGAAGTCAGCGAAACATAAACAGAGTTTGATGGTTTACGAATTCTGGTTTTTGTAAACAAATCGTCTTTGGCGTGATCGATCTCGGAAGCTGCGGGTTGGAAATGAGTGGCGACGGTCTTGTTTTTGGGGGTTTTGGTTTTATTCTCTGTGCAGAAGTGACGCCTTTTATGGGAAGTTCATTTTAAGTATATTTTATTTAAACCCAAAAAAAGGAACAAAAAGTCTTCGAGTCTCACCAAACTTTTTTTTTTGGAAGAAATTCTATCTTCATGGCTGATCATTTTACTTTCTTTGGATTAATGAAACA
>NC_137656.1:944152-971652 GCF_963422515.1 Blennius ocellaris | reverse complement strand
CTGTCTTTATAACCAAAGTCTCCCGTCCTCCTCCTCCTCAGCTCCGCCTTTTTCTCCGCACGGAGGGGCGTGCCGGCTGAAATGGCGTAATTCGGCCGCACGAAGCCGCGCGGAGGCGTCGAGTATAAAACAGCCTGAAGGCGCCGTGTCTCTGCAGAACCCCGGCACCGACGCACTCGCTGTTTTCAAGAACCGTTCACGTTTTCTTAAACGAAAACACCGAGAACTGTCCCAATGTCCGCTGAGAACTGTCCCAATGTCCACTCAGAACTGTCCCAATGTCCACTGATAACTGTCCCAATGTCCACTGAGAACTGTCCCAATGTCCATTGAGAACTGTCCCAATGTCTACTCAGAATTGTCCCAGTGTCCCCCACTGAGAACTGTCCCAATACCCCCACTGAGAACTGTCCCAGTGCCCACTTAGAAGTGTCCCAGTGCCCCCCCACTGAGAACTGCCCCAATGCCCACTGTGAAGTGTCCCAGTGCCCCCCACTGAGAAGTGTCCCCCACTGAGAAGTGTCCCAATGCTCCCAAATGAGAAGTGTCCCAATGTCCACTCAGAACTGTCCCAATGCCCACTGAGAAGTGTCTCAGTGCCCCCCACTGAGAAGTGTCCCAATGCCCCCCATTGAGAACTGTCCCAATACCCCCACTGAGAAGTCTCCCAGTGTCCCCCACTCAGAAGTGTCCCAGTGCCCCCCTCTGAGAAGTGTCCCAATGTCCACTGAGAAGTGTCCCAATGCCCCCCACTGAGAACTGTCCCAGTGCCCCCCACTGAGAAGTGTCCCAATGCCCTCAAATGAGAACTGTCCCAATGTCCACTCAGAACTGTCCCAATGCCCACTGAGAAGTGTCTCAGTGTCCCCCACTGAGAAGTGTCCCAATGCCCCCCACTGAGAAGTGTCCCAATGCCCTCAAATGAGAACTGTCCCAATGTCCACTCAGAACTGTCCCAATGCCCACTGAGAAGTGTCTCAGTGTCCCCCACTGAGAAGTGTCCCAATACCCCCCCATTGAGAAGTGTCCCAGTGCCCCCCACTGAGAACTGTCCCAATGCCCACTCAGAACTATCCCAATACCCCCCACTGAGAAGTGTCCCAGTGCCCCTCACTGAGAAGTGTCCCCCACTGTCCACACTAGAAACCCTGTGCGGTCAGATGTGTGGCTGTCCGCCCGGGGAAGAGGTCTGGGTGGAAGAGCTTTCCAGCCACGAGGTTCCGCTGCAGGTTGAGCCCCATCAGAGCGTCTCAACTTTATGTGGAACTCATTAAAGAGGAAAGAGAAACGTTCGGCTTTGACGTGACCGAACCTTCAGGCTGAAGAAACCACGAAACCAGAAGTTTCCCATGTTTTGACAGAGAAAGACGGCAGAGCGTTGACCGAACCAAGAAAAGTCTCATCACACTATCAGAGGAATCTAAGATTCAGCACAGAAACACTGGATAAGAATGAGACTCACTGAGTTTTCTGGCGCTCATGGTTCATCGGCAGAGGCAGTTCCCAGAAGCGTCTCTCTCCCTCCCCTGGTTGCACCACGATACGATATGCTCTTCGCTCAGAGCGTCAACAGGAAGTGTTCATGTGAGCAGCTGAAGATCAGGAAGATTGACACCATGTGTGTCATCACACATCTTCAACAGGAAACGCTCCTCTCTTCAACGCCTCCCCGAGGGTGCAGAGGCCCGAACCACCGGGCGGGACTTTCTCTGGTCGAGGACACTTCAGGATGAAGCCTGGTCGGGAAAATCAAAGCGGGAACTTAATGTGAATCTGCCTCCCGACCAATCACATGCCTTGGAAAGTGACCCGCTCATCCCTGTCGCCGTGAGGAGAGCTGCTGAGAGGAAGAGTTCTAAGATAAGATAAGATAAGATAAGATAAGATAAGATAAGCCTTAATGATGTCACAAAGGAGAAATCTACTTGTTACATTCTGCTCTTAAGGACTCATGAGTAGGAAAGACAAGGAATGTGCAAAGAATAGAGGAATCTTATATACAATGACTATCAAGAACTCTAAGGGCCAAAAGTATTTATAGTAGAAGTAAAAATAAGTCAAATAAAATAAAATAGGACTAAAATAAAAATAAGATCAAAATCACAAACTATAATAAAGTATAATAAGTTCTAAGGGGAGCAAAACATACAGTAAGATGAAATACAAGGAAATAAACTATGATGGGGGGGGGGGGGGCAAAGTGTAGAATAAAAGTACAATAAACATACTATAGTAAAAATTAATACTAGCAGTGTTGGCAGTGCAGGTTCAGTCCTAACAAGTGGTCAATTAAGTGACGTAGATAAAGTGACGTAGATAAAGGGAAGGATGCAATCCTCATCAAATAAAGCCTCGTCATTGAGCACTTTGAAGTTCTTGTTCTTCACTCGTCCCCAAGTCTGTTTGCCTCCACCTGGGTTACTTCTGGAATAATGATAATAATAATAATAATCGTGCAAAACAGTGTAAACATGAACTTATCCAACACACAACTACCCTTGTTGTCATGGCGATGAATTAATATTCCAACAGAAAACGGAGGAGAACGGTAATAAAGTGAAATTGAGTGATCACAACGCTGTCCGATTAATAAATATTGTATAATCTCAGAAAGTTGCACATCAACAGAATCAGCGATTGTCTGTCAGCATTTCTTCCTGGTTTTTAGCAACAGAGCTGCTCTTGAATTAAAAAACAACAACAAACAAACCAAGAATATTCAAAATAGAAATACGTGTATGTAAAGTGGTTTTTTTACTCTCTAATATATTTTCTGTAATTTTAGGTATTATTTGTTGCAGTTGCAGGTTTAATGCTTTCAGATTAGGAACTGATTTTTTAACCCCACATTCAAATCCTGTTGTCAAGTTTTCTATGTTTTTTTCACCTTCAGAAAGTATTTTTTTTATAATTTTTTTCAGTTTCAAACCTTCAGCCGTGCTCCGGTGTGACACCGACCGACCAGGGCGGAGGCTCGTGAGTCACTTGATTGCAAACAAAGCTCTGCTGCTTCCCTACTTGTGTCGCCTTCAGGAAAAGTGTTGTGAAAGAAGTGATTCAACACTTTCTTCAACCGGCCGCCGCAGAGAAACTGAAGTTGAGGACACTGTTCACTGTTACAGGACAACTCTTAGCAATTAGCAACGTTGGGGACGTTTTAGTTTCACTGTAATTTATGGTTGTTGAGTCTGTTTTTTTTTAAATTATTTTTGACAACTGGGGGGAGTCGTGCTGCCGAGCCGAGCAGGACGGAGCTGAGCAGGATGGAGCTGAACAAGATGGAGCTGAACAGGATGGAGCTGAACAGGATGGAGCCGAGCAGGATGGAGCTGAACAAGATGGAGCTGAACAGGATGGAGCTGAACAGGATGGAGCCGAGCAGGATGGAGCTGAACAGGATGGAGCTGAACAGGATGGAGCTGAGCAGGACGGAGCCGAGCAGGATGGAGCTGAGCTGAGCAGGATGGAGCTGAGCAGGGTGGAGCTGAGCCGAGCAGGATGGAGCTGAGCTGAACAGGATGGAGCTGAGCAGGATGGAGCTGAGCAGGATGGAGCTGAGCAGGGTGGAGCTGAGCCGAGCAGGATGGAGCTGAGCTGAACAGGATGGAGCTGAACAGGATGGAGCCGAGCCGAGCAGGGTGGAGCTGAGCTGAGCAGGATGGAGCTGAGCTGAGCAGGATGGAGCTGAGCAGGATGGAGCTGAGCAGGGTGGAGCTGAGCAGGATGGAGCTGAGCAGGATGGAGCTGAGCAGGGTGGAGCTGAGCAGGATGGAGCTGAGCAGGGTGGAGCTGAGCTGAGCAGGATGGAGCTGAGCCGAGCAGGGTGGAGCTGAGCCGAGCAGGACAGAGCCGAGCAGGACACGCCCGAGCAGGATGGAGCTGAACAGGATGGAGCTGAACAGGATGGAGCTGAACAGGATGGAGCTGAGCAGGATGGAGCTGAACAGGATGGAGCTGAGCCGAGCAGGACGGAGCTGAGCAGGACGGAGTTGAGCAGGACGGAGCCGAGCCGAGCAGGGTGGACTGCGGCTGCAGTCGAGGTGGTGAAAGGAGAGCAGGTATTACCGACGGGGTTTCTTGGCTTCTGGTCTCAGGCTGGTTTGGGTCCGAAGCGTCGTGGTTCTGAACACAGGAAGGTGCAGGAAGTCGTCAAGCGGAGGAAACGGAGCGAGACGGAAACCGACTGACTGTCGTGGATTCTACGGTCCCGCGTGAGGAGACCAGCTCCTCATCCAGGAACCAGCTCCACCTGGTCACGTCCTCCACGTCACTTCACCTGTGAAAAACCAGGAGGACAATGTGAGACAGACCACAAGTCGTGTTTTCCTCCCCCGCTCCTGCCAGTCTCTTTATTTCTCTTACATTGAAATGTATTTATATTGAATATAACATGCATTTTCTGCGAAACCTGTGCAACTGTTAAAAAGATATGCAACGTTTAGCATCATTACTAATAAAATCTTTACCGTCTAACAACTCTGGTATTGGGTGACGCCCCCTCTAAAAGTACTGGCAATGCTGGTAAAGTTGTCAAAATAAGACAAGAATAAGTGAACTGACAACAAAAGGAGATACAAAACAAAGTAAAGCAGTCAAAACGTGCAGTTTGTAGTGCAAAGTATCCATTAATACATCATTTGTGTTTTATGATCTTAACTAACCCTTTAAAACCAGGAGGGAAAAGGAAACAATGTTTTCTTCTCTGCTTCAGCCAGACGCCCGTTGAACCGTCTCCTGGGAAGGTTGAGCCCCCTGGTGGCGGAACACCGGAACTACATCCACAACAAACTAGATTCACAGACTTACATCAGAAAATGCTCCCTTTCACAGATTGTTTGCTTAAAACCCAGCAAATTACAACGAAAATAAATGAAAAAAAAAAACATAATTCTGTGTGTCATACTAACATTTAATTTTTCAAAAGTCTAGCCACCTAGGATGTATCTTTAAGAATGAGTGGAGCACAACACGGCCATTACTGAGGTTCTGTAGGTCAAGTAGAACCGCTAGTCTAGGTTTGGACCAGACATTAAAGAATTGAGAACAGAAGAAAACGAGTTGATCATGTAAAAAGTTTTATGTCAGATCAATAGGTTGCCATTAAATGAAAATAAAACAAAATACTTGGTGTTGTTAGGGTGAATTTCAATTCATCTTAAATGGAGTCAAGTTTAAAAAGTGGGGAAGGGACGTTGAAATATGAGTGTTGTTTACTGACTTTTAAAATATTTGACGTTTGATCTTTGGCTACCAGCGCCCTCTGTTGTCCAACTGTGGTCATTTCAGTTTATTGAGTTTGGTAAGAATTAGAAGTGTGTAAACGACGTGGTTCTCAGTGTTTTGAGTCCCTGTGGTACCAATTTAACTCAAAGACCCTGCAGCCTAAACTGTACGGAAATCCCCCCAACTTTTTTTTTTATTAAAGGCTGAATAAGCCAAACAAACAAGTCTCACTCTGAGGTGTTTTGAAAAGTCGAAGATATGCGTCACCCTTTGAACTCAGAGTGTGGAGACACACGGTTAATAACGTCTTAGCACACTTCCTGTCAACGCTTCCTGCTGGAGAACGTGGTCTGACGATGAGGGACAATTCATCCCACTTTCTCTTTACCCAGAAATATGGACAATATTAGTACAACCTCAAATTCTGGACGAGCCAGAGTCGGGACCACGAGACCAGGATTACATAACACATAATGAAACATGTGCAATATTTATGATTAAAGGCTTTTGAACTCCATGACTGAGCTGAGAGTTGGGCTGTGGGCGTGGTCTGCTGAGCGTTTGAATCAAATAAGGAACAAAAGTGTTTCGTCATTTGAACAGAATCCAGAAAAAAAAAACCTCATATTAAAATGTCAAAGACCCAATTTGATAGTAAACCACATAATATGAATAAAACCAACTTTTGACAAGGGAGTCTAATAATCATTCAAACGTGAAATAACTTTCTAGAAAGTCTGTCGTGTCTATTGGTCATTTTTATTATGCTCTTTATTCTACTAAGTTGTATAACTGACTCACTTTATGAGGCTGTGGAAATTAAGCAAAATTCCTTCACGTTGAAAATTGAGTCATTTTGAATTTGCATGGCATGAATGGACACAAACACCAGTATCAGAGGGTTTTACTCCATGCTAAATGCTAAATGCTACATGCTACAAAGCGTTCCGAGGCTCACACAGCGACGATGCTACATGCTAATCATGATTACATTCTGACTGATACACTCGCAGGCCATGACCTGCAACCCCTCGTTCCGTTAAATGAAAGCATTGCAGACACCGAGACACCGGTGTAGTTCCGCCGCCAGGCCACAGGAGGGCGCCTTTGCTTGTTTTTTGTAACGAAACCACACAGACGTGTGCGCAGAGAACGATACGCTATAAACGTGACGAAGATCGAGAAACGAATCGGACGTTTTCAGGAGAGACTCTCAGCTGTGAAACTACCCATAAAACTAGAAAACTAGAAAACGGACCGTGAGTCAAGCCACTACGGCGTCCGCCACGTTTGTTTACGAGCACACGAGCAGAAACGAGCCATTCACCACAGGGGAGTGTTGCGCACAGAGGTTTTGAGGCTCCTCCCCGGCCTTATCACCCGCGCGGCACAGCAGGGGGTCCGGCGGCCCGACGCTCCTCCAAAACCAGACGGAACTTCTCAGTCCAACCTGCATCAGAATACTTTTTAAAAACCGCCAGACGGCTTCGGCTGCAGCTCAGACAGTTAGACGCTATCAGCCCACTGAAAGAGGTTTTTAAAAAATATATATATTTTTTTTTTTAAAAAGCGTTTTCCGCTCAAGTCGCCGCTTCCTGTCGGGCTGCATATCTGCTCGCTGCAGACAACTGTTCTATAGATAATGTCGAACGGGCGTTCGGTTTCGCGCGGCAGTGAACACGAAGTAAACTTTCCCCATGGTTTACGTGGCGTCCGACAGCCCTGCAGTACTTATTGGAGTAAAATAGTATTTATAGAACGTGACATTGTGATTGAAGAATAGGTGTGAATCGTCATTAAATGCTGAGAGACGCTGCTGGGAAACAACGTGTGTGTGTGTCACGATTTCCTTATTTGGCCTTTTTATTGAACCCGCCCAGGTTGTTGACTGTATTTGGACGCAGGTTATGAGATTCATGTCAGGTGACAATTAGCTGGCAAACGTCCATTTCAACATTCCGTGTGAAACCGGTTCCACCAGCTTGAAAGTGGCGATTCCAGATTGGAGTCCAGATGTATTGCTTTGGCCTCCACCGGGCTTCTCGCCTTGTGAACTGTGTTTAACTGGCACGGTGCAGTATTGGACGATTAAACATTTTATTTATTTATTTATTTATTTGTTCATGTTATTTCATGCCATTTACCTATATATATATATATATATATATTTGTCATCCATACGTGAACAAAAAGGAACAGAGAGAAGATTAATCTTGTGTTTTCTGTTCCTATTAGCAACTTCACAACAAAATCAAATCAATTGATTCCCCATCGCCCCCCCCCCCCCCCCCCCCCCCCGACTCCTCACCAGGTCACACAACATAACAACAACAACAACAACAACAACCTTTTGTCTCACAGTTCTACAGTTGCAGTAAACTATTTAAAAAAATTTTCATCGTCTCTCAGAATTTTCTCTTTGTACATTTTCTTAAATTGGTAAACACTTGAACAACATTTAAATTCCACACTTTAAAGAGTTCCACAGTTTTACTCCATGAACAGACGGACGTTTCTGTTTCAACGACGTTCTGAAAATTAGACTTTCTCCTCTGGCAAAACGGTTTGTGCAACAAAATTACTTTGAACGTCACTTAGCAATTTTTGTTTGTTTTGCTTTCCACATAATAATCAACATTTTTAACTCGACAAGGTTCTTAACTTGAAGTTTATTTTCAATAAATAAAGGATTGGTGTGTTCTCTATGACCTTTCTTACTGATGATTCTCATTGCTCTTTTTTGCAACAGGAACAAGGGCTTAGTGGTACTGCTAGAAGTATTAGTGGTACTGGTAGAAGTATTAGTGGTACTGGTAGAAGTATTAGTGGTACTGGTAGAAGTATTAGTGGTTCTGGTAGAAGTATTAGTGGTACTGCTAGAAGTATTAGTGGTACTGGTAGAAGTATTAGTGGTGCTGGTAGAAGTATTAGTGGTACTGGTAGAAGTATTAGTGGTGCTGGTAGAAGTATTAGTGGTACTGGTAGAAGTATCAGTGGTACTGGTAGAAGTATTAGTGGTACTGGTAGAAGTATTAGTGGTCCTGCTAGAAATATTAGTGGTGCTGGTAGAAGTATTAGTGGTCCTGCTAGAAATATTAGTGGTACTGGTAGAAGTATTAGTGGTACTGCTAGAAGTATTAGTGGTCCTGGTAGAAGTATTAGTGGTACTGGTAGAAGTATTAGTGGTACTGGTAGAAGTATTAGTGGTCCTGGTAGAAATATTAGTGGTACTGGTAGAAGTATTAGTGGTACTGGTAGAAGTATTAGTGGTCCTGGTAGAAGTATTAGTGGTACTGGTAGAAGTATTAGTGGTACTGCTAGAAGTATTAGTGGTACTGGTAGAAATATTAGTGGTCCTGGTAGAAGTATTAGTGGTACTGGTAGAAATATTAGTGGTACTGGTAGAAGTATTAGTGGTACTGGTAGAAGTATTAGTGGTACTGGTAGAAGTATTACTGGTACTGGTAGAAGTATTAGTGGTACTGGTAGAAGTATTAGTGGTCCTGGTAGAAGTATTAGTGGTACTGGTAGAAGTATTAGTGGTCCTGGTAGAAGTATTAGTGGTACTGGTAGAAGTATTAGTGGTCCTGGTAGAAGTATTAGTGGTACTGGTAGAAGTATTAGTGGTCCTGGTAGAAGTATTAGTGGTACTGGTAGAAGTATTAGTGGTGCTGGTATAAGTATTAGTGGTACTGGTAGAAGTATTAGTGGTCCTGGTAGAAGTACTAGTGGTACTGGTAGAAGTATTAGTGGTACTGGTAGAAGTATTAGTGGTCCTGGTAGAAGTATTAGTGGTGCTGGTAGAAGTATTAGTGGTACTGGTAGAAGTATTAGTGGTGCTGGTATAAGTATTAGTGGTACTGGTAGAAGTATTAGTGGTGCTGGTATGAGTATTAGTGGTACTGGTAGAAGTATTAGTGGTGCTGGTATAAGTATTAGTGGTACTGGTAGAAGTATTAGTGGTCCTGGTAGAAGTACTAGTGGTGCTGGTATAAGTATTAGTGGTACTGGTATAAGTATTAGTGGTCCTGGTAGAAGTATTAGTGGTGCTGGTATAAGTATTAGTGGTACTGGTAGAAGTATTAGTGGTGCTGGTATAAGTATTAGTGGTACTGGTAGAAGTATTAGTGGTGCTGGTATGAGTATTAGTGGTACTGGTAGAAGTATTAGTGGTCCTGGTAGAAGTATTAGTGGTGCTGGTAGAAGTATTAGTGGTACTGGTAGAAGTATTAGTGGTGCTGGTATGAGTATTAGTGGTGCTGGTATAAGTATTAGTGGTGCTGGTATAAGTATTAGTGGTACTGGTAGAAGTATTAGTGGTCCTGGTAGAAGTACTAGTGGTGCTGGTATAAGTATTAGTGGTACTGGTATAAGTATTAGTGGTCCTGGTAGAAGTATTAGTGGTGCTGGTATAAGTATTAGTGGTACTGGTAGAAGTATTAGTGGTGCTGGTATAAGTATTAGTGGTCCTGGTAGAAGTATTAGTGGTACTGGTAGAAGTATTAGTGGTACTGGTATAAGTATTAGTGGTCCTGGTAGAAATATTAGTGGTGCTGGTAGAAGTATTACTGGTACTGGTAGAAGTATTACTGGTACTGGTAGAAGTATTAGTGGTACTGGTAGAAGTTTTACCCCAGACTTCAGCACAATAACTGAAATATGGGAGAATCATTGAGGAATAAAGCAGATTCAACAGGCTACAATCAAACAAATCTCTAACTTTATATAAAATGCCGATACTTTAAAGGCTCATCCAAGATAAAGTTATCTATCTATCTATATCTATCAAAAGAAACCCGGTCTAAACCGCACGAAACCGGTTTAATACCAGTTCCAAAGGGACGCACCAGTCCAGACCTGGTCTAAAGTGAAGAAAAATAAAGTGCAACTTAAAGAACAAGAGAGAAAACTCTCCCTTTGAATAAAACAGGTGCCTTCACTCCGCAGCAAACAGCCTGTTGCGTCATGGGGGTGGTGTTGCGCGGTGGGCGTGGCCTCGGGACCTACGTCACCACGTACGATAAAGTCGCGGTACCTGAGTTGGGTTGAAACACAGTTGGAAGGAGGAGACGCACGCGCCGCGCGTCAGAATGAAATGAGCTCGACTTCAAGGCGCTTGGATTTATAAACGAGAAGATGTGGAGGATTCTACTTGTGAGTTTTGTTTAATTCTTGCGTTTCGTCAGCAGTTTGACTCCGGTGGTGAAATTGTTCCTCGGGGTGGAAGTGAGTTTTCTGTGCGTCTTTTCGCTGAAATGTCGCGTTCACGTGTTAAAAGTTGTCCGCCGGGTGTGAAATTCCTCATCGTCTCAAAGAAAAAGTGAACATACTTTCTTGTTTTAGACGCAAGACCGCTGGATAGTGTTTATCATGGACAGTTTGAGCGATTTAACTCGGAGGAAGTTAATATATTATAACCGAAACGGCGCTTTTAAATTCCAAGCCGGAGTCTTCCTGGTTTTTCACGCGCAGATCCTCATTGGAAAATGTGCCAATTTAAAAAAGAAATGGATATTTCCGATTGCAGTCGGCCAAAACCCGGAAGTACAACACATGTGAATTGTTTTCAAGGACTCCAGAATCAATTCGGCTTAAAAGTTTCAGTCGATTTTTCATTAAATGCAGACTTTTAGAGCCTCCCGATGTCAAAATGAACTACAATTTCATGCATGTGTCTTGTTTATACGGGACGAGTTCAGGCATGTATTCTAAAAAAAAAAAAAAAAAAACCTCAGAAGATATACAGTATAAGTATTATATAATCTGCATATGTAATAATGACCACATACAAGTATTTTTGGGAGGTATTTAAACTATATTGCCAGTGGAGTGCAAATTTACTCCAACCTTAATACTAATTTGGATTATCATCATATTCGAACTTTTCATAATATAAAAAATACATGTAATATATCCAATTTCTCTTTATTTTTGCACGTAAAACCAAGGATAAGATAGTCGTGTTGCTCCAAGCGTATTCCATGTAGGTACCTTGAATTAATTCAGTTCAAAAGTAACTTGTACAAGAAATGGTTAGTTATTTATGTCATAATTTGTAATAACCATGCAAGAGGCTCCAATCCAGCAAAGCCACAGTGCAAGTGGTTTAAATAAAAACAAAAAAACGAGCATTTCACTGTATTTTACCTCATTAAAAATGGGCCTCATGTTGAGATTGCAGTGAATTTTCGTGATATTTGTTCGGTGTTGATAAAGTATAGACATTTTCATCAGGTATGTGGGAGACGCTCCCACATGGGATCCTTCAGTGTCTCGGTATTTCCTTATTTGGACACGTCCTACATTACATATCAGGCGACAATTAGTCGGGAAATACCTCGTCGTTCATTTATAACCCGTTCCGCAAGTGGAAGGTGACGTCTCCAGGTGTGAATTATTGTTTTCCCCCCTCTATCGGTGCTTCTGTTCTGCGGACTTTAGACTGGCGTTCGTCCATCACGCCCCCCTGCTGTGTGTCCAGCTGCTGTAGCGCCAATCGCACCACAATTCCTCATGGAGGCTCGTCCAACCGGATCACTGAGAATATAGACGCACATTCCTTTTGACGAAGAATGAAGTTTGAGGCTGCTATTAAAAACGCTGTAACTATAAATGACTAATACAAGCAGGGACAAGTCTGAGTGTTAATCTGTAAGACATTAAGCTTTTATAAAAAAAATAAAAAAACGTGGGGTTTGTTTGAATCGGCTCATTTTTCAGCTGTATTCCTATTAGATTTGACTTTAATTATAACCAACTGCACACAGGAAGACCTGTAATGCTCAGACTGGAACCGCGACTGCATTTTGAAAATGTGACATTTTAATCCGCATTTCGTTCAGAATCCCAACTCTGGTGGGTTTTTTTTTTTAGAAAAAGTGTTTACTGGTATTGTCGTCAAGACCTTGAAAACGGTTCTCTGGACAACCGGGACCGCCCTTTTATCTTTATTCAGCCAACAGATAAACTCAACCACTCTAATTCAGAAAAAACACAAACGTATGAGCTTCAGTAGGAAAACGGACATTTCCCAGCTCGTAACATTTTCTCTTCCTAAAGTCACGATCTGAACTTTCTATCCACACGACTGAGGATTCTTTGATCTAAAAGCTCATTTTGTCAAACAGGACATGCATCATTTAGATTTCTTGTAAATTTTGTTGCCATTTTTGAGTAAAAAAAATAAAATAGAGAAGCTCGGCTGCACACAGGAAGTTAAAGGAATCCTGACGATAAACAATGTAGTGTATTGTAAAAGGAATACTTCCAAAATTATAGACGTAAATGGCTAAAAGTATTTATTTGCACTAATGGTGGAAGGATAAAGCGATTATGAACCAAAATACTACATTATGAACAATGTTTTTTTTCCCTTTGAATGAAAGATGCTCATTTATTTTGAACCAGTTTGTAGAATATGAGGACAAAGTGGAGATTTTAGGGAAGAAATAGTCAAATTCAATGTACAGATACATTAAAAAAACCACTTTAATCTCTTTATTTTTAATTGATCTGAACTGTTTACGGTTGCAGGCTTGCACTCGGGCCTTCGTGTGGTTTACAGCCTGTCTGAGGCCGTTTTCAGACACAGACGTTTTATCAGCGCCGCGCACACGTTCACCTGAAAGGATTGTCACCCAGAGTGTTCCAATCACTTCTGACCCACTTTTGACTTTCTTTCTTTTCATTCTCTTGCGTAATGCTTGTTTTTTAAGCCTCGTTTCTGTTTGTTTTCTGTTTTCGAGCCGTTTGCTCCGTTGGAATTCGGCTTTATTGAGACGTTAGAGTTTAAGCTCTGGCTAATTTTGGCCTGTTGGTTAATTTTTTAATTGTAAAACGAGAATGAGCTACAGATTGCCTCTTTTAATTCTGAGTTATAAAACTGTCAAGCGATGAAGTTGCTCAATAAAATGAGGCTAAATAAATACAAATGTTGCTGCTGTTGATCAATAATGGTCAACCGCAGTAAGTCAACATTGCAGGATTATTATTTTTTTTTTAAATTTGAGCCTGAGGTAGGATATAAACATTTTGAACGCATCGTTTTCTGTTTTCGAGAAATTCTGCCTTTACACAGCAACATTTCAAAAACGATCGTTTCCCCCAGACACACTGAAAACGATGCCGTCAACTTTCTACCCCGTCTCCATGGAGACGGGAGAATTTTCAAAAAGTTGCGCTTCCGGTGTCTCAGAGCTGCAACAGTGCGCCTGCTGCTTCCTATTACAACGTGGAGTTTTCTGTGTATATTTGTGTACTCTCCTGTACATAATATTGACATGAATGTATAATTAAATCATCAGTATCTGACACTCTGAAATCCTGAATGTTTATAAATGTGTATTTTTGGTCATATATTTGATAGTTCATGAGTCATCTTTAGCGTAGAGAGTTTTTGTAGTTTGTATTTAATGAATATGTCGAGTTATCGGTGTTTTTCTGTGCCATGTGTTTGTTGTTTTATGCTAAAATGAGATTTAGACCACTGAAATGCACTTTATATATGGACTTGCCTGTATTGCACTATTTGTTGTCAGCAGATACTGAAAAATACGTTTGAACAGGTTAATGCCTGACCAAATACTATTGCACTTTATGTGGACTAAATACTTTGAACGTAAAGCGGGGACACTGAGACACAGATATACGTTCTGAACAAGAGTTGAGTTGGACGCTTAAGGATTTTCTGGTTTTGTCGAATAAAAGAGAAGAACCTTTGGGAAGGAAATGAACGGTTCGCGTCTTCAATTCTCTAAACCCTTTGTGTGTTTTCCAGACATCCAACTCAAAAACAATCTCATTTGTTATTGTGGTCGCAAGCTAACATAAACAAAACGCACGTCTTTATGTAACTGAAGTGGCGTCCGACCGGAGGTTTCACAGTGGAGTAACTGACGACGGTTTTGTCCTCTACAGGCTTTGTGTGCGTGCTGCACCGCCCTCCCGCGCCACACGGGGGCGTCCCCTCTGGGTCCGGGGCTCAGCAGGACGCAGCGGGACGTCACGTGCGATGTGGGCGTGGAGTACCGGCACGGCGACCTCTGCTGCCGCTACTGCCGAGCCGGTAAGACACCACCTAGCTAACGGGTAACGAGCACGTTTCCTTTTTTTTGTTTTTTGTCTTTTTTGTTGTGTTTTGTTTTTTTTTGGTTTGCTTTATAGAATAGAAAAATTTTTTATTAAAAAAATAAATTTTTAAATACATTAGTCATTCCAATGTGCTACATAGAGATACATACAATACCCTTGTTAGTGCTACATTTTTTTAATTTTTTTTTTTAAGTACAGTAATCACAGTGATCCAAATATTTTCCAACTACCATGAGATTAAACCAGCCTGAGCGACAACAGAGCAAAAAGCAAAATAATCACAACAATGATGACAAAAGCAAAAACAAAGCAAAGATCAAAGAAAAGAAGAAAGAAAAAAAACAAGACAAAGACAAACAAACAAAAAAACATGATTTTGATAATTGACAGAACAAATAGCAGAAAATAAGAAAAATCGGCAGCAAATCTCGTCACTGAGGAGTGGAAGTGGGTGTGTGTGTGTGTGTGTGTGGTTTGTCCTCTGGATGTGAAGAACTGTTGTGGGGGGGGGGCAGTACCACTAAACGTGTGTACCTAACGCAGTTCCCTGTGCTATAGGAACGTACGTGAAGTCCCACTGCAGCAGGTCAGGGGGGGAGGGGCAGTGCGAGGAGTGCGACTCGGGGACGTACACCGAGCACGACAACGAGCTCGCCAAGTGCTTACCGTGCACGCAGTGCCGCTTGGGTAAGGTCCGCCTGCTCGCCGCCGGACGGGCGCGTCACCTCGGAATTAACCCCCCCTCCCCCCTCCCTCCCCTCCCCTCCCCCCTCAGACCAGGAGCTGGTGAAGCAGTGCACCCACGCCGAGGACGCCAAGTGCCAGTGCAAGCCGGGGCGGTTCTGTCACCCGGACGAGGCGTGCGAGGTCTGCAAGAGGTGCACCCGGTGAGCGGGAAAACCACGCGACGCCTCGCCTCGCCTCTCTTGAGTCCGCCGCTTCCGGCTCACGCTCTTCTTCTTCTTCTTCTTCCTCCCAACTGCAGGTGCAAGACGGACGAGGAGGCGGTGAGGAACTGCACCTCCACCACCGACACGGAGTGCAAGAAGGTCCAGAGCAAAGCCGACGCCCCCTCAGGTGCCGCCGCCGCCACCGAGCTGCTTTTCATTCTTCGCTTTGGTTTGTTTTAGTCACACAGGCCAGGGTTCATGTCAAATCCACATTTCACACATCTACATACATCTATATTCTATAACAGTGTTTTTCAACCTTTTTTGAGCCAAGACACTTTTTTCTATAGAAAAATCTGGAGTCACACCACCACCCGAAAATGTTAAAATGTTAAACTCTGTAGCCTCTATTAACAATATAAAGTCTTTCTCATCAAAGACGTCAAAGTCATTCTCATCAAAGACATCAAAGTCTTATCAACAGGAATCCAGTAAATCCAGAAAGCAAGGGCTTTTTTTAATAGTGCCTCCCTCAGTGTGAAACCTGGACCTGATGGATGAAGAGCTGAGATCTTGGTTCACATTCTTCCTTTTCAAAAACTTCTCCATCACCGTCACTGACACAGTACTTTGATACAAGATGGTAGCAGGAGGTGGAGATGAACCACACTGACGTCTGTCACTTTACATTTCACCGGCAAAGTTCTGTGCTGCCCTCTAGTGGTGAAGAGTATTTATACATGATGACTCTGCAACACACTGTCGACTGTGAGAACAAATGTTGTTTTTAGAAAAAAATGTGAAATTGGATAATATCTCGAGGAACACCAGTGTGTTCTATAACATCATTCAATAGTCCAAGACATATTTCAAAGACTTTCATTTTCACATATTCTCTAATTGCACATTTACATTTCTGAACGACGAGCAAAGGCAAGTTGTTTCCACAGAAAATATATATTTTTTGCCGATTTTGTACAGTTTGCTTATTACAAATAGGCCAAATGGAAAACACAATGGAAACACAATGGAGCACTTTCTCTCCATCTTTCACTGTTCTATTACATCATCGGCTGTATTACATTGCGACGGGCCAATTGATCACATGATTGGTTGTTAACGGGCTGTTTGTTGTTTTTCCCCTCCGTTCCTCAGACTCCACCGTGGCGACCGTGGCGTCCATCCTGGTTGTCGCGGCCGTGTGCGTCATCATCATCGCCCTCGGCCTGTACAAGTGGAGGCTCAAGCGATCAGGCGAGTGGGAATGAAACTTTACAGTCGTTTCGTTGAGTTTCTCTCGCACGGAAGTCTAAACCAGCACGTCTCCACGTATTTAAATTGTCCAATCCTGCATGCTGGAGGCTGGAGTCGCGCTGCAGGGCCAAGCAGATCCCAATCCAGCGTTTCTGCTCCATATATTGCTGATTTATCATCTTCGCAAAGTAAAGGTTGGCTGTATAGTTGCAGGAGGCTGGCTGAACGCCAGTAAATCATTTTAGAAGCTTGAAAAAAGATCCAACCTGGCGAGTTGTTGCGTGCAGACGGCAGGTTAAAGTCCCAGTGAAATGTAAAACACTAGCTTTTAAAAAACGATAGTTGTGGTTCTACTTGCAAGGTTCCTCCGACTCTGCCCCTCCACTGTTGTCGCACAACAAAGTTATTTGAATTTTGAATCTCCAGCCGAGGAAGTCGGGGGAATCCTTCTTCTTCGTGGGCCATTGTGGGCGGAGCCTATGTGTGACATCACGAGTTGTGCAGATCTCGATCTGTTGTGTTTATATCGGCTTGTTTCCTCTTAAATATCCAAGTTTTGACAGTGTTTTGAAGTTATAGTTGGTGTTTTATGAGCCTTGATGAAAGATTGAGCCTGAAAGAGACCGAGAGAGGAGAAAAGGAGCTCGGGCGGCGGGAGCGGCTAGCGGGAGCCGCTAGCTCAGGCGGCTAGTAGACGATCCAGTAATACCTGGACTCGTCTTCGGTGATTCAGTCAGAAAAGCGCTTCGACATGTTGGATCCAGGAAGCCGGTCGTTCTGCCAAAAGTCCGGAGCCTCAAAGCCTCAAAGGTGAAAACTGGCGGCTGCTGAGGCGAGGAGACGAGGACGAATGGAGGACGAAGCGTCTTCTGCTTCCTCAAACATGTTCCAGACGGGGTCACCGATGGCAGAACCACCTTCTGTGTCTTCTTCATCAATCACTGGGTTTGAAATGGCCACGATGATGAAATATGGTTCAATTCAGCCTCTTCGTGGTCAAAACTCTGATCCTCCA
Organism: Blennius ocellaris; assembly: GCF_963422515.1. NCBI lineage: Eukaryota > Metazoa > Chordata > Actinopteri > Blenniiformes > Blenniidae > Blennius > Blennius ocellaris. The sequence continues at coordinate 954,180 of NC_137656.1, read as the reverse complement.
TAATGTAAACACAACTTGGGCGTGTGCACAACTCGTGATGTCACTCTGTTATTGTCAGAAGCTCCGCCCAGCAGAGGAAATAGCGCCGTTTATCGGCTATTTCCTCGCAGATTGCCGCGTTTTAACATTTTACCCTTCAGCCAGTTAGCATGAAAACGTTCTAGAAGAGACACCAGAGAGTTTTGGAGGTGGAACCTTCATTTCACTGGGACTTTAAAGCAACAGATCTTTTTTTTTTCTTTTCCCAACGTGAATAAGCGCAAACACCTTTTGTTTTCTGGTGATGAAGGGGAAAGGTTGCTCACGACGAGTGAACGTGACATTTGGCTGCATGAAACCTGCAGAACTGGAGCGTTGAATCTTGATCGTCCTCTCTTTGGTATGAAGGCCATTTCCTCTCGATGATGTCATCGCTTATCGAGACAGACTTGAAGTGGTGGTTGCTGTCAGTTGCTGGCGGCTCCTGTTGCGTATCTTCCCTACGGATTCTGCCCCGGCGGAAGGAAGGTTGTTGGTTGAACGCCCGGCACAGCGCAAAGCTCTGGACTGGACGGAGAGCGACCGACTCTCGCTGGCCTTTCCAACTCGCCGTGGATTTGATTGAGAGAAATGCATCTTGAGTTAATTTTTTTTGTTGCCAGAGGTTAAGCAGCTGCTTATGCGGGATTTTTAGGGGGATTCCTGAAAAGTTGCGTAATCCTCTCTCTCTCTCCCTCTCTCTCTCTGTTGTTTCTCCAGACTCTCAGTCAGATCAACCTGATTCCGTTAAACCCGAATTGGTGAGTCACGATTAATTCAAATCATTCGACCCCCGTTGACACGGCAAGACTTTTTTAAGTTTTGAAAACGCTCCGTTTCCGTGGAAACGGGGGTTAAACACAACTTTTCTGAAATGCCGCTACAGCACATGTGCGAGTAGATCAGCGAAACAAACAGGGCGGCCCCCCCCCCCCCCCGTGGTGTCGCGACTCCCCGTTCTGGGACCTGGTGCTTTTATTTTGACAGTCACCGTAATCACACTCTGTTGTCTGTCCACTGTGTCGATTGTCCATTGTTAACGTCTCTGCATGTGTGGTCTCATTACAATAACTAACGGCGCCAACGTTGTCGTGTAAATGCAAAAGCTTTCTAAAACGTGTTTTTATTTGGAACGTCGTCACGTAAACGGAGCGTTTGTTTTGCATGTTTTTTTGTGTGGATCGTCTGCTTTCCCTTCACAAGATGGGTAGAAAACAAGCTGAGGTTCTTTCTTCTTCCCTCAATGTCTTCCAGCAGTACAACTTCCCGTCTGAAGTGCGCGGCGACTCGGACGCCCGGCGTCTTTCCCGCCAACTGGTGAGAGTCAGATCGGCCGTGGCCCTGGAGGAGGAGCGTGAACGTCTGTGCGGAAGCCTCACCAGCTCGGCCAGTAACTCCCAGCACAGCCTAACCGGCCCGCCCGCCCCCGCCTTCGCCTCCCCCGTGTCCGCCCCCCCGGCCGGCCTCGCCACGCCCGGCCGCCCCGACAGGAGGGTGAGAGCGCCGGCTCCTCTCCACTCCGACCCCCTCAGCCTCGCTTCCCCCCCCTGCTGCTTCTGTCTTTGCTTCGCCTTCCTTCAGCTTTTCACACAAACTTCTTCTTTCAAACGGGTCAATTAGAAGAGTTCAGGGCCCGTTGTTCCTTTGTCGGGCATAAACCAAAATCTTAATTCCTAATATTTTATCTTTAAAACACGAGAAGGGGATCTATTGACCAGACGTTCTGTGTTTTTATGAGAAACGCACTGATGCCACGTTCTTTAAAGTCCTAGTGAAATGTAACGTGCTACTTTGCAAAAAACGATAGTTGGGCTACTGCTTGTAAGGTTCCTCCGACTCTGCCCCTCCACTGTTGTCGCATAACAAAGTTATTTGAATTTTTAATCTCCAGCCGAGGAAGTCAGGGGAATCCTTCTTCGTGGGTGTGATGTCACGAGTTGTGCAGATCTCCATCTGTTGTGTTTATATCGGCTTGTTTCCTCTTAAATATCCAAGTTTTTACAGTGTTTTGAAGTTATAGTCGGCGTTTTATGAGCCTTGATGAAAGATTGAGCCTGGAAGAGACCAGAGAGGAGAAAAGGAGCACGGGCGGCGGGAGTGGCTAGCAGCTAGCTCGGGCGGCTAGTAGACGATCCAGTAATACCTGGACTCTTCAGTGATTCCACAGTCAGAAAAGCTCTTTGACATGTTGGATCCAGGAAGCCGAGTCGTTCTGCCAAAAGTCAGGAGCCTCAAAGCCTCAAAGGTGAAAAGTGGCGGCTGCTGAGGCGAGGAGACGAGGACGAATGGAGGACGAAGCGTCTTCTGCTTCCTCAAACATGTTCCAGACGGGGTCACCGATGGCAGAACCACCTTCTGTGTCTTCTTCATCAATCACTGGGTTTGAAATGACCACGATGATGAAATCTGGTTAAATTCAGCCTCTTCGTGGTCAAAACTCTGATCCTCCATAATGTAAACACAACTTGGGTGTGTGCACAACTCGTGATGTCACTCTATTACTGTCAGAAGCTCCGCCCAGCAGAGGAAAAAGCGCCGTTTATCGGCTATTTTCTCGCAGATTGCCGTGTTTTAACATTTTACCTTCAGCCAGTTAGCAGGAAAATGTTCTAGAAGCGACACCAGAGTGTTTTGGAGGTCAAGTTTTCATTTCACTGGGACTTTAAAGAACGAGTCCTAACTTTTAGATATATTGATACTGGTACTTATTCGATACCATGAAGCCTGATTCTTACTACATACGCACACAATGTATAAAGACGATACGTTGGCTTGAACCGCCGCTGCATCAACGCTACACACACACACACACACACACACACACACACACACACCTGCCAACATTCTGCGGCGTCTCGCCACGCAGGCTTGCGTCACTCGCCATTGTGAAGTTTGAGGCGTGGCGTGAGAACACGACTGGCTACAGTGTCAACGTTTCATCATTGAAACAAGAAGAACTGCTGAAGTTTCTGGAACCTTTGATAGTATTTAAACACAAACGCAGTTTCATTCTCTCTCCACGATTAGAGCGCTTGTTTTACTGAACGCAGAAAAAGCAAAGAAAAACTTGTTTTCTGGGTTTGCAAGTTGGTCGGTTTCTGCAAATCTCAGCACAAGACGGTTGGAATTGCATGTTTGGACAAATTCGGATGCAATATCAAGATATTTTTCGCCCAACAAACCTTGGTAGGGATGAGAAAAACCTTGTTTCCCTTCCCCCCCGTGATAATCCCAGTTGATGTCTTAAGAGCGGAACATTCATGCCGACCTGAGTCACGCAGATCCGCAGTAAACGACCTGCCCCGGTGACTCACCTCGTGATTTACTGCCTCGGCTTTGAGCTTTCCTAACACCCGTCAACAAAAACCTTCATTCTGCGTCAACACTAAAAAAGAAAAAAAACCCACAGGAGTGGCAAAGATGGCAAGGAAATGAACTGAGGCGGAATTCATCGTATCAAACAAAGAGTCTGACCTCGTTTTGTCCTGAACTCTGTTGATGATTGTCGGAAAAAAGATTGACGTCGACGTCAAATGAGAAACGGTTAAATATTCACCCACGTGTCGGCGAGACGGGAAGACGGCGCTCTTGGGTTAGAGACTGGGTGTCAAACATGAGACCCGTGGGCCAAAACCGACCCGCAAGAATCTGCAGTCCGGCCAAAGAGTAAAACAAAGATTAAAAAAAATCTTAGAAGTAGAGGACAAAAACGATGTGGGCGCCGTTACCATGAAGGACGGCAAACTACAATACAACGGCTATAGGGGACGTGTTTGTTGGACGTTTCATTCAAATTGTCTTTTTTACGTTGAGTTTGTAGCCATTGATCAGTTTCGTGAAACTCTCGGTCGTTCCATCAGGTATAATCGGCACTTCGACAAAGACCAGCTTCATATTTAAAGGTTCTATTGACATGATTTCACTGGTCGAGTCCAGCGAAGGAGAAATCGGGTCTTATTGTGTCTAACTCCCCGGATCCAGATCGAGAATCTTGACGCAGGTTTTAGACCGAAGTCCTTTCCTGACGAAACCCTGGATGACATTTTAAAAACCCGATTCTTAGACTTAAAATTTTCCAACGCGTGTGAAATTTTCCTTGTACGAGAAATTGTCTTTGTCTCCAGTTTCTCGCTTCTCATTGCACTCGTGCGTTGCCGTCACTGATCACGTGACTGGGATGCCGATTAACGCTGACTCGTCGTTTTCTCTTCCCGTCACGCAGGAGGAAGAATTCCCAAAGCTCGTCCCCGTGAAAGGTAAAGCGTCTTTACTCATTCGCACAAACGACAACAACTCCACCCCCCCCCCCCCTGCTAACCTCTCCTCATCCCCGTGCAGGCGAGGAGTCCCTCAGGGCGTGCTTCGAGTACTTCGAGGACCTCAGCATGGACTACTACCGGCGCTTCTTCCGCTCGCTGGGCCTCAACGACAACGTGATCAAGGGCTGCGACCAGCAGCAGTACGAGGACCGGATCCACGAGCTGCTGAACAAGTGGGTGGAGAAGGAGGGCCGGGACGCCGGCCTGGACGTCCTGCTCCGGGCCCTGCTGGACCTCAGCCAGCGGCGGACGGCCGAGACCATCCGGGACCAGGCGCTGCAGGCCGGCCACTACCGACGCTAGCCGGGCCGCTAGCTGGCTTCCAAGCGAGGAAAACGGACCAGACGAAGCAAACGGGACGACGTCGGACAGTATTTTTCGGCGTTTTCGACGAAGCCTGGATTCGGTTCCTCCCGAAGCTCCAGGCCGCCGACTCCAGCTTTAATTTCCTCGGTAACACATCATTTTATTTTGGTGTGTTTGACTCGAGCTGCTGCTGTTTTTGGCGTCTCGTCGCGTTTCCCCGCACTGGACATCAAGCTGGATTCCGCCCAACAAACTCCAGAAATGACGACTCTACGTGTCTTTTTTTTCTTAAGAGTTGTGGCTGAAAGCAATTTATCTTCAGCTGCGTGAAGTATTTCAAATGAACACACGTCCTCCATGTGTGTGTGTGTGTGTTTATATACGAAAACTGCTGGAATGGTATTTAAAATTCTCGTCCACTGTGATTGCTGCTCGTCACACGTATTTATTATTTAATCGTAGTGGTCTTGATCTACAAGCAATCGACGAGCGAGCTCAAGTCGTAATCGGATTTCTATTTAAATGCGATGCTGGATTCGTTTCTTGACAAGAGCCTGAGCGGCGGTGGAGTTTTGTTGTTTTCACGCCACCGCCTGCTTCGGGTTCGTCGTTACATTTCAGCGCCGGTCGGGTTCCTGCACTCAGGTATTACTCTTCCACTGCACTACGACGCCGCGCGCCCTACCCTTTGTCTATTTAATCGTTAGACGTCCCTACGCTCTGAAAGAGATTCCAACACAATCGTTTGTCGGGGTTTTTTTTTAAGACGTAATCACAATGTTACATAACGTCTTTGCTCTTATTTTACGTTTCCGTCTGCTGCTTTTTCTACTGGAGTAAAATGCAAACGGCCAAAATAAACGCAACCGTGCCAGTAGAAAGACGATCGTTTCACAAGAGTGTAAGACGGGCGGGGGAAGGGAATCGCCAAGATGCATCAAGTGTATTTTCTCAGGGGGGAAAAATGTTTTTGGAGCTTAAAGGTACGATGTGTACAAATCTGCGTCGTCCCTTCTTCTGCAGGAGCGAGATAGAAAACGGAATTTGGGCGTTTCTTACCTGGTTACTGGTCAAGTCGCCTTGAAGGTTTGGAATCCGACGTAAAAGCACCGACTCGCTCTGGCGACCCATTATTTATGTCATGCTTTTATTTTGTTCCAAGCACTGAACTGTCTTTTGTTTACCAATAGTAATGTAGACTAGACGACTAATATCAGTGCGTCTGCCTAAAACACAATGTCACGACTGGTCCTGTCTTTTAAGAGCTTATTTAAATGTTTTACCCCCCCCCCCCCGCAAAAAAAAAGGTGGATGAATTTGACTTTTTATGCAAAATTCATTATTCAACCAAAAACAAATGTACTTTAAAAGACAGTTTACGCCCTCGCCACAACCTCTCTTTGTATTTAATTACTGAATTTGAGGTTTTTGCTTCTGCTCCTTGTTTAGAAATGGAGGTAAAGTGTGAGTTTGACTGCCGTTAAGGGGTTTTAAAGCGCGTGCCGAGAGATAAGAGCCGCCACGCCTCGCCGCTGGACTGTGGACCAGTTTATGTAGGAAATGAAGAATGTGTGACAGGAGGTGACTCACACTTTCCTCACTCATCACGTGAAGGACACTTTTCCTGCATTTGACTGATAAATACACAATGTTTCTCGGCTCCTTTTCTTTTTGACGATATTAAAAGAAATTCAACTTTAAAGCCCGTCCTCATTTTTATTTTAACCAATAAATCTGTTTGATTCGTCTCTGGAGCTGCTGGTAAATGTTTTGTTTTCCCTTTTCTTTTATTTTGAAGTCCTATGAGACGTGCACTACAAGTCCCCCCGCAGCCCAGAGACGTCCTCGGCTCGATTCCGTCTCCGGTGGTTTTCTGTGCTTAAAGTTTGGATGTTAGGATGTTTTGTGCCTATGAATGTTGGAGCCACACGAGGTACGGACGCCGCTCGTCTTCCTCAGATTAACGTGCTTTGTACACGAGACCCGGAAAAAATAAAATTGCAAAAAATTAAACGAACCTCCTCGAGCTTTATTGGTTTTCATTGCAGCAGATTCAAAACCAGCCGATTGATTAAAGAGAGAAATGTCTTCCGAGACCTCAGCTCAACATCCAATGACCTTGTGATGTGTCTCAATGCATTTACCATTTATAAGGCGTCATTAAAACACTTTGAAATGATAAAAATATGGAATTTCGTGTACTTTTGCACTTCTGTCTTGAACTATTCTTGATTTATTTTGCATTATAAAGAAAAGCTTAATTTTTGATTGGTCTTTGTTGAGTTTTCATGTTCTTGTGCATTATTTCTCCAAAATGTTTGTTTTTTTCTTCATTTAAAAAAAAAAAAAAACGAGCACATTTCAGACCAAGTTGTATCATTAAAGGTGTACAGGAGGATTTTCCCGAATTTTAGGAAAGAACCGCCCTCTCCACTTTTTGAAAAAATGCGCAACGCTCTCATCGCTCACCGTAACAACTACTGACGATGCAAATTACAAAACAAACTAATCAACCCTGGAAAGTTACAATCTAGACGTAGAGAACTTTTACTGGAAGTGATTTGAAATGGATTTCTCCAACTAGAATGTCAAACTTCACCTGTGGAGTAGAAACTTGGCGACGGAAGCGTCAGTGGGAAGCCCAACCTGGGCTTTCAGCGCCACCGTGTGAAACAATCTCCCCAAAAACACTCTGGTCTTGTTTCTCTCTCCCGAAGCCTTTCTCTTCTTCTCATACACTTCAAAGACACTTGTTCTCTTGCGACCCTCTGACATTTTCAAAGTACCCGGTGAGAACTGGCGAGCTAGCTGAAGGCGTAGCTCACCATAGACACCTGGAAAGCGCGCATGCGCAGAAAGTGAAACCTAATAGATCCACGCGACCCGGGGACGAGCGACGTACGACGGAATGATTGACAGTTGGTAGGACCAATAGTCTTGATGATCCACCTGGAAGTAGAACATCCTCCTGTACACCGTCAAGGTTCACTTGGAACAATTTACACGAAAACGCAAAAAAAATGTGGCAATGTTCCGAAAACGATGTTTATTTTCGCTGACTCGGCAGCGACACTGAAATAAACGTTCGTATTTCAGGCCACAAGTTGGTGCCGTTGGTCGTATCTTTGCAATGAAACCACACACAAGTGCTTGCGGAGAACGATCTGCTGTAACGTCGCTCGAACTTGCGTCACGTCGGAGGCTCAGAGCGGAGCTCCACCCAGGAGCTCCCACCAACGGGAGCTTCTGGAAGGATCCTCACAACATGACTCGGCAGGAAAAAGCGCTGACTCGTGCTCCGCTCGCTGCCCGTGGTCACGAAACCCCTCGGCGAAGAGAATAGACTTTTATTCTGAAGGCCAAAGCGAAGCGCTAACATTGATCTGCACCCTCGAGGTGGCGCTATGACTCGCCCTCCGTCGCGAGAATTTCACGAAAAGATTCATGCAAAATGGCGGCGCCCCGTACGGCGGCGGCTGCTTCGGCTCCCGCTAACTTCGCCAATACGTCGCAAAATTCAGCCTATCCCATTTCTCATCCGGCTCTTTGATTTATCGTTCATATGCACCTTATTTTAAACGTTTGCACTTCTTTTTTAAATATATTTAAATACGTTTTTTTTAATGCCTTTTTGACCGGTTGCTAAGCAACGGCATTTCGTTGCCAGTTCCTCACTGTGCAATGACAATAAAGAAAGTCTAAGTCTAAAGTCTAAGTCTAAAAAAAAAACCTGAAGATTTTGGCTCCACACTTTAAAAACTATTGACGTAAATCCTTTCCTCCATTAAATCATCAGTTTAATATGTTTACAGTTAATTTCATCAGTTAAACGTCCTTTTTTAGGAGTAAATGTATTTAAATTGACTTCATTATTAGGTTTCCTCTTTAAAAGTGACTTGAAATGACTGTGTTGCGTTGGACGATGTATAATTAAAGTTGAATTGAATTACGATTTGCCTGCAACTTCATGCAAACACAATAAAAGTGGATGAAAAGTCACTTTGAACGCGCTATGACTCCCCCTTCGTCATGAGAATTTCACAAAAAGATTAATTAAAAAACAAACAAACTGAAGATTTTGGCTCCACACTTTAAAAACTATTAGCATAAATCCTTTCCTCCATTAAATCTTCATCAGTTTAATATGTTTACAGTTTCTTCCATCAGTTAAACATCCTTTTTAAGGAGTAAATGTATTTAAATTGACTTCATTGTTAGGTTTCCTCTGTAAAAGTGACATGAAATGACTGGAAATGACTGTGTTGCGTTGGACGATGTATAATTAAAGTTGAATCGAATTACGATTTGCTTGCAACTTCATGCAAACACAATAAAAGTGGATGAAAAGTCACTTTGAACACGACATCCTGACCAATACTGCCTCCCGGTGGAGCTGAAACACAACACAACATCTGCATTTCTCCTCCTTTCTTTTACATGTCGTCCTTCCATTGGATATCTGTACTTTCTCTTCTTCCTTTTATCACACTAAAGTTGCAGGAGACAATTTAAGAGGAATCAAATTGCAGTATTAACGTACATATAAATGCCTAGACCTCCCGTTCTTGTATAAAAGAAATGCTTTAAATATAATCTTTTCTTCGTTTTTATATACATTTGAAATTAGTTTAATCATGTTCTGTGACACTGGAGATTGAGCTGGTGTATCCTAATATATACATATTACAAAAGTGACAATGTGTGCATATGCAAACGTGTACAGAATTGAAAATTAAATCAGAAAAGCAATGTTTATACTCTACATTTAACAACGTGCAGATGTTTTTCTTTTACTTGTACTTCAGTTAAAAAAAACTGGGTCTTTACTTCAATATTTAATTAGTATTTGTGCTTTATTCAAATCAGTAATGAGTATTTTGGTCAACTCGTCAGCTGAATAGTCACACCGAAGCAGTTTCTAAGCTTTAAACTCGAAAACACACAAAAAACGACATTTCCCAGAAGGCCTTGCGCGGACCCAGGAAACTAGTTAGGTAAATACCTCTTCGTCAAATTCAAAGTGTTTCTCGCGTAAACGTAGCCTTTATTCGGATTTATTTAAGCTTTCACCTCGTCTATTGACAATTTTCATGTATTCAGGTGAGGCGCACGATTATAAACTGCCTGGGAATGTTTGAAATTCATGATTTGAAGCTCATACGACAGCGATACGTAACTTAACCTCGCCAGACTCCCGTCACTAAACAACATAATTTAACGTCGCGAAGCAAAAAATGGACAAACCTGAAAGGTTTGCGACTTATTTTGGGCTAAAAAAGTGCAGTTTTAATTACGCTTCTTAATTCGGCGTGGTTAAAACATTGCGTTAGGGCTCCGATATTTAATTACGGAGTAATTCTAGATGTTGACGGAAATACGTATTTG
>NC_137656.1:929152-941652 GCF_963422515.1 Blennius ocellaris | reverse complement strand
GGCTTTATTATGTTTATATGTTTTTTTTTTTTTTTTTTAACTTTGTATGATTTCCAGCATGTTTACCTCATGAAGAGACGGCCTGTTCATTTATACGCACCGTCCCATCTAATAAAGAACTAAAGAACTAATAAATAACTAAAGAACTAATAAATAAACAATTTCTGTATACAACCATAAATTAATCTTTATATGTTGTTGGGTTTTTTTTTTAACTTTGTATGATTTCTGGCATATTTGCCTCATGAAGAGACGGCCTGTTCATTAATACGCACCGTCCCGTCTAATAAATAACTAAAGAACTAATAAATAACTAAAGAACTAATAAATAAGCCATTTCTATATACAACCATAAATTAATCCGTGACTTTAAATTGTGTGTTGGGCGACCGACCAGGGCGTGTTCTGTCAGGATGAGCTCAGTCGACGGTTAGCCACTCCCCCTTTCATCTTCTTTCATCTTCTTCCATTTGTCGGCAGCGTGCAGGTGCCATCAGGATGAGCTCCGTCACGACCTTCTACGCCTGCCACCTGCTGCTGCTGGCGCTCAGCCTGGCCTGCGTGGTTTGCGTGTGCGTGTGGAACAGCCGGTGGCGCGGCGGCTTCGCCTGGGACGGCTCCGGCCTGCAGTTCAACTGGCACCCGGTGCTGATGGTGCTGGGCCTGGTGGTGCTGTACGGCAACGGTGAGGGGGTCGCCGCCGTCTTTTCTTTTTTTTTGGTTTTGTTTTAAAATAGCGACGTGCGTTTACACGGAAGCTGCAGGGAAGCTTGAAAACGGTGTAGTTCCCATTCCAGGCCACCAGGTGGTGCTGCTGTTTGTTTTGGTTATGAAGCAACGTGGAGATGACTACGGTGTGGACGGACGACCAAGTTGTTATTACGGTGACTGTCAAAGTAAAACTACCAAGTCCCAGGACTCGTGGCCGCCATTTTTGTTCTGGTCCACCTACTGAGCATGTGCAGAAGTTATTTGCTTCAGCCACAGTCTTGAAAGTCAGAAAAGCCGCATTTTACCCCCCGTTTCCACGGCGACAGGTCGAAGTATTTTGTTTCTAAACATTCCGATTTTGCCTCGTTTCCATGGAGACTGTTCAGAAGGTTTTTTTTAAAAGTTGCGTTTTCCACGCAGACGGGTCGGAGTATTTTTTTAATGTTGGGCTTGTGCCCCATTTCAATGTAGTCTGTTCAGAGTATTTTTTTTAAACGTGAGTCCCCCCCCCCACTTGGAGCAACGGTGAGGGGCCGCCTTCTTTTTTTCTGTTTTGTATTGTTTTAAAATATCACTGCCAGTTTCACTTCTGCTTCTCACTTCTGCTCGCCGTCCGTCCCAACGGCCAGGTTGTGTTTGAGGAAATTGCACCTTCATGAGCGTTCTGGAGAAGGTCGTCACTCCTGGTCAATTTGAATTTCTTCAGAAAAACCAAAACAAAACTCTAATTATTCAATTAGATCAGCCATGTCGGCTGAAGCAAAGTTTTATTGGCACCAGGCTCTCACACACACAAATGACTTTTTAAACTAATATTACTATTTTAACTTTACACATTAAATTTCTACTACACACTAGTTTATACATTCACATCAAACTTATACACACATATATATGAATGTACGTGGCATTGATAATATTGAACAAGAATATTTACAAATAATAATAATAATATACTATTTATATGTCATTAACTGCATTTTAAATTCAAAATACAGTGTGGCAGTATTCCAGTTAATAATATTCTCTATCACACAGCAGAAGAATTATTTACTATGGCCGTAGAGGCAGCAGTGTTGAAAGTTACATTTTAACACATTTCCACCGAGTCTGAGTGTTTTCAAAAAGTTGTGTCCTCCCCCCCCAATTGCATGGAAACGGAGTCGGAGCATTTTCAAAAAGTTGCACCTCCCCTCGATTCCTTGGAAATGGAGTTGGAGCGTTTTCAAAAAGTTTCACCCCCCGATTCCATGTAAACAAGAGTCGAAGCGTTTTCAAAAAGGCCAATTTTCCACTGATACCACAGAAGCCGAGTCCATTTTCAAAAAGTTGTGTTTCCCCCCCAATTCCATGGAAATGGAGTCGGAGCATTTTCAAAAAGTTGCACCCCCCCAATTCCTTGGAAGGGGAGTTGGAGCATTTTCAAAAAGTTGTTCTCCCCCTGATTCCACGGAAACCGAGCCAGAGCGTTTTCAAAAAGTTGCATTCTCCCCCCAATTCCATGGAAACGGAGTCGGAGCATTTTCGAAAAGTGTCACCCACCTAATTCCTTGGAAAGGGAGTTCAAGCGTTTTCAAAAACTTGTTCTAACCCCCCCCCCGATTCCACGGAAACCGAGTCGGAGCGTTTTCAAAATTGTGTCTCCGTCGTAAACGGAACATTACGAAGGTTTTCCCCGTTTCCTGCCTCCCCCTGCAGGAGCGGTGTTGTACCGCGTCCCTCTGACCTGGGGTCAGAATAAACTCCCCTGGAAGATCCTCCACGCCGGCCTGATGTTCCTCGCCCTGGTCCTCGCCGTCCTGGGACTCTGCGCCGTTTTCGATTTCCACAACGCCAACAAGACCGCCAACCTCTACTCCTTGCACAGCTGGATCGGATTAGCCGCCGTCTGCCTTTTCGCCTTCCAGGTAAACGAGCGTTGATCCCGGAGGAAGTGTTGCTTTTATCGTGTCTCCCGTGTCCCGACGGCGTCCTCACGTCCACTCCTGTCCACTCAGTGGGCGGCGGGTGCGGCCGGCTTCCTCCTGCCTTGCTCCCCCCCCGCGCTGCGCAAACTCCTGAAGCCCGTCCACGTGTGGACGGGCGGCGCCATCTTGACCCTCAGCGTCGCCGCCTGCGTCTCCGGCATCAACGAGAAGCTCTTCTTCGTCCTGTAAGAGCTTTTATTTTGTGTTTTTTTTTTCCGGTTCCTCCCGGGTGTGCAGCTCAAGTCGTCGCGTCCTTCACATTAAAAATGCGTTTCCTCTCGCCGACAGGAAGGGATCCGCCGCCGGCAGTCCGCCGTACTCCGCCCTCCCCGCCGAAGCCTTGCTGGGAAACTCGCTGGGCGTCCTGATCGTCGCCTTCGGTCTGGTCGTCTTCGGGATCCTGTCCAACCCGCTGTGGCAGCGGCCGGAGGCCGGCGCCGAGGAGCTAGCATACTCGGTGAGAAACCCGCCGCTGTTCGGACGCCGCGGCGGTTCTGCGCGACGACACGTCGAGTGAAAGGCGCGTCGTTTCGCGTTTACGCGGCAAATGTTTTGAAAACGATGTGCGTTTACACGGAAGCTTGAAAATGGTGTAGTTCCCATTCCAGGCCACCAGGTGGTGCTGCTGTTTGTTTTGGTTATGAAGCAACGTGGAGATGACTACGTTGTGGAGCGACGAACAAGTTGTTACTGCGGTGACTGTCAAAGTAAAAGTCCCAGGACTCGAGATGCTTTGGAGGCCGCCATTTTTGTTCTGGTCCATCTACTGAGCATGTGCAGAAGTTATTTGCTTCAGCCGCAGTCGTGTGTCAGAAAAGTCGCATTTTACCCCCTCCGTTTCCACGGCGACAGGTCGAAGTATTTTCTTTTTAAACATTGCGATTTTGCCTCGTTTCCATGGAGACTGTTCAGACTTTCTAAAAACTTAACCCCCCCCCCATTTCCACTGAGACGTGTCAGAGTATTTTTTTTAAAAGTTGCGTTTTCCACGAAGATGAAGTTGAAGTATTTTTTTTTAATGTTGGGCATTTGCCCCCGTATCCATGGAGACTATTCAGAGTGTTTTTTTAAACTTAACACCCCCCCCCCCCCCCGGGAGGTGCCAGAATATTTTTTTTCAAAAGTTGCGTTCCCCCCCCCCCCCCTCGTTTCCACGCAGACGATTCGGAGTATTTATTTATTTATTTATTTTTTATGTTACGATTTTGCCCCGTTTCCACAGAGACTGTTTTGAAACTTTTTCAAAAAGTTGCGCTTGCAGCGAGCACCAGTGTCGCGTAAACAGTCGACCAACGTTTCCCCGGTTTTCACTTAAAAACGACGTGGTTGTAAACGGGTCCTTGAACTTCGTGAATCTTCCACTAATTCTCTGCTTTATTTTCACAGCCGCTGCTTCAGGATGAAAACCAATGAATGTTTTTAAAAAGAAGAAAACAATAAATAAACGAAACCGCTCTCTGAATCAGTGAAATCAGCACAAAGTAAATCTGAATGTAAAAGCAGCTTCCGGGACTTTTCTGTGTCGCGGGTGTAAATATTTATTTGAAATTATATTTAAGATTGACGTTTGTTTTGTGTTCACCAAAATAAAAATGTTTTTCATTGAACATGAGGTTTCTCTCTCTCTCTCTCTCTCTCTCTCTCTCTCACTTTCTCTCTCTCGTTGCTCAATCTGTCCCACGATGCACTGCAGCTTTTATCCCCTGCAGTAAAAATAAAATAAAGATTTAACTGGATTGGATCATTCACTAAATGCTGGTGAGACTTTGTTTCTCTGCCACTTCAGGATTATGGAGGTTTTACGGAAGGATTCTGAAGTTAGTTCATAAAAAAACAAAAACAAAAGAAAAACAATCAGATTCACTTTTTTCCAGAATTTATCATTAAAAAACAAAATCATGCAACAAGTTATTAAATACTAAACAAGCTATTCTCAAAAATACTTTACGAGTGATTTGGGGGAAAAGAGCAAACTGTGATTTTTAATTTTATATCAGCACAAAGTGATAGAAATCACCTTTTTCCTGCTAACTGGCTGAAGGGTAAAATGTTAAAACGCGGCAATCTGCGAGAAAATAGCCGATCAACGGCGCTATTTCCTCTGCTGGGCGGAGCTTCTGACAATAACAGAGTGACATCACGAGTTGTGCACACGCCCAAGTTGTGTTTACATTATGGAGGATCAGAGTTTTGACCACGAAGAGGCTGAACTGAACCAGATTTCATCATCGTGGTCATTTCAAACCCAGTGATTGATGAAGAAGACACAGAAGGTGGTTCTGCCATCGGTGACCCCGTCTGGAACATGTTTGAGGAAGCAGAAGACGCTTCGTCCTCCATTCGTCCTCGTCTCCTCGCCTCAGCAGGAGACGAGGAGACAGTTTTCACCTTTGAGGCTCCTGACTTTTGGAAGAACGACCGGCTTCCTGGATCCAACACGTCCAAGAGCTTTTCTGACTGCGGAATCACCGAAGATGAGTCCAGGTATTACTGGATCGTCTACTTGTCACCCGAGCTAGCGGCGCGCGCTAACGGCTAGTCGCTCCTTTTCTCCTCTCTCGATCTCTTCCAGGCTCAATCTTTCATCAAGGCTCATAAAACACAGACTATAACTTCAAAACACTGTAAAAACTTGGATATTTGAGAGGAAACAAGCCAATATAAACACAACAGATCGAGATCTGCACAACTCGTGACGTCACACATAGGCTCCGCCCACAATGGCCCATGAAGGAGAAGGATTCCCCCGACTTCCTCGGCTGGAGATTCAAAATTCAAATAACTTTGTTATGCGACAACAGTGGTGGGGCAGAGTCGGAGGAACCTTACAAGTAGAACCCCCAACTATCGTGTTTTGCAAAGTAGTGTGTTACATTTCACTGGGACTTTAAAGACACGTTTCCTTCAGAAAAGTATGAGAGACGTACAGCAACAGCTACAACTTGTTCATTTTGCTCCTCCTCACATTCCACGTCAACGCTCTCCTGCTCTTTCATCATCAGACCATGTGAAGCGCACATGGAAGGATCCGACCAAAACACCTCGCGTGAGATTTGAGGCCATCTGCTCCAAAGACTTTCCCCAAAAAGATGAAAAGGAAAAACAAGTGGAAGTTGCTTTCATCCTCCCAAAACTAGAATAAAAGCAAACAATGTGTCGAGAGTGAATCTCCTCAGTTGTTACTGTCTGATTTGAGCGAGAGCGACTCTCTGCCTCGACTCCTCACGCTGGTTTTTCACTCAAACATATGAAAATATTTAAAAAAAGCCCCAGAAAGCAGAAGTAGAGGGAAGCTTGGAGGAAGTCTGCAGTGAAACCAGCAGAACAAATCAAATCACTTGTGGCTCAGTGGGACTCAGAATGAAGCAATTCTAGAAATATCATAGTGTCATAATGCAGCATTTTAGAGTTATTCCTCTTTTTTTTTTACAACTTTTACATGCAAATATTAAAAAAAGAATACAGAAGTAAAGCATTTTTAGAATGAAAACTGAACATGAAATCATGTGGTGGGTTCTCTATTCTCCTACTGAACCTTTTATGTGTGACAGTTTTGAAAAAAAGTTGAAAGACATCCTGGGTCTAAAGTTCCCGACGGTTTACGGCTCGAGTTTGTGATTTTAATGGAGGAGACGGTTTTAAAGGGTTGTAGTTTTCTCGTGATCATTCAGAATCATGTTGTGGATATAAAGAACCAATTAAAATCCTTCTACGTGACATTATGGTGACTTATTAGAAGTGGAAACATTTTAAATTTTTACTTTGATCATTTGATGTCTGCAGTCGCCGCTTTCTTTTACGTCTTACGTCCTGATTCTCATCCACACACTTCGCTCAACTTTTATACTTATTTATTAAGCTTGGAAGTTTTATTTTGAAATTTTTTTTCAAATCATACACATATTGAAGAATTTTTATTTGTAAAATAAAAGCGTGAAACTGGAGCGAGTGTCAATAACGCATGTCCGACTTCACACGACAACGTTTCGAGCGGAAAAAAATGCATTGGCGGGCCTGGAGGTGGCGCTGTGGGTTGTTTTTGTTAATGAAACCACACACACACACACACACACACACACACACACACACACACACACACACACACACACACACACACACACACACACACACACACACACAATAAACATTACCGATTGTTAAAACGGTGACCATCAAAATAAAAGTACCAGTCATGAGTCACAACAAAACGGAGGAAGACGTTCTTATTGTTCTTTGCAGCGTTTCAGAAAAGTCATGTTTTCCCGCCGTTTCCATGGAGATTCGAGTCGCAGCGTTTTCAAAAAGAGACCTTATTGTACCACGAACGGCAGCCGAACTGCTTTTCAAGACGTTTTACGTAAAGGACCGGTTGTTTCGCACGTCAAATCCAACTTCACGACAAAAAGGTGACAACGTTTATAAACCCGACTTAATAAAAACCCGTGAAAATGTGTCTCTTGTTTTGACGGTGAAAAGCTCTCGATCTCACAATATCGTCTGCCGAACAGGACGAGAGAGAGAGAAAACAAAACAAAATTAAAAAACAAGACATTTCCTCGAATAACATGACGTCAAACTTGTAAAGTCGCTCATAAACCGGCCGGTTTGTACTGTGAGGGGAATGAAAATAATAATAAAGAGAAGAGATGATCTGACACATTATTTCAGGAAATCTGGATAATTCAATTGTGCTTTGGAAAGTTTGCCACTCAACTTTAATTTGAAGAACTTGTCGTCACTGTCCACAAGGTGGCAGCAGAGCTGAGCCCAGTTTACAACATATTATCATGATTAAACCTGGTAAATACTACAGTTCAGATACTTTACAACATATTATCATGAGTAAACACTACTGTACTTCTAAACCCTGTAAAGCATAAATGATTAAATCGCTGGGAAATTAAATGCTTTGGGAAATGTGTCTATTTTTTAAGTTAAAAAAAGGAAAGAAATGAAAACATTTTGCAGATATGACTTTTGATTTGTATAAAATCAACCAAAATAAAGTTGTTTGAAGTAAAAAAAAATAATAATAATAATTTACCCATTAAAGCACAGAAAAACAAAATGTTAGTTTCAGGCTCATTTACAAGACGACGAGTGAAACTTTTTGAAAACACGCTGCAGAGGTATCAAAAGTGTAGTAGAAATACTGTAGTAGAAGTATAAAAGTCTTGGCTTCAAAACTATTTAAAGTACAAAAATAGAAGTAATACAAAGTGCCATTAAGGACCTTGAGCTCAAATTGGTAAAAACACCACAGCAGATTCTCTCTCTCTCTCTCTCTCTCTCTCTCTCTATATATATATATATATATATATATATATATATATATATATATATATATATATATATATATATATATATATATATATATATATATATATATATATATATATATATATATATATATATATATATATATATTTAAAAAAAATATATATATTTTTTTTTTCCTTCCCCTTTTTTTTCAATGTATCTTTTTTTTTTTATATAATTATTTTTTCTTTATGAATCTAGTTTTAGCATCAAGCAGCCACTTTGGCCCATAAAAGACGTTTGTCATCAATGAACACGGAAACCAGTTAATCCGAAACACCGGAAAGGACAGTCAGTTCTATCATCACAATCCAGTGGCTGCAAAGATTAAAGAGAAACAAACAAAAAAACAGCCTCTTAGCTTTCATCGGTTGTCCAAGCAGCAGGTGTCTTGTGCTAGCAGCTAGCAGGTAGCATTAGCATTAGCTTTAGCTCAGCGCCCGCCGGTCTCCAGGTAAAGTCTCCGTTCCGGTAGCGAGCGGCTCCGCTGCGCTTCATCTTCGTCTCCGGACGAAGTCGAAGCCTCCCGGCGATAAACTCCTTCAGCTTCCGCCTGGGAGTGTTTTTTCAGCAGCACTCCCGTCTGGCGCGTGGCTAATTTGCATACGTGCGCAGGACTGGCTGGCTCCGAGTAATTGCTCGCTTGCGTGTGACGTCATCTGCATTTGTCATTCATGTTCAGGGGCTCGACCTTCTCAGCCGATCCCGGTGGGATTTATTAGGACGGTTTTGTTTTGTTTTTTTAATTTGATTTTATATTCAATGACAAAAAAGGAGGAAAAACAGGAAATAAGAGTAATGAGGGTTTTTATTTAAAAATAAAGAGTATAAAGTACAGACAATTGCCTAAAAAAAGTAAGACGTAGAACTATAAAGTTGGCAGAAAAATAATTATTCCAGTAAAATAGAGATACCTAAAATTATATATGAACTTTATTTCAGAGAATCTTCCACGTAATTTTAATTTGAAGAACTATTATTATTCTACACAAGATGGCAGCAGAGCTGAGCCCTTATTAAGATTTACCCTGCTCTAGTTCTTAATCAAGATGGAATTACCACGAAATTTAATTTTGGGGGGGAAACTGGAGTGATTATTCAATCATTTTACACACATATACAAAAAAGGAAAGTAATATGACTTTTGATTTGTATGAAATACAACATTTTTAATTTCACAGCAACGTATAGCTTTAAAGGTACAGTGCAGATGTTACAGGTCAAAGAAATTAAAAGAATATTAAGTGTAGACAAAAATACTTTGTTAAATTCTTTGAATATCACATTTAATCATAAATACACACATGTTCACACAATGCCGAGTGGGTTTGTTTTAATGACTCAAATTGGAAATAAAATTTTAATCACAAAAGCAGATAAAGATATGTTGCATCATTATAGTTTGATAAATAATTATAATTATCATTACAATTCTAATTCTTTTTATATAACAACAGTGATAATGTTGTAATATCTAAGAGAAATAATCAAGATAGATTAATGGTAGGCCTGGATAAACAAGTTACTTACTCCTTTTCAAACATGCATTATTATTGATTATTGTTATTCTTATGATTACATATTTGTCTCATTTTATTATTAGGACAAGTCATTTTTGTTTTAATATATTTTATCAGCAAATGTACAAAGTAAATATAATAATAATAATAATTTATTATTATTATTATATAGATTTATTTTAAAAATCTTTAAAAGTGATTCTCACGAAGTTTTAATTAATTTAAATAATGTATTATTATTGTTATTATTATTCATTATTAATTAATTATGAATATTATGAATTAAAACTTCGTGAAAATCACTTTTACAGATTTTTAAAATAAATATCTATTTATTTATAATAATAATAATAATAATTTAATTATAATATAAATACATAAATCAGCTGTTTTATAAGAGGCGCCTTGCTTTTTTTTTTTTTTTTTTTTGCTTTTTTTTCCTTTCCTCTCTCATTATGTCGTTATTTTTTCCCGACCGTCCCTGAAGGCAGCGTCTCTTCCAGCTCCTTGGGACGCGCACACTTCCACGTCCCACGACGTGCCGGACCCCTCCGCCGACCTCTCCCCGGAGGAAGGGCGCCTGTGGGCGGGTCCGCCGCGGAGCGCCGCTCGGTGGGTGGGTGGGGGGAGTTTTAGAAAGCAGGGGGCGGCTGGAGGAGAGGAGGACTCGTCCAGTCCGGGACTCTCTCTCTCTCTCTCTGCAGCTCCGGGAGCAAAGGGAAGAAGAAAAAAGTAAGTTCACACCCAGATTATAACTTTGATTTTTTGATTTTTTTCATCTATTTTGCTTTTGAGACTGACGCTTTCAAACCCTGCAGAACTTTCACTGCTTTACACTTCATGCTTTTAATCGTCACCTCTTGCTTTTGTTTTGCAAAACTTTGGATATTTTGTTGTTGTTGTTATTAGCTGACTAATGCAACGGACTGTTGTTAAAAAAAACTGCAGTTTTGGGTTCCGGTTCCTCCAAATGAGGATTTTTCTTTGTCTTTTTACATGTTTTACAAGCTTAAATCTTCATTTCACGCAAATAAAATAGAAGTCAGGTCGTTTCACATTGCCTCTGTGTGGATTTACCTTTCAAACTGTGCTGGGAGTCATTATGAGGCGAGAAGAGACCCCCTTTTTTTCTCCCCCCCCTCTTCCCCCTCTCCATGTGTGCTTGAGGTCCGGAGGTCTTGAAGAGGGCAGGGGAGAGACACCCACGGTCCCACATTCTGATAAACTGACATCTTGACCTTTCCGGGCCACTGCCGGGATTCCGTCCAGCAGCAGGTGGGACTCAGCGTCTGGCGGCTGCAGAAGCAAGGACGTCATGCATCTGGGGCACATTTTTAATTTCTTTCTTGATTGGTTGGTTGCTTGGTGTTTCACAACTGTCAGGATTTTTTTGAAAAAGAAAAGGAAGGGGGGGGGGGGGGGGTTTCATGTTTCATGCTTTCTGGCTCAGCGCACTTCTCCACATTCTGTTTTTCCACTAACCGGAGCCAGAAGCTCTCGAAAGCGATCTGTTCGGTAACGACGGCGTCGTGCATCCTTC
This sequence comes from Blennius ocellaris, assembly GCF_963422515.1. Taxonomy (NCBI): domain Eukaryota; kingdom Metazoa; phylum Chordata; class Actinopteri; order Blenniiformes; family Blenniidae; genus Blennius; species Blennius ocellaris. Next base: position 930,595 of record NC_137656.1, on the reverse strand, counting down.
CCGAAATGACTTCATCGCCTTCCGTCCTGCGTGCGCGGTGCCACTTTCCACGCCGTCCTCCTGCAACGATAACACCAGGGCGCCCCCCCCCCCCACCCCCCGTCCCTCATTCCATGTGTTCATTCTGTAATGTGTGCATGGATTCCGGCTTGTGTAACCGCTGCCACGTTACAACCCGGGGTGGGAGCAGGAAAGCCGCCGCTTGATGATGGTTCATCCCCGCCGCCGCCGCCGCCGCCGCCAGATGTTCTGACACAATAGGAGCTTCAGAGCTTTTTTCCGCATTTCGTGGAAACGCAGCTGTCGATGAGTCAAGCGGGCGGTTTACGGCTCCCCGGCAGCAATACGCCCCGTCAGGCTCCGAGCTGTGACTTGATATTTCACCCGTGTTGTTGTACTACTTCCACCGTCCAGATGTGAATCCTGCTTTCCGTCAAGATCGTTTCTTTTCGGCTATCGGGAACGAGACGTACGAGGGAATCTGATGCAGCTAAATAAAGAAAGAAATGTCCAACTTGTGACCCGAAGTGGAGCTCGTGTGTGAGATGAGGCTGGGACGAGCAGGGAAGAATAAAATAAGCAAAGTTTGATTAAAATTGAGGCGAAATTCCACATCTGTCCACTAGGTGTTGCACTGTTACGATGGAATATAGTGTTTTTCAACCTCTGGTGTTTCCTCCAGATCTCGTCAGGTGAGCCGTGGGAAATTATCACATTTCACATTTTTTTCTAAAAAAACATTTGCTCTCACAGTGTGTTGCAGAGTAATCATGTATAAATACTCTTGGCCACTAGATGGCAGCACAGAACTTTGCCGGTAAAATGGAAACTGACAGACGTAAAAAAAAAAAGAATTGGAAAAACAAATTATTGATTGTTTCTGCACCGACGGCGAAATATAATATTTGATCAATTAGTGAGGTTTGTTCTTTCTTCACATGCGCCACATCTTTGGGGGGAAAAAAGGGGGGGGGGGGGTTCTTCTATTAGTAACTATATGGTAATACGTTTCCTCTTGTTTCCACCAAAAGTAAAAAACTATGCATTTGAGTCAAAATGGTACCGATGCTACTGCAACTCTGCTCATTATGGCCGACGTCAAGAGTGAAAGAAAAGTGGTCGACAAGAGAACACGTGTAAAAAAAAAAAAGAATTGGAAAAAAAAATGTCTTGACTGTTTCTGCGTTTCTGCACCGACTGGAAAATATTATATTTGATCAATTAGTGAGATTTGTTCTTTCTTTACATGCTCCACATCTTTGGAGAAAAAAAAAAGGGGGGTGCTCTTCTATTAGTAACTATACGGTATTCCGTTTCTTCTCTTGTTTCTACCAAAAATGTGACTTTAATCACATTTCGTACTTTTTGTTGTTGTTTTTTTTTACACGTGTTGTTTTTTCGTGTGTTGTCGACCACTTTCCTTCACTCTTGCCGTCGGCCATG
>NC_137656.1:896652-924152 GCF_963422515.1 Blennius ocellaris | reverse complement strand
TTTTGTCTTGATATATTTACGTGCAACATAAATAGGGTGAAAGTCTGATGTTTCGTTGCACTTTGTGTTTATTTAAAGTGACACGATTTCCAGTGTGAACAAAAAAGTGTAATTCATCACGACTGACTCACAAAACTTGTGTGATTAACTCATTACTAGCGTCGCCAATGAATTTTTGTTTTAAAGGTTTATGTTTTTGTCTGCGTGTATTTATTTATTTATTGGTTTGTATGTAGTATGCATGTATTTTACCAAATTAGTGCAAAAGCTACTCACCCGAATTGCGTGTTTTGTCATCATCGAAGAATCTATCGACTCGATTTTGGGACGTTAACGACTAACCAGCAAATAAATATCAAAAAAACTGCGAAAAAAATTTCCCGATACAAACCTTGAGGAGGAGAACAAAGGAGATCAGCGTCTGTTGCCATGGAGACGCTCCCTGTTTCACACCGGGATGTAGCTCCCTGCGCTAGCTCGCTAGCATCGATATGAGCTCTGGTCCGGCCAGACGGGAGGAGCTGTTCGAGCCCCCCGAGCAGCTCGTTAAAACATGCCGGAGGGCGAACTTACGAGATGCACCTGAACGCACCTCGAGAGCTTGACAGAGTACGAGCAGTCCGATGCTCTCACGTCTCACGTGTCACGGCCGAACCTTCGTTGTGGTTCTCCGTGGGCTCTGGCGGGAGTCTGCCGGGGGCCTCAAAGCTTCGCGACGCGACGAAACACAACTGGAAGGCATTTATCAGGCTGTGCACCGTTTCCCCTCCGGAGGCACAGAGGCTTTATATGACTTCTTCACATGTGCGTTCGTTCTCAAGGACCTGGAAGCACTTTTTGATGTTTAAAAAAAAAAGAAAAAACCCCATTCTCCCTTCAAGTCGGAGCCGAGGCGTCCTCCGGACTTCCTGCACAGCGGTCTGCAGAGACAAAAGGTTGCGTCTGGAGAGTCAGGCGGGGACAGCGGCTGAACGCCACACTCAGCTTTTCCACTCGCCGACGACGAGCCCTTATCGTCACGTCGTCTGCGGGGTTCTGGCGGCCCGGAGACGAGCGGGCGGGGGCGACGGCGAGCGGCGCACGGTGAGCCGCCGCACAGGAAATACCTGCGGCGTGAGCGCAGAGGCAGAGGAAACACGAGCTGCCGCAACGCAACGTGCTGCCGCCGACCTTTGACACGTGCGCCGTTCTGTTTGGATGGAAAGAAGAAAAAAAAAAAAAAAAAAAAAAACACGTGACGCTATAAACGTTTTCTTTTGCAGTCGGAGGTTTGAGCGACTCTTCGTGTTTAGCAGCTGGACGGTAAACAAACTGACCGGCGGTGAGCTCTGTCTGTTTACCTCCGCCACGGTTATTTACACTGTGTTTCCTCTGTGTGTGTGTGTGTGTGTGTGTGTGTGTGTGTGTGTGTGTGTGTGTGTGTGTGTCTGAGTGGGACTGCTGTTGATGTAGAAGTCATTCCTGAGGTGTGACCAGCGATGCTTTTCATTCCATTTTAAGCTGTGAGGCTTATGAAATGTGGCGTCTGGCAGGAAGCTGCCGAAGTCCAACAGTCAGGCTACTCAACCTCTTTTTTTTTTTTGTAAGGTGACCGGAAAGGCCCCTGTAAATTTCATTTCATTTCATTTCATTTCATTTCATTTCATTTCATTTCATTTCATTTCAATTCAATTCATTTCAATTCATTTCAATTCAATTCAATTCATTTCAATTCAATTCAATTCAATTCAATTCAATTCAATTCAATCTAATCTAATCTAATCTAATCTAATCTAATCTAATCTAATCTTATTTTATTTATTTTATTTATTTTATTTATTTTATTTTATTTTATTTTATTTTATTTATTTTATTTATTTTATTTATTTTATTTATTTGTATTTAATAGAATTATTTTTTTTGTATTTAATTTAATTTAATTATTTTTTTTGTATTTAATTTAATTTAATTATTTTTTTTGTATTTAATCTAATTTCATTAAATTTCTTAAATAATCAAATAACATTTAATAAAATTACTTTGTTTTATTTATTTATTTATTTATTCTTTCAACACCGAGGAACAGATGAAAACAGCTGTTGGAAAACTTACAAGGCGTGACGGACATTCTGATTGGTTCACAGGGAAAGTAGACTAATGTGGGACAGCGGAGCAGCACAGAGGTTTGTTTTCACGGAGGAGGAAGGTTGTGATCGTTTGAGCTATTTCTGGTGCGAATGTGCTCAACTGTTGGTTATTAAAAGATTCTGAAAAGGAACAAAAAGAGTTCTATAGCGTTGGTTTATAAGAGTATCTGTTAGAGTATCGGAGCCTTTTGTCCACCTTTGGTATTCACTACGTACTTAGTCTGGTTCGTTTTGTGAGCTTTGACAGGTTCCCGATAAAATCCCATTTCTTTTCGCCTCTTTTTCTCTCAAGCGGAGTTTCTCACTGCCATTTTCCTCTCGGTAGTCATATTTTCCCCTCCGAGCTCCAGACGGTCAAATCTCCTGCTTTCTTCAACCACGTTGCGGTAAAAATCATCACAAGTCGCCCCGTCGGCGGGTTTGTACCGTGGATTAGGACGCGGCTGCTCCCGACTGGTTTCATTTAGTCGCTTTGCTGGCCGAGCTGCTCGATGCTTCGTGGCTTTTTTTACACATTTAGCACGTTAAATAGCGGAATCTCGGTCAATTTCACTCAAGTCTTGATCGGGATGACATAATCGAGAAAGATCTGACTGATTCATATTCATGGGAGCAAGATAAACTAATGCTGGCCCCCTGGAGAGACAGATTATATAATTATTATCATAAGAGTGCAGATACAAACAGACACGTTCACGAGAAGATGGGACGTTTAAAGACTCCCGATCATGGAACGCCAAAATGATCCCGGCTATTATTACGTTATCGGTTACTACTTAGTATATAAAATCTGAAGAAACTGGTGTGTGATATTCAGATTTTGCTTCAGAAAACAAAGACGTTTCCTTCAGAGTTGTGTCGACAGAGACGATTTCTCTTCCCTGGTTCCAAACAAATACTTTCTAATTCCAAGTGGGAAAGTGTCGTCTCAACTGAACCAAACAGGCACCCGTTGTTCTGCACAGGAAGAATTCTGACGCTAAATTACAGCCTGTTTTCTCAATTGCAGCCGTTGTTGCGCCCAGAGATTTGTCTGAGCTGTTAAAGACAGGCGGCAAATGTTTCATCTCGACCTGCGTCTTCTGCTCCGTAGGGGGCTTCTGTACCTCCGGCAGATCAAGACACCAGCACACCTCAGGACATGTGTGCGGTGTATTGTTGTAAATAGCGAGGCATCATGGGAAAATGTACGGCCATTGCTGCAGACGGGGGCTCTACTGTGCTACACACGGTGCAACACTGTGGAAGGCAAAGGATTATGGGATAATTTAGCGCTCCTGCTGTGGAAAGAAGGTCTGAAGAGAATAGAGTATAGAGAACATGCTGGTTGAAAGACAATGTTAAAGGGATTATAAGGTTTTTTTTAGAGGTCAGTCACACCAAAACATTCAAGAAAGTCAAACTTATCTAGTTTATTTATTTATTTATATATTTATTTATTTTTTTTTTAATAAAACATGCTTGTTGAAAGACAATGTTAAAGGGTTTAAAATGTTCTTTTTAGAGGTCAGTCACACCAAAACATTCAAGAAAGTCAAACTTATCTAGTTTATTTATTTATTTATATATTTATTTTTTTTTTTTTAATAAAACATGCTTGTTGAAAGACAATGTTAAAGGGTTTATAAGGTTTTTTTTAGAGGTCATTCACACCAAAACAATGAAGAAAGTCAAACTTATCCCATTAAGTAAAGGCACTTTTTCACAGATGTGAATTAAGATCCTGTTTACGCGACAAATTTTCAAGTGGAAAAACCTCGTTTTGCCGTTTCCGTTGGCAGAGAGATCTCGCGTTTATTTGGCAACGGCAGAACCGCTGAAAATGGTGTAGCTAGCATGTCGGGCCACTAGTGGGTGCCATTGGCAACGAACATTGGGGTCGAGTTACATTTTTGTCCGGGTGCCTTTATTAAGTTGGGCAACCCAAGAAGTTGGCCAAGAATGTTAACTTTTCATCTGCGTGTATTTATTTTATTGGTTTATATGTTTATATTTTAACAGATTTTCACAACAACTCACCAGAATTGCATGAAATTTTCAGGAATGGTCCGTAATCATCCATTACCGGCTAACCGTTTCCGAATAAATCCCCCAAAACAGCAAAGAAATGTCCCATACAAAGTGGATGAGAGAGGCACCTCGTGGAGATCAGCGTCTGTTGCCATGGAGACGCTCCCTGCTCAGTGTTTCACACAGCGATGTAGCTACCCGACCGGCTCGTGAGTGTCGATATAAGCTAACGGCTATCAGGCTAGAGCCGCCAACTTGGTTCTACAAACAGATGTGGCGTTGGCGAAGGTCTGCCGCTCTACCGAGTGTAGCTCTAGTTTGTTTTTGTAGTTAGGCTACACACGTGTAGCGGAGAACAACATGCTCTTAACGTAAACAACGGGAGAACACGGACATTCTGGTGGACGGGCGACAAAGTTGTATGGTTATTACGGTGACTGTCAAAATAAAAGTACCAAGTCGCAGGAGAATACCAACTGGGAGTCGTGACACCACGGAGGCGGCCATGTTTGTTATCGTCCATCGACTAGGCACATGCACAGTCGTGGCATTTCCGCCGTCAACAAAACGATCGTTTCCAGAAAAACTTCTGGAAATACAACTTCAAAAAGTTGCATTTCCAGAGACTCCGTTGCCGTTGCCGTTGCCGTCTGTCCCACTTCCCCCGCACCCTGCAGTCGCTCGCGAAACCACTTGAACTGCGACAGCCTATAAAAGCTCTTAACTTCCATGCGATCATTGTGTTTTTAATTCACACCCCAGCGAATTAAACTCTGTGCGACGTCTGTTTTCACTCCGGCGGCCAAAGGAACCTCCTTCAGTGGATTTGAGGCGAGGAGCCGCGCCGCGGGGAAATATTCTGGGCGCTAGGGAAACACTGGGCTGCTTTAACAAACGATCCAGAGCTCAGTCCACTGCACAAAGCCTGGGAATTAAACAGAAACCGTTTAATGTCTTGAAAACCAGATTGTAACTTTAAAATTCTCAGAAGTGGACGTGAGCGGCACACTCGGTGTTTCGCGGAGGATCGGAGGTTGATTTCTGCTTCGGAGCCGTCGAGGGTCTCAATGGGAACCACATGTTCCTGAGCTGTAAGGAACCGAGTCGTACGGCGGCTGATCTCCGGAGGAATGTAGAGTCGGCGGGAGAAGATTTTCAATCCCGGAGCTTTCTGGATGGAGTCCTGTTTCACATCCGACTCTGTCAAAAAGTCCCAAAGAGGAAAATATGGTCCCATCGACTGGAAAAGACGGAAAGTGTCGTTTTCCTTTCATGTTCCAATGAACCCGGAACACAGACCCAGCAACACCCGAGTGAAAAGTCCAGTTGCGGATCACTTCGACAATCTCTGATTTTACCAAACATTTGAAGAAGCCAGACATTGGAAAACAATTGGCCAAAGCGGAAGTCTTCAAAATAAAAGCCTAGGACAGTTTTTCAACTCAGGTCAGAACAATTATTAAGACGTCATCAGCAAACATAAACATCTAAGCCTCCCTGTGAGCTCCACGGCTTCGTTTACAACGTTTCAAGAGAAAACGCATGTTTTTGCATTTGTGTTTCAGATACATTTTGCTTTTTCAACATTTTGAAAAGGAAGTCCGTTTACATGGAAACGACAGAAACACTGATAAAAGATGTAGTGAGCATGCCAGGCCACTGGTTGGTGCTGTTGGTTGTATTTGTAATGAAAGCACACACACACACACACACACACACACACACACACACACACACACACACACACACACACACACACACACACACACACACACACACACACACACACACACACACACACACACACACACACACACACACACACACACTCAGCAGGGAACAATACGCCATTAACGTTAACAGTGTTGATACACAGACTTTCCAGTGGACAAGTTGGATTTGTGACTGTCAAAATAAAAGTACCAGGTTGCAGGAGATTATGAACTGGGAGTCCTCACGCCACGGAGGAAGCCTTGTTCTGATTGTCGCTACTGAGCATGTGCAGAACTGTGAGTTACTGCGGCCAAAAGTTGAGTTTTCATCCCGTTTCCACTGAGACGGAGTCGGATCATTTTCAAAAAGTTTTCCATTTTCACATGAAAAACGGACGAAGGGGTTCCGAGACCTCAGGTTGGGAACAACTGCTTTGAGGAGTAAACTGATATTAAAGACTAAGAAGTTTGATGTCAGTTAGTTTGGCGATTTGTTGAGAGGAAGATGCTCTGACAAGAAAAAAAACAAAACTGAAATGCCGCTTCAATTGCAACAGAATGAAAATAAAAACTGAACAGGAAGAAGCAGCGACGCAAACAAAACCAACAAACAGTCCTGAGAAAACAGGAGCGAACATTTGTGTAATTGGAATTATTGTGGATTCAGGCTAAAGTTGATGTTGCCTACGTTACACATCAGGAAACAGGAGTTCAGTGAAATAGTAACCTAGCTGCTTTCCACTGGGGGGAGAACTGCTTCTGAATGACGCTAATTCCGAAGCCGACTGAGCAGAACAGACAGAAACGCTAGTTGTATGTTATAAACAGTAAAGAGTGACGATTCCGCTAAAACTTCGTACTCCACTATTTCTTTTACCGAGATTTGCCTCCTGGAGTTCAAACGCGTCATGTGATTGAACCTTCGGCTTTGACTGAATCGACTCTCAGATGTTTGCCGCCTTGGATCAAAGTATAGAGCGAATACACGCTTCGTCGTCTCGAAGCATTTTTAGCAACGTCGTTCCTAATAAGACGTGGCGAATGAAGAGAAATGACCTATAAACGCAGCTTGTGGTCACATTTCCCCACTGCGGGGAAAAACGTTTTATATTCTGGAAAACGCCAGAATACAGTCATGGAGTAATACTTTATTGGTTTGTTCTGTTGTTTAATTTGCTTTGACGACCTCGTTTAAGTCAAATGTCACGCGGAATACGTTTCAGGTGATAAACTACATTGACCTTCTCTTATAAAACTCCACATTTTATTTAATAGTCATATTTTTTTAAAGTGGCACCACGAAGGACTGTGGAGAAAAACGGTTTTCAGATATGGAGACATAATGTTTTGTATGACTTTCACGCTGTTGGACTGATTTATTCATTTGTTTTTATCCTTTAATGGAAGCAGCCTGCAGAAGGTTTCAGGAGTCGGCTTTGATGTGTGAATTCGGTGGATTACATCCAGAGTGAAGTATTCTCATCTGGTTCCAATGAGCCTGTCGGTCTGCCCTCTTCTGGGGGCACACAGAGTTAGTTCACCCTGATCCGATATGCCGGATCCAAATAAATGGTCCGTCATGGACCTCCTGCTCTGAAGGGCTCATATTATCCAGCTTTTTTCCAACTCTTCTACATGGTCTTGTTGTTCCCAAAGCCAAAGTTTATTTCTTTTTCTTGATTTTCCCTCCATTAGAATATTGGATCCGAGGAGCTGCATTCAGAATCTGCTGTGTCTGTGTGAGCTGGACTGGCTCCGCCCACACACACGCCCATCTATGGGAAGAGGAGGAAGAACTTCCTCTCGTAGTGCAATGGGGTGCCTAAATTGTGGGAGGAGTCAAAGGGGAGGAGCCTACCTTGATTGTGATTGGCTAAACCCCCCCCCGATGACACTATATAGGGTTTGATTTCTGAGTGGCTGCTTGGAGCAACACACTTTTTAAAACCTGGAACAACCCAGGGAGAGAGAGGACACTCTTTCTTCACTTCTGGGACGTCATTCCAGATGTGGAGACGATTATTACTGCTGGAGAACCTTTAGGAAGTGAATTTTGCAAAATATCTCTTTACGTCAAGACCAAGACTTTAAGGGGTCAAGAAGGATTTTGAAACGAAGACTTTCTCTGGCGATACAACGCTAGTCTGGGGAGCAAAAACTGGGACGTACAGAACCTGAAACGGGTGATCTTACATATAAAATCATAACCTCCGATAGCATTCGACAGCCTCTTGCTAATATACAGGCGTCATCAACATACAGTGATATCCTGAGAAGATTGAAGGAGACTGTGTTAAATTCTTTACGTGAAGATTTCTACCTTTTCTCATTCAAAGCCAATGTTTCTACAGAATATTTAATCGATAAAGCTTCCACATGCAGTTAGTGTATCTATACAGTATATATACTATATATGTTGGATAGAATTCACAGTTTCATCCTTTCTTCGATTTTGTAGTTGTAATTTAACGTCACATGACAGCTGCAAGACTGAGTTGATTCTTGAGCGTTTCCAGAACACAGCAGCACTTCTGATGAAGAAATCCTCCCACAGTGACGGAAAATTTGAAACGGCGAGTCCCAGTTGAAGTATTTTCTCTGTGTTGCAAGAACTGGAGGCCCACTTCACCTTTCCTGGACAACTCGTCCCACTAATGCCTTTTCCATCCGTACCACTTTTCCTCCTGCACAAGACTCAGGAAAGCCCCCCCTCTTCCTCCTCCTCCTCCTCCCTCCATCCAATCCCTGGAGTCGGCCAAAACGAGACACGTATGTTAGAAATCTGCGCTTTTTCTGGAAAAGGTGCACGTGAGACACGTCTGATCTGTAAACGGGAAATTCATGAGGACAAATTAGAGGAACTAAAGACGCGTGAGACAAACGTGGCACAAGTTGAGTCTGACTGAAGTGACAATAAAGTCAACCTGACAGTACAGGAAGATGTTTTCTTTGGGGTTTTTGTCTTGTTTAGTCGCGTCTTCATGTGTACTAATTCCTCCAGACCAGCTCATCGTGTTTCCAGTTAGCTACTCTCTCTCTCTCTCTCTCCCACGCCGTGATTTCAGCCTTTCTGCAGTTTTACTGTACAAATCTCCGCGGTCCAGACCTCATCGCCTCTGACCGCCGTGATTAATGTGGTGATCTTTGAACAGAAATAGCAGAAACACTGGTGATTTGTTGGTTTCACTCCGGCGGCATTTGACCGTCCTTTGGGAAGCGAACGCCAGTAGGAGGAACTCCTTCTCATTCATTATTTGATGTGTTCTTGGGCGTATTCAAGAGGCTTCTGCATCAACTCCATCTGCTTTCTGAGAAGACGTGTCCCGCCCCCTGTAGCCAGTCTGAACTCCCTCCTGCACGCTCGGCACGTAGCATAGCGATGCAGCTATGATTGATGAACCAGGAGGTTGTTTGTTTAACCCCTGAGAAAAAACAGTCCAAGAGGAAAGTCTCTGAGCTGATTGTTGACTGATTCCTGCTGCGTAATGAGTTGATCCCATTTCACAATAATGAAATGTATTCCCACTGTGTGTGTTTCAGTGCATTTTAAAGTTTTCATGAAACACTGCAAAGTTACCGCCTGAATTTGAAGCTGAAAGACAGAAAAATGGTCCAATGACACCAAACACATGTTTATTCCGTCAACTTTGTTTGACAAGAGAGACGCTGTCTCGGTCTGTTAACTGCTATCTGTTAACTGATTACTGTTAGCTGCTAACTGTTAGCTGCTATCTGTTAACTGGTTACTGTTAGCTGCTATCTTTTAGCTGCTATCTGTTAACTGGTTACTGTTAGCTGCTATCTTTTAGCTGCTATCTGTTAACTGGTTACTGTTAGCTGCTGTATTTTAGCTGCTATCTGTTAACTGGTTACTGTTAGCTGCTATCTTTTAGCTGCTATCTGTTAACTGGTTACTGTTAGCTGCTATCTTTTAGCTGCTATCTGTTAACTGGTTACTGTTAGCTGCTATCTTTTAGCTGCAATCTGTTAACTGGTTACTGTTAGCTGCTATATTTTAGCTGCTATCTGTTAACTGGTTACTGTTAGCTGCTATCTGTTAGCTGCTATCTTTTAGCTGCTATCTGTTAACTGGTTACTGTTAGCTGCTGTATTTTAGCTGCTATCTGTTAACTGGTTACTGTTAGCTGCTATCTTTTAGCTGCTATCTGTTAACTGGTTACTGTTAGCTGCTATCTTTTAGCTGCAATCTGTTAACTGGTTACTGTTAGCTGCTGTATTTTAGCTGCTATCTGTTAACTGGTTACTGTTAACTGCTAACTGCTTGCTGCTGTCTTTTAGCTGCTTAGTCGTCCTCAAAAAGTTTCCCATCCACACTGGAAATGAGAACGACTCGAAAAGATGTAGTACCTATGCCAGGCCTATAGGTGGTGCTGTAACGCTTCCACAGAAATAAACCAAAAACAAAGAAGTGGGTGCGGAATGTGAAAAAAAAACGGAGAAATTGACAAATCCAACATGTGGCCTGATGAAAGCGACGAGCATCAGTAGCTTCTGACGCCGCGGAGAGGGAGGCGGGGTTATCAGGTTTAGAGGCGGGGCGTCAAATTCTCCACAGTGGAACTCGATTTCAAAAGAAAGTTTTCAGGCTCCGAAAGCGCAGCCCCTTGCGGATGATCGGCCAAAAAAGAAACGATCCAGTAACATGAAACGTCGTCGTCGTGTGAGCAGCAAGTGCTAGCATCAGCGTTGGCCGCCGTCTACTCGGGATGAGGCGCTAAGCGTCTCCATAAAGTGTTGTTTTCACCCGTTTTGATATGGACGGAGCCCAAGCCTTTTCAAATAGTTGCATTTTCAGTGGCTCTATTAAAAAAGTCTTTAAAAAAAATGAAAAACACTGAACGTGGATCACAGGAGGAAGAATTTACAAACAATTGACAGTGACGTTGTGTTATGATGTTATGAAACGAGCACTTCCTCCACTCTGAACATCTGCTTCCCCTAATGCGCTCGTCTCCAACGTCCAACGTCCAACTTTCACAGACGCTTCGGATTTATGAGTCTCGCACAGAAACAGCGAAACAGCGTTTGTCCTTAAATCACCTCGTTTAGGTGATTTAAACTGACGCGCTGCGTACTTTCACAGTTTTTAGTTTGCCAGTCATCTGGCACTCGCTGAATGAACCTCTGACTTGTTTTCTTTTTTTTGGGTGCCTCAAACAGTGCCTGATAAATATATGTATATGTCGTCCCGGCAACCGGATAAACTGTGTTTACCCAGCTGATTGCTAACTGTGCAGTTTACAGTAATTAGAGCATTTTTCTTTTCTCTTTTTTTTTCTTCTCCCCGTTGGTTTTTTTGGTTGGAAACAGCTGCTGGACATGGCAGTAAAAACACCCAGGGGTACAAACGTGACTGTAAAATTGTCGGGCTGTAATATGTTTTAAAAAAAAAACCCAAAAAAGCAGATATGTCTTCGTCGACTCACTTTCTCATGTTTGGTCCGTCCCGAGGTGAAGCCTCGCTGACGGAGAGCGTGGCTGCAGTATAATCACAGTGCGCCGCTCAGCTGTTTGATGATAGACATTTACCGCTTGTCGCATTACGTCTTCCATTTAAGTTTAGTGGTTTGCATCCGTGTGGTTTGTGTATCAGGAAATAGCACGAAAACGCAGGTCCGTATTATAGAAAGTCAACAAAATCCATCTTTATCCAAGTGGAATTTATTCATCTGAAGCGCTTTGATCTCTTTGAAGCACAAGTTTTTAGGTGAAAATGCAAAACTTTCATTAGGTTTTGGGTGTCCGGTTATACCAACCACTGAAAAACTTTGTCAAAACGCTCTGTCTCCATGGAAACGATGGAAACGCTGGTACTGACGGCAGATTCAAGAAGCCTCAGCAATGCCACTTCCTGGTTTCCAATAAATGCATCGTAACCAGAAAACGGCGTGAAGAATCATCGAAAACTTATTTTAATATTTCCCGAAATACAAAGAAAACTACCTGCTTGGTAGAAAAAGTAAACTAAAGCATAAAGACAGTCAAACATTGAGGACGCCCAACAAGTTACACACGAGCACATAACAAGCGAAGGATCAACCAAAATTAAGACTTTTTTTAAATGCAATAAAAGCCAAACAATGACTTTAAGGATGATTTAAACAAGTTTCCCACTTCGCAGTTGTTCATAATAACAGATCATGAACTGAAACTATGAGAACTAGAGCTACGCTCGGTAGAGTACAGCCAACGCCACATTTGTTTGCGCAAGTTCGCATCGCGAGCATGTTAGCCGTTAGCCGGACGCTGATCTCCTTTGATCTCCATGAGGCGCTTCCCTCATCCGCTTTGTGTGGGACATTTTTTTTGGTGGGGGGGAATTTAAAAGGAAACGATTTGCTGTTAACGTCCCAAAATCGAATGTATTAGTCCTTGAAGAAGATTTCATGCAATTCGGGTGAGTAGTTGTTGCGAAAGGTTTGTAAAATACATAGATACAAACCAATAAATAAATAAGTAAATAAATAAATACATAAATAAGGCAATAAAGACATTTTAAGAACTGAAAGCATCAACCGAAACTTCCAGAAAAGCGAAACAGTGAGCGTATAGAGTATATAACCAGAGCAGACTAACATAGTTGGAACTTTCCCACTTCCCAGTTTCACAATAAAAGCTCTGGAACAAGAAAACGGTGCTGAGAAACATAAAACACGTTTAAGTTTTGGGTAAGAAAAGCAAAACTATTGAGCTCAAGGAGACTTAAAAAGTGCAGCTTGAGGAAAAGTGAAGTGTCCCACTTCCCTAAATATTCCTAACGTTCGAGTGTAAACGTCTGTGTGTCTCTGTGCGGTGGGATGATGATGATGATGACGATGATGAAGATGATGATGATGTAAACGCTATATTTTGTGGCGGGGGGGGGGGGCAGTTTCCTAATTGCCGGTTGCTGCTGTGCGCTCTCAAGGTTGCTGCTGTGCAATTTTCCCCACACTTCAATGTGTTGCACGTGTGGTTGCCATGGAAACGTGTCTGACGCCGAACAGGCCTCGATGGGGTATTCCACTGTAAAAATGTCTGAGCGATCTGGAGGAGATTTACGAGGCGGGCTGTGCAGCTGTGGAGGCTGCTGCGCCCCGGGGGTGGGGGGGGTTTGGGGAGGGGGGGGGGGGGGGTGAGGGGGGGTCATTGTGTGTTATGTCACTCAGGGAAAGACAGTTTCCAAACAGCTCGTTTACGTCACGTAAGACTTTTCGACCTGCGAGATGCAGAGAAACTCATCAAGACGTTCAGCTGAAATTTCTTCCCGTCGGGACGTTTGCCTCCTGAGAACCAGGAACTCACGGTTCTGTGCTTCCCCCCCCCCCCTCCCCGTGTCGCCCCACAGAACCTGGACATCCAGGTGGAGGACGTACGCATACGGGCCATCCTGTCGTCGTACCGCAAGCGCATCCCGGTGACGGAAGGCTACGTGGAGGTGAAGGACGGCGGCAAGTGGAAGCAGATCTGCGACGCCGACTGGACCGAGTTCAACGGCAGGGTCATCTGCGGCATGTTCGGCTTCCCCGGCGAGAGGAAGTACAACGCCAGGGTCTACAAGTGAGGGACGCGTGCGGCGGCGCGGTAGAATGTCCGATCGGTTTGTTTCCTCGGCGCAGGTTGGCGACCACACGTCGAGTCCTGCCACCCTGCGGCCGCGATGAAACACGTTCTGGGGGTTTTTCTTGACAGGCTCTTTAGAAATACGTGTTCGTCCAATCAAGCTTCCATGTTGAAGTCAAACACAAACTCAACATAAGTTTAATTCAAAAAGCAAAGCACATTTTAAATATCGAAGCTCTACACGCCTTACACTGTTCTCTGATTTTGCCCTATTTATATTATTGTACTGTTGGTATGGGGTAGTACTTATAAAAACACAGTACAACCAATAGTAAGGTGACAAAAAAAGAGCTATTCGATTAATTCATGAAGGTTTCTGGACCACACAAACTCATTATTTTTAAAATCAAAAATCATGAAGTTTAGTGACATTGTTGAGTTCCAAGCAGTACAGATGTTATATAAAGCAAGTTACAGATTGTTACCAAGACAAATACAAAGAAGGTTCCCAGATCGTACTGGTCGTTATAAAATACGTGATAAATTAAACTTTAACACTCGGAAACATAAACACAACCCTGAAAAGTTCTAGCCCGACGGTTCATGGTGAACAATTGTGGAACAAATTGGAGATGGAGTTGAAACAACGTCCAAACATCAACCTCTATATATATATATATATATATATACACACACACACACACACACACACATATATACCTAGATATATATAGACATA
The DNA here is from genome assembly GCF_963422515.1 of Blennius ocellaris. Lineage (NCBI taxonomy): Eukaryota > Metazoa > Chordata > Actinopteri > Blenniiformes > Blenniidae > Blennius > Blennius ocellaris. The sequence goes on along the minus strand of NC_137656.1, from coordinate 910,002 downwards.
TATAGACCTATATGGCCTGTATATTCACATATATGCACCTCAATTTTGCCTATATGTGGCATATATATGCATGTATGCCGCATATATGTGCATATAAACTGCTTAGAGGTTTCATATATGAGCATATATCCTCATATAGGTTCTTTCCATGTGGGCCTGCCGCCGGGCTGAAGGTTTAACTGCAGAAGCTCCAGAGCAGAGACCCCCCCCCCCCCCCCCAAACTGCGGGTTAGGAAACGAAACGGCGCCGTGTCAGCACAACGTTCAAAACCTGTAAAAGTCTGGGCGCACGTTCCGCCTCCAGCGGTTCTGACACGTCGATGGAAAGCGAGGCAGCCGCGCTGCGGTGGCCTCGGGCGGAGGAGTTCCTCCAGCCGCCGCCAGACAGTAAACTCAAGGTTCACTCCGGAAGCTGGGAGGGTTTTTTTTTTTTTTTCATTTATATGGCACGCCGCCGTGAAGCCGCGGTTTGTGGAACGTTACGAAAGCTTCAGTCTGAGTGTCGGCGGCTCTAAATGAGAGAAAATGACCCGTCTTTGTTTAGGAACGTTTAGATGAAGTGACCAAACGTTTTACGCCAAGATTAGCCGGGAAGCTATGTTTTCATCTGCGCGTGTTTATTTCTTTATTGGTGTGTGTGTGTGTGTGTGTGTGTGTGTGTGTGTGTGGGTGTGTGTGTGTGTGTGTGTGCGTATTTCGCCAACTTTTTCAAAAAATGTGCATAAAATGCGCTCATAGACCTGCTGCGTCGACTTTAATATGTATATAGATAGATAGATAGATAGATAGATAGATAGATAGATAGATAGATAGATAGATAGATAGATAGATAGATAGATAGATAGATAGATAGATAGATAGATAGATAGATAGATAGATAGATAGATAGATAGATAGATAGATAGATAGATAGATAGATAGATAGATAGATTAAATTGTCTTGTTGCAGCAATCTGGTACATACGAATATTATAAAATACATTATCTGGGTATAAGACATAAAGTAAAAAAAAAAAACGGAACATGGGCACTTAGAAATAAACAGGAGATAAAAGCAAGATCAATAAATAGTAAGGTGCAGTGGCAGAGCCGTTAGAAGTAGACATTATATAATAATAATAATAATAATACACATAATAGTGTGAAATAGTGTATAATACTCGTGTATAGTACTACTAATAATGGTAGCAATAATATAACAATAACAATATGGTAGCAATAAAATAACAAACAATAACTATATATATATATATATATCAGTAATAATAATAATACATATCATCCTCTCTGATGAAACCAACTGTCCTGTCCACTGTGTTACATTTTTCCAAACCAAAGGTTGTTTTTGCGTGAAGCGAGCCGAGATCCATGAATATATATATATATATATTTATATTTTCTTTTACTGAAACTCCCAAGCTCTATTCTAAATATGAAGTCGCCTACCTTCAATCCCTTCAAAGCGGCCTCCTCCTCCTCCTCCTCCTCCCCCTGCAGGATGTTCGCTCGCAGGAGGAAGCCGTCGTACTGGGACTTCTCCGTCAACTGCACCGGCACCGAGGCCCACTTGTCCAGCTGCAAGCTGGGCCGCGTGGCCTCGGCCAAGGCCAACGGGAGCTGCAGCGACGGCCTGCCGGTGGTGGTGAGCTGCGTCCCCGGCAGAGCCTTCGCCCCGACGCCCATGACGGGATTCAGGAAGGCCTTCAGGCAAGAGGTAAAAAAAAACAAGAAGGCTGTTGCTGGGCTAATCCCCCGCCGGAGGGCTTTCTATTTTCTCACAAAGCCAGCTCTAAGGCAGCACACTTGGTACACTAAAGGGTGTTCCATGGGTCCTAGTAGATAATTATGTAGAATCTGAAAGGTCTTCTTCATAAGCTATGTCAAAATACGTCTCCAGAGCCCAAAAGGTGTTTTTATGCACTTAGTGACCCTGTGACCCGATATGCAAATGAGGTCATGGTCACCATGGTGCCCCTTCTCCCCAGGTGGAGTGTCCATGTGTGAAGTTTGGTGACTGTGGGCCCAGGAACTGCTGAGAAATGAGGAGAAATGTTTATATGAAAATACATGTATTTTGCAACCATGACGAGCAAACTTCAGACCCTACCAATCTTCAAGGTCAAGGTCAGGTCACTTGGTATGCTGGAGGGTGTCCCCAGAGTACTAGTAGGTGTGTATAAAATTTCAGAGCCCTAGCTCAAAAACCTAGGCCTCCAGAGCCCAAAATGTGTTTTTAAGCACTTCGTGACCCTGTGACCTACTTAATATGCAAATTAGGTCAAGGTCACCATAGTATCCCTTCCCCCTCTGAGATGTATCCACATGTGAAGTTTGGTCACCGTGGGCCCAGGGGTTGCCGAGATATAGGTAGAAACGTACGAACGGACGGACATACGGACGTACGGAGACTGTTTCAAGACCCCCCTTCGGGGCCTATCGGCTACGGCGGGGGATAAAAAAACGGCGGCGCCGATCGAGACTGTAAAAGAAACGCCGCCGTTCATGTCGAGGGTCATGAAGCGGGGAATAAAACACAACTTGTGTTAATTCTGTGTGCCTGTCTCTTTAAGAAGAGTGGCACAAAGATTGACATTAATTCATGTTTTTACTTGTTTTGTCACGAAACCAGTCCCGTGCCGCACACAAAAAGCACATTTTAAAAAAACGACTCAACAAACCGTCTCCACAAAAAAGGAAAAAAAAGCCAAAAATGGGAGTCTGGTGAAAATGGGAGTGCGTACACACACACAAAAAACACATTAAAACGTGCGTAAAATTCAGTAAAATGCGATATGACTTTTGGTAACGATTCGACAAAGCGTTTACACGTAAATCGCAAAGAACTGCAAAAAAAATTAATGTGATTTTGGTGAAAAACAGAAAATGGAGACAAAACAAAGCGAGTTTCAAGCAAAGACGCGATTTCTTCTCTCGTTTCTCTTTAACAATCGCGAGCGTGATTTTCTTTAAATCAAGATTTTTTTTTCTTCCCAGTCGCAGGCTGAAAAGACTCCTGCGGAGTTTTCCCGTAAACAAACACGAAATTACACTCAAGACTCACTCTGATCCAATAAAGCTGCTCGAGGCGCCTCAGAACACGTCGACGAGTTATTTTATCTTCTGGTGAATCGTGAATAGTGGGCCGACACGCGAACTACGTCATTTTCAGCTTTGCTCCCAAAGTGGAACTTTTCGAAAACGCTCGGGCCTCTGTCGCCATGGAAACGAGCCCAAAAGAAGAAAGAAAAAAAGAAGAAGAGACTTTTAAAAATAAAAACACTCGAGATCCGTCTTCTTTGTTGTCGACGCTCGTGGTAAGTAACTCTTCTGCACATGCTCAGTAGAGGGACAATAACAAACATGGCGGACTCCATAGTTCATAGTCGACGACTCCAATTCGTCGTACTCCCGTGTGTGTGTGTGTGTGTGTGTGTGTGTGTGTGTGTGTGTGTGTGTGTGTTGTTTCGTTACAACAACAAACAGCGCCCACTAGTGGGCCAACATGCAAACTACATCCTTTTCAGCTTTGCTTTCACTTGGACGTCCTTTTCAAAACGTCGCCGTGGAAACGCGACAACGTTCCTGATAGAAAAACGTAAAAAACCAAAAAAAAAAAAACAAATTTGCTTTCACTTGAAACGTTGCCGCGGTAACCAAGGCCCGAGTTCCCTAAACCTTTGAGAGCGGGTGGCGTCGCACTCCGGCGGGCCGTCGGCCACACATGAAGCCTTTCGCCCCCGTGGCTCTAAATCGCCGCGGCGACGGATTAAACAGTTTAGACGAAACGCTTTTCGCAGTTCGTCCAAACAGCCGGCGTAAACACGGCGAGACGCCCAGTCGTCTCCCGACACGTCCTCCTTTCGACAAGTCAAATCTGATTTTCTTTTCTTTTTTTTCCCCCTCCTCCTCCTCTTCCCTCACTTCCCCCCCCACGTCTGGCGTCCCCGCCCCTCCCCAGCAACCGCTGGTGCGTCTCCGCGGCGGGGCCATCGTGGGCGAGGGCCGGGTGGAGGTGCTGAAGAACGGCGAGTGGGGGACCATCTGCGACGACCACTGGAACCTGCTGTCGGCCACCGTGGTTTGCCGGGAGCTGGGCTTCGGCACGGCCAAGGAGGCGCTGTCCGGCGGACGCCTGGGACAAGGTGACCACGCCTACCTTTCTTTTTTTTTTTTTTGAACCGCGGGTAGTCGTAGGAACGTGGCTCGGGGGTTCAGGGCGGGGCAGGACGGCGAAACTCAAGACGGTCGCACGGAAAGAAAAGCCTCTATAAGAGTCGAGGAGGAAAAGGAACGAGCTAATTATAGCGTTAGCTCAGAATCACAGTCTTTATCGTCTATGTATGTTTCCTCCGAGGCGGCGTGGGGCGGGAGGTCATGGCCGCCGCGGTAAAACCGCACCTCCAAGGGACTGTAAGTTCAAACTTTTCCATTCTCGTACGGCGAAGCGGCCGGGCGGTTCGCGAGCCGTGAGGCCGTGATCAGAAAAACAAAACACTCAGATCGATGACGTCATGGAGGGCCGACAAGTCAAACAGAACATTAAACTGCAGATACGGACAAATGTCAAAGTCTTTCCATCCTTTGATCCTTTTGTAACTGCAAGAATTTGCCAGTCTATTCTGAAGTTTACATATTAAAGGAAATCAGATATTATTATATTTGCAAAATAAATTTAAAAAACGCAAAAAAAACGATCATATTTTTATTCAGGATTAAAACAATTTGTCATCATCTGGAAATTGTTTTGAGTTTACGTGTCTAAAGTGTCACTTCACATAAGTTGGACTCGTTTTATTGTGAAAGGTGTTACGTCATGTGACCTCCACATTAATGTCGGGGGTCAAATTCTGACCGAGGGCAGTTTTGAATGTCATTTTTGCCAATCGAGTGTTTTTAGATCAGCCTCTAGTCAGTTTTCATATTTATACTTTAAAAAAAGTATCGTGGCGGCAGGGAGGAACTAAAAAGTGACTAAAAGTCGCTCCTCCCGATGTCCATCAAGCTCCTGAGGAAAAGCGTAACTCGCTATTTAAACGAACAAACTGTGTTACGTAACAGATTCAGATTAAAGGAGTGTGACTGCGACACGACACTGCCGGAGAAAATCTACTTTTTTTTTAATTGTGTTTTCTCAAATCGAGTCCGGCTTCATCGCGGTTTGTCTCATCTTGTCTTATTTAGTTTTTCTCCTGTTGTATTTTCTCGTTTCCTGTCTCATCGTATATGTTGTCATGTCTTGTTCTCGTCTCGTTTCGTGTCGTGACTCTTTGTTTTGTCTTGTCTTTTTTTTTTTATACATCTTGGGTCGTATCATATCTTTTATTCTTAACTTGTCTTTTATTATTTCCTCTGCTCCGTTTACACAACATTTCTACTGAAAACCAACCGTTTTTGCAACATGTTGGCATGCCAGGCCACCGGGGGGCGCTGTTGGTTGCTTTTGTAATGAAACCACACACACACACACACACACACACACACAGAAAACTATGCGAAACACAATATAATATCATTTTTATAGTGAAGTTGTTGCTGTTGAGAGTTGCAGGGTCTTAAAGCGACAGAAACGGGATTTAAGTTGGATTTTTTTTTTAGCACAGGTGCCATTTTTTTCATCAGGCGGTAGAAAATCCCAGTAATAAACGTATTAATGGTCGACGGTTCAAACTGACCAGTTTGTGTAATGAAACCACACACACACACACACACACACACAGAAAACTATGCAAAACACAATATAATATAATTTTAATCGTGAAGTTGTTGCTGTTGAGGGTTGCAGGGTCTTAAAGCGACAGAAACGGGATTTAAGTTGGATTTTTCATCAGGCGGTAGGAAATCCCAGTAATAAATACATTAATGGTCGACGGTTCAAACTGAGGAGTTTGTGGGAAAGTGACGTCTGTGTCGTTCTCGGGGTTTAACGACGGAGGCCCGGGAAGAGCAGCTCTCCTTTTATTGAGTTATTTGTCGAAGGAAGACGTCCAGGTCGTCACCAGCGGAGTTATATAACCGGCTGGGAGGTTTACAACTGGACCCCCTCGGGGAAAAAAAACCCCACTGACCCACTTCTAAATGAGCTGCAGCCACTGAATCTCCTTTTTCACTTTTTTTAACACTCACTGCTAAGAAGAAAGAGAAAAAACAAAGAGGAGGGTGTTTTTCCCGTTCTCATTAACATGGATATTGTTTCACATTCCAGGCAGGTTAGACATGGAAAGTGTTGGAGGGAATGTGGCTTTTCCATAATCGTTTTCCATCGTGAGGATTTCTCATCAAAAAAATAGAAAAAAACCCCCAAACCAAAACAAAACAGTGAGAGAAGGACGACGAGACGATCGGAAGAGACGAAGGACGTGAAACATGAGTGACGTCGCGCCGATGTCAGAAACATCTCAGCTTCTTTTTGCATTTTTTTTTGTGTGTTTTTTAATATTTATCAAAAGAATATGGTGGGAAATATTACACATTTTCATGGTCTAACATATTCCACATCTGATTTTTTTTTTTTTTTAAGTTAAATTAAAACACATCGACGTCAATCATCACTTCAAACTTTTAAAAACTTGTTTTTTGAGAGTCCGTTTCCACGGCAACGGTTTCGGGTGGAAAAACTCAAAACTTTTACTGCGTTTTCAGCGTCCGTTCGCTCGGATCCACTGGAAACTGAAACGCGTCCGAGTGGCAGAACTTTTTGAAAACGTCGCCGTGGAAACGGGTGAAAACAAGACGTTACGCTTGAGGCCCGTCGCCGTGGAAACGGGTGAAAACGAGATGTTACGCTTGAGGCCCGTCGCCGTGGAAACGGGTGAAAACGAGATGTTACGCTTGAGGCCCGTCGCCGTGGAAACAGGTGAAAACGGGATGTTACGCTTGAGGCCCGTCGCCGTGGAAACGGGTGAAAACGAGAGGTTACGCTTGAGGCCCGTCGCCGTGGAAACGGGTGAAAACGAGATGTTACGCTTGAGGCCCGTCGCCGTGGAAACGGGTGAAAACGAGATGTTACGCTTGAGGCCCGTCGCCGTGGAAACGGGTGAAAACGAGATGTTACGCTTGAGGCCCGTCGCCGTGGAAACGGGTGAAAACGGGATGTTACGCTTGAGGCCCGTCGCCGTGGAAACGGGTGAAAACGAGATGTTACGCTTGAGGCCCGTCGCCGTGGAAACGGGTGAAAACGGGATGTTACGCTTGAGGCCCGTCGCCGTGGAAACGGGTGAAAACGGGATGTTACGCTTGAGGCCCGTCGCCGTGGAAACGGGTGAAAACGAGATGTTACGCTTGAGGCCCGTCGCCGTGGAAACGGGTGAAAACGGGATGTTACGCTTGAGGCCCGTCGCCGTGGAAACGGGTGAAAACGAGAGGTTACGCTTGAGGCCCGTCGCCGTGGAAACGGGTGAAAACGAGATGTTACGCTTGAGGCCCGTCGCCGTGGAAACGGGTGAAAACGAGATGTTACGCTTGAGGCCCGTCGCCGTGGAAACGGGGTGAAAACGAGATGTTACGCTTGAGGCCCGTCGCCGTGGAAACGGGTGAAAACGAGATGTTACGCTTGAGGCCCGTCGCCGTGGAAACGGGTGAAAACGAGATGTTACGCTTGAGGCCCGTCGCCGTGGAAACGGGTGAAAACGGGATGTTACGCTTGAGGCCCGTCGCCATGGAAACGGGTGAAAACGAGAGGTTACGCTTGAGGCCCGTCGCCGTGGAAACGGGTGAAAACGAGTGAAAACGAGATGTTACACTTGAGGCCCGTCGCCATGGAAACGGGTGAAAACGAGAGGTTACGCTTGAGGCCCGTCGCCTCGTCGACGCCGGAAAACGCCGCTGTGTCGGGAACAGTCCTTCTGCACACGCTCAGTAGATGGACAGAAACAAAGATGGCGGCCGTCCATATTCTCCTTTTAGCCCCATCGTCCCGTTGTTATTGTTTGTAAAGCATTTCGTGTGGTTTCATTACAAAAACAACCATGTGAAACTTTACTGAAACGAAAACTCAAACACAGTTGGGTTTTTTTTGTTTATCTTGGAGCGTTGCCGTGGAAACCGGGGGCCTGACTGTGTGGTCTGTGTTGCAGGCATGGGTCCGGTGCACATGAACGAGGTGGAGTGTTCGGGATTCGAGAAATCCATCACGGAGTGTCTGTTCAACAAGGAGGCGGTGGGCTGCAGCCACGAGGAGGACGCCGCAGTCAGGTGCAACGTTCCCGCCATGGGCTTCCAGGAGAGGGTGAGTTCCTGGGCGACCTGGAGACACTGGGGGGGGGGGGGGGGGGTGGTGGGGGGTGGGGGGTAGGGGGGGGGGGGTACCGACACCGCGGGCGTACGGTGGCCTGGGTGTGCAAAACTTCACAAAACACTGTTATTTCAATTGAGAAGTGTTTTTAGACTGGGGAGTGGGTTGTTTTTTTTTTTGTTTTTTTTATTTTCTTAAGTGTTTTTTTGATTTGGAAATATTTTCGAATTTGGAAGTGTTTTTTTGGATTTAGAAGTGTTTTTTGATTTAGAAGTGTTTTTTTGATTTAGAAGTGTTTTTTTGATTTAGAAGTGTTTTTTTGATTTAGAAGTGTTTTTTTGGATTTAGAAGTGTTTTTTTGAATTTGGAAGTGTTTTTTTGGATTTAGAAGTGTTTTTTTGATTTAGAAGTGCTTTTTTGAATTTGGAAGTGTTTTTTTGGATTTAGAAGTGTTGTTTGATTTAGAAGTGTTTTTTGATTTAGAAGTGCTTTTTTGATTTAGAAGTGTTTTTTTGATTTAGAAGTGCTTTTTTGAATTTGGAAGTGTTTTTTTGGATTTAGAAGTGTTTTTTGATTTAGAAGTGTTTTTTGAATTTGGAAGTGTTTTTTTGATTTAGAAGTGTTTTTTGGATTTAGAAGTGTTTTTTTGATTTAGAAGTGTTTTTTTGATTTAGAAGTGTTTTTTTTGGATTTAGAAGTGTTTTTTTGATTTAGAAGTGCTTTTTTGAATTTGGAAGTGTTTTTTTGGATTTAGAAGTGTTGTTTGATTTAGAAGTGTTTTTTGATTTAGAAGTGCTTTTTTGATTTAGAAGTGTTTTTTTGATTTAGAAGTGCTTTTTTGAATTTGGAAGTGTTTTTTTGGATTTAGAAGTGTTTTTTTGATTTAGAAGTGTTTTTTTGAATTTGGAAGTGTTTTTTTGATTTAGAAGTGTTTTTTGGATTTAGAAGTGTTTTTTTGATTTAGAAGTGTTTTTTTGATTTAGAAGTGTTTTTTTGGATTTAGAAGTGTTTTTTTGATTTAGAAGTGCTTTTTTTGAATTTGGAAGTGTTTTTTTTTATTTAGAAGTGTTTTTGAATTTGGAAGGTTTTTGGATTTGGAAGTGTTTTTTTTAGATTTGGAAGTTTTTTTTTGCATTTGGAAGTGTTTTGTTTTTTTATTGGGAAGGTTTTTTTTTAATGTGGAAGTGTTTTTTGCATTTAGAAGTGTTTTTTTCGTCTGGGAAGTGTTTTTTATTGCATTTGGAAGTGTTTTCTCTATTTGGAAATATTTTTGAATTTGGAATTGTTTTCTGGAGCTTGTAGTGTTTTGAACTTCCAGGCCACTGTAGTTTTAAGACATATCCCCCCCCCCCCCCTTTGCCTCTATGTGTCTCTTTAAGTGCTTTTTTTCCCTCTTTAAATCGCAGTACAAACCAGACAACATGACACATATGGACGCGTGAGCTGAACAGTACAAAACATTGTGTCCAAGACCGACACATTTCACTTCTGGAACAGTTCCTCGCTGTTTTCCCACATCTGGCCAACATTTGTCAGCTGCTTCTCCTTCGCTCGCTGCGCGGATGATTTCATCCCAGACCGGCTGTCGGGTCCAAATCACGTGCTGCAGCGCGGCGTCGCTCTACGAGCTCTTAATCCCGTCCTAGAACTGCTGGTACCCCCCCGACTTCACGGTGGAATTCACACCTGCAGTAGACGTACCCTACAAATGACCCTTCCACGTCCCTCCCTTGTGTTTCTTGGCTCAAGAGCTTCTCTCCTTGCCTCAAATCGGCCGGTCTCGCCATGTGCCTCGTCCTTAAAACTGGTGGAAGCAGCGATTGCGAGGTCACCCTCGAGGGGTAATTGATGGCCGGCGTCTCGGCGGGGTGCCATGTGCCGGAGCTCGGGCCCGGAGGCCCGCCGTCCTCACGGGACCCCCCCCCGCTTTGATCTGGGCGTTGAAACGTCTCTGGACCAGATGGAAAACGTCTCCAGGTCACGTGACCTGACTGACTTTCAACCAGCTGCTGGCTTTAACTGCAGGAGCCGAGTGACGCGTTCAGGTGCATCACGTAAATCCGCCCTCCGACGTGTTCAGACAGTAGCGACGCTACATGCCAGACGCGATTAAAGCTAGCGAGGGGTAAAGGGACAGATTTCATCGTCCCTCATGAAAATGGCGTCATTTTGCTTGTCGGGACCTCAGAGCGCCGTCCTTTCCTCTTATTCTCGTGGACGCATGAACGCGTCGTTACGTTCACCGCCGCGCCAACGAAACAAACTGGACCAGCTGAAGACCAGCTTCAGCAACAGACTGATTGAACCTGCTGCTCTGAGGAACGTTACAGGAAGTCCTTCCTCCCCGCGGCAATAAGACTTTTTAACTCTTCTCCCTCCGTCAGAGCCTCCATCATCACTCAATTACACTGATACTTATATTATATCATATATTTAATATGGCATATTGCATGTACATATACATATATTTATACATGTGCAAGTATACTATTACTATTGGTATTATTATTATTATTACTGATATATATATATATAGTTATTTTATTGCTACCATTATTAGTAGTACTATACACGAGTATTATACACTATTACACATTGTTATTATGTGTATTATTGTTATTATTATTATATAATACCTACTTCTAATGGCTCTGCCACTGCACCTTACTATTTATTGATCTTGCTTTGATCTCCTGCTTATTTCTAAGTGCCCATGTTCCGTTCTGTGTTTTACTTTATGTCTTATACCCACATATTTTTATTTTTTACTTTTATTTCTATTCTATCGTATTTTATAATATTCGTATGTACCAGATTGCTGCAACAAAACAATTTCCCTTCGTGGATGAATTAAGTAATTATCTATCTATCTATCTATCTTAACAGAAGAACCTAATTTGAAGCGCTAGCTCTTTTGTTTGCGACAGATTTCCGCGCGTCATTTGAAAAATAAACCCGAAGTGACAGAAGTGTACCAGCGAACCTGAGCTCTGACCCTCTGACCCCGCCCCCCCCCCTCCGACAGCTGCGTCTCAGCGGCGGCCGCAACCCGTACGAGGGCCGGGTGGAGGTGCTGGTGGAGCGGAACGGCTCCCTGGCGTGGGGCACGGTGTGCAGCGAGGGCTGGGGCACCATGGAGGCCATGGTGGTCTGCAGGCAGCTCGGCCTCGGCTTCGCCAGCAACGCCTTCCAGGTACCAGACCAACACGCTTTGGCGTCTATGTTCCCCCCTTTTTTTTTTTTGAGTTCAGACACTATATTTTCATATTTTTGAGCAGCTCATGAATGCATGTGCTCACTTTCATGCGGACGTGTTTTTACTGCGCTGAAAACTCTTTAGCATGTAGCGTGTAGCATGTAGCATGTAGCACGGGTCTGTTTGTTATTCTTATATGATTTAAAGTTCGCAAAGATTCTATTGCAGGTCGTTAATATCTTAAATAATAATTTAATATCTTAAATAATCAGTTTTAAAGTATAAAATTATACCAGAAATGCCACTTTTTTTTAAAGAATTTAGAACAGAAAATCATGAGAGACAACGTTTTATTGTCTTATTTGAAAAAATGAGCCTAACATGTGTAGCATGTAGCATGTAGCACGGGTCGGTTTGTTATTCTTATATGATTTAAAGTTCGCAAAGATTCTATCACAGGTCGTTAATATCTTAAATAATAATTTAATATCTTAAATAATCAGTTTTAAAGTATAAAATTACACCAGAAATGCCACTTTTTTTAAAGAATTTAGAACAGAAAATCACGAGAGACAACGTTTTATTGTCTTATTTGCACAAAATGAGTCTAACATGTGTAGCATGTAGCATGTAGCACGGGTCTGTTTGTTATTCTTATATGATTTAAAGTTCGCAAAGATTCTATTGCAGGTCGTTAATATCTTAAATAATAATTTAATATCTTAAATAATCAGTTTTAAAGTATAAAATTACACCAGAAATGCCACTTTTTTTAAAGAATTTAGAACAGAAAATCACGAGACACAACGTTTTATTGTCTTATTTGCACAAAATGAGTCTAACATGTGTAGCATGTAGCATGTAGCACGGGTCTGTTTGTTATTCTTATATGATTTAAAGTTCGCAAAGATTCTATTGCAGGTCGTTAATATCTTAAATAACAGATTAATATCTTAAATAATCAGTTTTAAAGTATAAAATTACACCAGAAATGCCACTTTTTTTAAAGAATTTAGAACAGAAAATCACGAGACACAACGTTTTATTGTCTTATTTGCACAAAATGAGTCTAACATGTGTAGCATTGTAGCATGTAGCACGGGTCGGTTTGTTATTCTTATATGATTTAAAGTTCGCAAAGATTCTATTGCAGGTCGTTAATATCTTAAATAACAGTTTAATATCTTAAATAATCAGTTTTAAAGTATAAAATTACACCAGAAATGCCACTTTTTAAAGAATTTAGAACAGAAAATCACGAGAGACTTTTTTGGGAGTTACTGCGAGGAAACATGAAAGAATGAGGAAGTTGATAAATGAAAGGGTTAATGATCAGCCAAAACATTATGACCACTGTTAAAACTTGAAGTTTTGATCAGTAAATAGTTGATACCGTGATATCAACATGCGCCAACAGAACTGTGGCGACCAATATTAGGTCATCATGTTATGGAAGGAATAAAATAGTTGAGCAGGATTTAACAGCACTGAACAGAATCAGTGCTCCCTCTAGTGGCGTGTTGGGAGAATCACAACTCTTGTTCTCAGTTTGAAACTGAAAAAAACAAACAACAAACAAAAACAAACAACAACCCTCTCAGGTAAAAGACTTTCAGCAGAACCTTTCGCAGTACGAGGTCACGATATCAGACATGGCCGATGACCTGCTGCTCTCTCTCTCTCTCTCTCTCTCTCTCTCTCTCTCTCTCTCTATATATATATATATATATCCCTCTCTTTCTCTCTGTATCTCCCTCTCCCTCCCCCTCCCTCTCTCTCTCTCTCTCTCTCCCTCTCTCTCTCTCTCTCTCTCTATCCCCCTCCCTCCCTCCCTCTCTCTCTCTATACCCCTCCCTCTCTCTCTCTCCCCTTCCCTCTCTCTCTCTCCCTCCCCCTCTCTCTCTCCCCCTCTCTCTCTCCCTCT
>NC_137656.1:880422-896452 GCF_963422515.1 Blennius ocellaris | reverse complement strand
GAGACGCCATGTTCCCTCTGCTGCTGAACCGACACCAGTGAACACTGATAAAATTACTGGAAATATACTCAGGAATAAAAGATATAACTGCTGGAATTTAGAAGAAAAAAAAACATCTGAAAAATAAAGGATAGCTAAAATAACGAAAACAGGTAAAAACCTAAAAATGGCTAAAATAACTATAATTATTACAAAATGTAAGAAATAATTAAATCATTCTGGAATCGCTAAAATTATTGAATGAAAAAATTAATAAAATGGCGAAAAAAGGGAAAGATTAAATAGCTAACTTTAACTAAAATGTGCCAAAAAAATAACAAAACAAAATTGATTGAACAGCTAAAGTGTCTAAAACTATAAAAAAAAAAAAAAAAAAAATTATAGCTAAAACTACTAGAGTTGAATTGGAAATCCTGTCAAAATGGAAAATACAAAGAAAAAAAAAAGCACAATGTCTACTAGAATGAAAAATGGAAAGAAAACAAACTAATTAAGGTTTAAGAACTGGAATTGTTAAAATTCTTAAAAAAAAAATAGAATAGGGTCAAACTGTTAAAATGATAAAAACATGTGAAAAGGGAGGAAAACAAGGACAAACAAAAATAAAATAAACTTAAATTATATTATAAATAAATGTTTTTGTGACTTTAGTAAAAAAACAAACAAGCTAGAACTGCTTTAAAACAGTTGAATAATTTTATTTTTTTATTTTTTTATTAAAGCTCAAATTTGCCATCTTAAAACTGTTAAAATGGCTAAAATTGCACAAAAAAAACCCTCAAACCTTGAGAAAAGGAAAAGTAGTCAAGATCAGCTAAAGTAAATAAAACATCCGGTATTGGTTCAAACAACAAAATTTTAAAAAATAGTTAAAACACCTTAACTCACACTGTAAGATTGCGGTTGTGTGTTGTTGACGCTGACGGCCCGGTGCTCTGGTCCCCCCCCCCCCCCCCCCCCAGCCGCCCCCGACCTGGTGCTGAACCCCCAGGTGGTGGAGCAGACCACCTACATGGAGGACCGGCCCATGTTCATGCTGCAGTGCGCCTTCGAGGAGAACTGCCTGTCCTCCACCTCCAGCCAGGCGCCGGCCAACACCTACCGCCGCCTGCTGAGGTTCTCCTCACAGATACACAACAACGGACAGTCCGACTTCAGGCCCAAGGCCGGGCGCCACTCCTGGGTGTGGCACGACTGCCACCGGTCAGTGGTCCGAGGGGGAACATGCTCTATAATCTGGTGTTAGAGGGGGAACATGCTCTATAATCTGGTGTCAGAGGGGGAAGATGCTCTATAATCTGATGTTATAGGGGGAAGATGCTCTATAATCTGGTGTCAGAGGAGAAATATGCTCTATAATCTGGTGTCAGAGGGGGAAGATGCTCTATAATCTGGTGTCTGAGGAGGAAGATGCTCTATAATCTGATGTTATAGGGGGAAGATGCTCGATAATCTGATGTTATAGGGGGAAGATGCTCTATAATCTGACGTCAGAGGAGGAAGATGCTCTATAATCTGATGTTATAGGGGGAAGATGCTCGATAATCTGACGTCAGAGGAGGAAGATGCTCTATAGTATGGTGTTATAGGGGGAAGATGCTCTATAATCTGGTGTTATGGGGAAGATGCTCTATAATCTGATGTTATGGGGGAAGGTGCTCTATAATCTGGTGTTATGGGGAAGATGCTCTATAATCTGGTGTTATGGGGAAGATGCTCTATAATCTGATGTTATGGGGAAGGTGCTCTATAATCTGATGTTATAGGGGAAGATGCTCTATAATCTGGTGTTAGAGGAGGAAGATGCTCTATAATCTGATGTTAGAGGAGGAAGATGCTCTATAATCTGGATGTTAGAGGAGGAAGATGCTCTATAATCTGGATTAGAGGAGGAAGATGCTCTATAATCTGATGTCAGAGGAGGAAGATGCTCTATAATCTGGTGTTAGAGGAGGAAGATGCTATATAATCTGATGTTAGAGGAGGAAGATGCTCTATAATCTGGTGTTAGAGGAGGAAGATGCTCTATAATCTGACGTTAGAGGAGGAAGATGCTCTATAATCTGATGTTAGAGGAGGACGGTGCTCTATAATCTGGATTAGAGGAGGAATATGCTCTATAATCTGATGTTAGAGGAGGAAGATGCTCTATAATCTGACGTTAGAGGGGGAAGATGCTCTATAATCTGAATGTTAGAGGAGGAAGATGCTCTATAATCTGACATCAGAGGAGGAAGATGCTCTATAGTCTGGTGTTATATGGGGAAGATGCTCTATAATCTGATATTATAGGGGGAAGATGCTCTATAATATGGTGTTAGAGGAGGAATATGCTCTATAATCTGATGTTAGAGGGGGAAGATGCTCTATAATCTGATGTCAGAGGAGGAAGATGCTCTATAATCTGGATTAGAGGAGGGAGATGCTCTATAATCTGATGTCAGAGGAGGAAGCTGCTCTATAATCTGGATTAGAGGAGGAGGCTGCTCTATAATCTGGATTAGAGGAGGAAGCTGCTCTATAATCTGGATGTCAGCACACAAACAGCTCTTAGAAAGGGAGGCTAACTGCTATTTGATTATGCTAATGCTAATAACTATCTGAATGCTGAAGCTACAGGCTAATTCTTAGTTTCCTCGCGTTGAACATTTATGTTGTCGTCAGAAAGGCTCGATGGGAAACTTTGACATTAAACAGGAGTTTAGTTAAACAATAACGTGTTGGACAGGAGCATCCAAAAATGCTAAAGCTAACAGGTGAGAGAGAGCAACCGATTATTGAAACATTAGTAATAGTAACTGCTAATTCTACGCTATCTGGCGTAATTATTTGAGCTTTTAATTGAAGCCAACATATCCAGTTGCTAACCCCGGGGGCTAATGCTAATGCTACTGACAAGGAGACGTCCCTCATATTGCCGTCAAGAGGATTTGTGCAGCTCAAGGTTAGCGGGTCGCGTCACCTCTCCCGCTAACAGGATGTTCAACGAAAGCGTAACGGCTAAGGAGACATGTTTGGCTAATGCTAACACTTTGCGCGCGCCTGCAGGCATTACCACAGCATGGAGGTTTTCACCGTCTACGACCTGTTCAGCCTCAACGGGACCAAAGTGGCAGAAGGACACAAGGCCAGCTTCTGCCTGGAGGACTCGGAGTGCGACGAAGGTGAACGTCCTTTTCATTTCCGCCGACGTTAGCTTGTTTCGCGCCGGACGCTCTTCCTGGCAAGAGTCAAACCTGCGTTTCCTTCGCTCGAGGTCGACACGGAGCCAAACTACAGAACATGAAGTGACTTGATACCAGCGTGAAGCCTGTAAATAGCTAAAAGCTCGATGCTACATTTTGTCATGTGCCGTACGCGACTTTGCAGCGACTTTGCAGCGACTTTGCAGCGACTTTGCAGCGACTTTGCAGTGACTTTTCAGTGACTTTGCAACGACTTTGCAGCGACTTTGCAGCGACTTTGCAGTGACTTTTCAGTGACTTTGCAACGACTTTGCAGCGACTTTGCAGCGACTTTTCAGTGACTTTGCAGTGACTTTGCAGCGACTTTGCAGCGACTTTGCAGCGACTTTGCAACGACTTTGCAACGACTTTGCAGCGACTTTGCAGCGACTTTTCAGTGACTTTGCAGTGACTTTGCAGCGACTTTGCAGCGACTTTGCAGCGACTTTGCAACGACTTTGCAGCGACTTTGCAGCGACTTTTCAGTGACTTTTCAGTGACTTTGCAGTGACTTTTCAGTGACTTTGCAACGACTTTGCAGCGACTTTGCAGTGACTTTGCAGTGACTTTTCAGTGACTTTGCAGCGACTTTGCAGCGACTTTTCAGTGACTTTGCAGCGACTTTGCAGCGACTTTGCAACGACTTTTCAGTGACTTTGCAGCGACTTTGCAACGACTTTGCAACGACTTTGCAACGACTTTGCAGCAACTTTGCAGTGACTTTGCAGCGACTTTGCAACGACTTTGCAACGACTTTGCAGCGACTTTGCAGCGACTTTTCAGTGACTTTGCAGCGACTTTGCAGCGACTTTGCAACGACTTTTCAGTGACTTTGCAGTGACTTTTCAGTGACTTTGCAACGACTTTGCAGCAACTTTGCAGCGACTTTGCAGCGACTTTGCAGCGACTTTGCAACGACTTTGCAGCGACTTTGCAGCGACTTTGCAGTGACTTTGCAGCGACTTTTCAGTGACTTTGCAACGACTTTGCAACGACTTTGCAACGACTTTGCAGCGACTTTTCAGTGACTTTGCAGCGACTTTGCAGCGACTTTTCAGTGACTTTGCAGCGACTTTGCAGCGACTTTGCAACGACTTTTCAGTGACTTTGCAGCGACTTTGCAGCGACTTTGCAACGACTTTGCAGCGACTTTGCAGCGACTTTGCAACGACTTTGCAACGACTTTGCAGTGACTTTGCAGCGACTTTTCAGTGACTTTTCAGTGAATTTTCAGCGACCAAGCCAAAACAAGACAGGAAAAAAAAAAAAGTGTACTACAATAAAAGAAAAAAACAACAATAATAATAACTTTATGGTTTGGACTTGAACTGCTTTAATTTGAAAAACACTGAAAGAACGAGATCTAAAAAGTTGGCCAATCTTTTTTAATACGTATATCTATATACCGTTTATGATATTTATGTAGGATTCTGTTCTCTATAATCTGTAATCAATTTCTCCAATTACCAGTATAAAATAAAATATAATCATTAAACATATTAATATCACATTATATATATTGTTTACATTATTACCTGTTACTACATTTTTGGTTTTATTAAATACATTTTTTTATTACAGTTGAGGTTTTATTACGTTATATTTTATATTTCATTGTTACACGTCGGGTTCTAACAGAACGTCGAGTTTCTCAAAGGTCCGTCGTGAAACGGCGCCGTGAACGAGAGGACGTTGTTCGACAGCTGATCGATACTAAAACAACGGAACGCGGCGCATTTTGACAATCGGCTAGCAGTTTGTTCGGATAAATGGCCGTCGGGACGAGAACCCGCCGAGGCGTCTGGCCTCTCGGGTTCACCCTTTCTGTCGAAGGTCGCTTTTCTGCAGCGCGTATTTTTTAATCCCTCGGCCTTGCAGGTATTGAGAAGGTGTACGAATGCGCCAACTTCGGCGAGCAAGGCATCACCGTGGGCTGCTGGGATACGTACCGACACGACATCGACTGCCAGTGGGTCGACATCACCGAACTCAAGCCCGGAGACTACATCTTCCAGGTGAGGCTCACGGTTTTCTCTTCTTTTCTAAAATCTATCCCGTGTCGCTGATCTCCGTTCTCCCCGCTGCAGATCGTAATTAATCCGAACTACGAAGTGCCGGAGTCGGATTACAGCAACAACATCATGAAATGCCGATGTCGATACGACGGCCACCGCGTGTGGATGTACAGCTGCCATAACGGTAACGCCTCCTGCCGGAAAACACACAATTCAGATTCGGCGAATCTGTCTGCCGCACGGAAGTAGAGCTACACTCGGTGGCGCGCAGAGCTCGTTTGCCGAATCCAGTTAGCATCGCGAGCGCGCCAGCCGTTAGCTCACATCAACGCTAACTAGGTAGTTTCCCCCAAACTTTCTATGAAATTCCGTTGTACCTGTTACAATGACAATAAAGGAAATTCTGAGGTCATGTAGCGACATCACTGAGCAGGGAGCATCTCCATGGCAACCGACGCTGATCTCCTTTGATCGCCTCCACGGGGGGCCTCTCCCGTCCCGTTTGTACGGGAAACTTATTCACAGTTTCTTGTGATTTATTTGGAAACGTTTCGCCGCTGACGTCCCAAAATCTAATCTAATGATCCTTGGATGATGACAAATCATCCCTGAAGATTTTATGCGATTCCGATTAGTAGTTTTTTGCGAAATGCTGGTAAAATGCGCACATACAACCCGGTAAATAAAGGACTATACGCAGATTAAAACACAACCTTCTCGCCCAACTTTCGTAATAAATGGGACGGGGTGCGTCGGTTCTAACGCCGCGTCTCTTTGTCGGTTCCAGGCGGCTCGCTAAGCACGGAAACGGAACAGACGTTCCCCGGCCTCCTCAACAACCAGGTGACTCACAGGTAAACCAGCAGCAGAGGCGCTGAGTCGACTGTCTGAAGCCCCGCCGACCAACAAATCGTACCCGTCGAACCACCACAACGTCTCCGTCTGTGCCGGGCGCCCCGCCACCGGGCCCACCTTCTCCTCCGTCAGACCCCCCCCTTGACCCCCCCCCGTCCTCCTCCCGATCCGGTTCCGGCGAAAAACCCTGACCCTGCGGCACGAGAGGGGGGAGGGGGAGGGGCTTGTTTGTTTTGAATTGCAGCACTTTACCAGAACCCGCCTCCTCCCACAGTTTTTTTTTTTTGGGGGGGGGGGGGATTCCTGTGTCGGGTCGCACGAGAACATCGAGAGTCCAAGTCCAAACGCTCCCGAGGTCACGCGGTTAGGAGGAACATCTTCAAGAAGCAAGGCGGCGGAGGTCTGGCCGGAGCGTTCGCCACATTTCCTTACGGAAGAGTTGCACTACGGTCCAGCTGGGGTCGTGAACGTGTGTGGGGAGCAGTCCTAGTTAATCCAAATACTCTTTATATCTTTCCTGTTTATGATATGTAGCAACATTTAAGCTAATAAGGGACCTCATTTCTTTCTTTCCCTCTACTTTTTTTTTTTTTTTTTTACTTTTACTTTTTTACCTTTCCCACCTCCGGGGTTACGCTGCCCTCAAGTGGTGTCGTGCAGTAGTGCGACCTGGTTTGATTGATTGGTTTACCGTTTTTTTTTTTGGTTATTTTTAGTGAAAGTTGAAGCATAAAAATTATAGTTATTAACAAACATCCAAGATCCAAATATGGTTGTGAACTCTGCACAATTTATCAATTATTGTGATTATCAATACATGGGGTGAACGTATCTTGAAGACATCTGCAATAGTTTTGAAATTACATCGTTGAAAATATGTAGGAAAACCATGATCGATTGAAATTTATAGATTTATTAACAAAAAAATACTATATATATATATATATATATATATATACATATATGTTTATATATGTATATATATATATATGTATATATGTTACAATAGCCAAACTTGTTTTAAAATTTCAATTGATTGACAGTAGGTCTGTGCAATTTATTGCAAATTTATCATTTTCACCAAAAAGGAACTCTAATAAATAAACGCATTGTGAATTCATATATATATACAAGTGGATTAATTGAGATAAATCACAATTTTATTCGACTGACATTAAAATTTTAAAAGATTAGAGATAAAATTTTTTAAAAACAACTCAAAAAAAGAGGAAAAACAAACAAATCAGGCGTCGGTCAAGAGAAAAAGCAGTTATTTTCCCACCGTCTCCTCTCATGTTTATCCTTTTCGTTTTTACAACACAAGACACACATTGTCCCACGCTCTCCTGAAAACTAAGCAGATTAAATCGTCTTTAATTTCGCCTTTTAATCCCAAAACTATGGCTTATGACTGACCGGGACGTCGACGAAGGGGGAAACCCTAAAGATTCTGCTGCGGGCGTCTCCCGCTCACCGAACACGACCAGATCTGTGCTCAACACCGCAAAATGTAAGGCGACATCAACACCGTGTGGTCGTCTTCTGCAAGACTCAGACCGAAGCGGCGGTCAGAAGCACGACCGTGAAGAAGAAAACGAGCCAAAACGCAAAGAAAAGCAGCGATGCCGAGAGAAAGAGCCTTTTTTTAAAGATGTAGAAGAAGAAGCATCGTGAACAAAAAAAGCCGTTTTCTGAACCGAGCGTTAAAAAAGAACCGTTTTCTCGTCAGATTTGCATCCCGAGGCGTCGCGTCATCACTTCCTCTGAAAACAGCCTCACACTTCTTTTACTTTTTTTTTTTTTAACGTTTTTTTTTAAAGTTTTAAACCATTTGTTTGTTTTTTTTTGTTGGTGTAAAAGTGTGTGTGACTCCAGTGTGTGTGTTCATGGTGCTACGGAGCTGGCCCTCTGTTTTCTGAGGCGCAGCACATGTTGAACAGCTACGTTTTATGTATACGAACCGTATACTTGGACTGACAACGTGCTTGTTTGTGTTAAACTATAATAAAAGTTAAGGAGCAAACTGACATACGACTTTGTGTCGCTTCTCATCGTGTTCATTGAACTTTTTAGCTCAAGGGTGAGGAAATCAAGTAGTTGGAATAAAAAAATGGAATACAAAGGGGTTTTTTTTTTTATCCGACACCTAAACACAGGAAGTAGTCAGCAAATACAAATAAAATATATTTGTATTTTTTATTGGACGCAAAAGATGTTGGGTATTAGATTTTTGTTATTATGGATGATCGTATTATAAATGTATTAACAAAAAATAGTACATATATATATATATACATATATATATACATATATATATACATACATATATACATATACATACATATATGTATATATATGTATATATATATGTATATATATATGTATGTATATATATATGTATATATATATATATTATATATGTATATATATATATATATATGTATATATATATATATATATACATACATATATATACATATATACATATATATATGTATATATATATATATTATATATGTATATATATGTGTGTGTATGTATATATATATATATATATACATACATATATATATACATATATACATACATATATATATATACATACATATATATATACATACATATATATATATATATATATACATATATATATATATACATATATATATACATATATATATATATATACATATATATATACATATATATATATATACATATATATATATATATATATATACATATATATATATATACATATATATATACATATATACATATATATATACATATATACATATATATATATATACATATATATATATATATATACACATACATACATACATACATACATATATATATATATATATACACATATATATATATATACATATATATGTGTTATAATAGCCAAACTTGTTTTAAAATTTCAGTTGATTGACAGTAGGTCTGTGCAATTTATTGCAAATTTATCACTATCGGCAAAAAAGTACAATAGAACTGTAATAAATTGTGTTTTCATGCATTGTGAATTCATATATATATATAAAAGTGGATTAATTGAGATAAATCACAATTTTATTCAACAAAAAAATTGTTCAACTAAGATAAAAATTTGAAAAGATTTAGAGATCAAATAAAAAAAAAACAACTCAAAACAAGAGGAAAGACAAACAAATCAGACAAATCAAACAAATGTGACGATCGTATGTTAAATAAACAAAAAGTAGAAAAAAGATATTTGAAAAAATATTTAAATAAATACATAAAGGAATAAATACTAAAGCAAATGTAATAGTTAGAACATTCTGTGAAGAAAGTAATGACTTAATATAAAATCATTTAAAATTCTAAAGAATTATTAAACCTAATTATTCTAAAGTAAATTATTCTAAAAGAAAATCTGCTAAATGCAAAAGTAAATGAGTTAATAAATACATAATTCCATTATTTAAGAACATAATCAAATATATGGGGAAGAAAAGCATTATTCAAAGTGAGTGATATTAATTTTTTGTTTCACCAGGTTCAGGTGTGCAGTGGTTTGCCCTGGCGCCTCACGGAAATAAATAATAAAAATAATAATCATCTCCCTGAGAACGTGTGGATGAATAAGTGACTTTATAAACTCCTCGCGCAGGATTAGGGACGTCAGTGAGGGATTATTTGGGTTTAAAGGGGTCAAATTAAACTGGATTCATTAATAAAAACCACATTAAAAAACATTCCTCATTCAAAAATGACTGAAATCCCAGAGCAAAGCTTCTGATGTGGTGCAACACTGACCTCTGGTGGCCTGGAGAGCACATCGCATCGTTTCCAGCACTGAGGATTCTTTTAAAAACCACTTGAAGCAGCAAAAAACGTCAAACATACAGAAGACAAACATTATGAAATATGACTTTTTAATCAGATATTTAAGTAAATGAGAATATTTGAACACACTTAACTTGCCAATTATAACGACTTTACATGTTCCGGTTCATCTATATAACTCAGTTAACTGCAGCAACTGAGAAATTAAACTTTCAAGTTGAAATGTGTCTAATTTTTGAATTAAATTTAATATAATAATTGTAATTTAAATGTACACTTTTGATCAGTTTCCACAAAAACTATTACAACTTTTTTTTATATATAAATTCCATAATTCAATTTAAAACTGAATGTATGACTGATAAATGAGGTTTTAAATCTCCAAGCTGGTATTTAAAAGATTAAAAACATGAATAATTGTGTATTTTTTGTGTTTATTGCAGTTTAGGAAGTCAGATTTTTTTTCCCCCCCACATAATTCTATCTAAGCATTTAGAAAAATGACAATTTAAATTTCAAAATTGGACAAAAATTGTAGTTATATGGAGCAACAAAGCCAAAATTAAAGAAAGAATTTACACAAATAGAAGAAAAGTTACTGTTTGTTTTTGAACATTTTGACCATTTTGAGTTCCTTCAGGAGTGAATCTGCAAAATTAAACTTCAACAAAATGTAATGTTTTTGCAAAAGTTTTTGAAGAAGTCCCTGACCTCATAAAAGTTGCACAGGTGAGAAATCAGGAGGCAGACAGGTGTAAAAAAAAAAAAGTACATGATTTATTTGTTAGAGTATAATTTTCATTTCACATTTGAACATCGACCAAAAAAAAAAAAAAAAAAATCAAAGTGATAAAATTCTGCTATAAATTAAAAAAACGACAAAACCTAGAACATGTGGCGGTTTTGATGCGTCGGTCGGATCACATTCACAAGACGTTCACTTCTTTGTGCCACGTAAACAAGATTAGAATCAGACTCTTGTCTTTTAGTTTGAGGCTCGGTCACAACAGGAAGTGGCTCAAAATTAAAAAATAAAATAAAAAAATCACATTAAAAAGATACTTGACCGTGCCGTACGAGTAGTGATGCTAACTAGCATAGCACGCAACTACATTGTAAATATCTATACTTTATATATTTACCATTGGAAGTATCGACATTTTGGTATTGGCGCGACTAAATATTGACAGCTTGAACTTAAACAAGTGTTTTTTTCACAAAAGAATATTAAGAAAAAAAACCTTGATATTGTGAATGTAATCGATCCAATTCCAGACGCACGTGGTATCGGTATTTTGGTATCGATACTTTGTTGTTAGCGGTTAGCCATCATATAAACACATTTAATTTTCTGAAAGGATACTCGTGATCGCAAAAAGCATTTCAACATTTATATTTTAAACAGTAAATAGTGATAACTTTACATGAAAGAAGTGGCAGTAGCGGTATCGGCATTCGGTTATCAATGAGTTCACATGATTATTCTTGTACAAAATGAAGAGATTTTGTAAAGAAAAAAGTATAAAACGTGAACATTTTCAGGATTTGTCTGTATATAACGTTGATCAGGCCCCATCGAGATTAAACTGAACTGCATGCGGGCCGATACCGACACTGCCGATACCGACACTGCCGATACCGAAACTGCCAATACCAACAATGCCGATACCGAAACTGCCAATACCGACACTGCCGACACCAACACTGCCGACATCAACAATGCCAATACCGACACCGCCGATACCGACACCGCCGATACCGACACCGCCGATACCGACACTTCCGATACCGACACTTCCGATACCAACACTGTCGATACCAACACTGCCGATACCGACACTTCCGATATAGACACTGTCGATACCGACACTTCCGATACCGACACTGCCGATACCGACACTGCCGATACCGACACTTCCAATACCGACACTGTCGATACAAACACTTCCGATACCGACACTGCCGATACAGACACTGCCAATAACAACACTTCCGATACCAACACTTCCGATACCAACACTTCCGATACCAACACTTCCGATACCAACACTGCCGATACCAACTTGTCCAATATCCATTTGCTTCCTGGTGTGACCGCCGCGTCTAAACTTTAAAAAACAAAAGGCGACATTCAAAGCCACTGGAGGCACCGTCAACAAACAAGAGCACTTTTAATACTTCGGTCAGAGGCAAAGTCACAAAACACGAGGGTTCGTCACTTTAACACTGTGCATAGCACAGTTTCAAAACTAAACTAAACTAAAATAACAAAATACGAGGAGTTGTTTCATCAACATGCTAAACACGGAGCAAGACGGCGTTTGTTTTCCCGTCACAAACTGACGTAGATAAAGTGAGAGAGTTTAGCAGGTGGAGGAGTGTGTTTGTGTGTGTGTAACCCTGTGTGTGTGTGTGTGTGTGTGTGTGTGTGTGTGTGTGTGTGCGTGTGTGTGTAACCCTGAGTGTGTGACCCTGTGTGTGTGTGTGTTCCCCCAGAAGGACGCCAGATTACATAAATGTTGATAAATCAAGCATAAATTCTACGATTCAAAAAGTTGTATAGAGTTTGAAATATAACGGCTTCGACCTTCATAAACGGTTGTGTTTTCCTCTTTTGTGCTCAACGATGCAGATACGAGTCGGATCTGAAGGAAAGACACTCGGGGGGCGGGGGGGGGGGGGGAATAAAAAATAAAAAGGTGACGGAACGCGATTAAACAGTTTACGAGGAGAGAGGCGTGCACAGATTGTAGAGACGCAGAGTGGAGGAGGAGGAGGAGAAGGAGGAGGAGAAGGAGGAGGAGGAGAAGGGCGCCGTCCTGGAGGAGGTGCGCTCGGCTCGGGCTGCAGGTAGAAACAAAGAAACAGTGATCAGAACCGTGGCGCTCCACCTGGTGGCCGTGTTGAAGAACTGCAGGCAGAAGAGCCGGAAGGAAACTTCCAATCCAACATGTTTGACTTTTGTCTCCCACGTTTGATTTGAGCAGTTTTACTGCTGTAACGATGCACATTCTCCCTCTCTCTCTCATTGTTTTGGAACTTTCTAGACAGTTTATCGACACTTTTAAGATTTTTATTTGCCTTTTCGTGCAGATAAACCGACAGTTGAGGAGTTGTTGTGCGGAGCTACAAACAAAAGACAACACAGCAGTCAGAACTAGATCATAAAAAGAGCAATGTGAAGAATAAACGCAAAAGAAAGCCGGATATGAGAGTTTTGTAAAATGAAAGCGTCAAAGCGAGTCGACGATCCTTCTTTATTTGAGTCTGAAACGAAGGAAACAGGCGACTGCTTCTGGTTTGGTTCTGCAGCAGGGAACCGAGCATCATGACGCACGATCACTGGGCTCGTTTCCATGGCAACGATACAAAAAAAAAAAAGAATTCTAAACAAATTGAGGTTTCAAGTGGAAATGCAGAACGTCTCCTTGTGTTCTGGACGTCTGTTTCCACGACAACGGCGCTCGAAAATGCACCTCTTTGAAAACGGCTCCCAAAGTGGAACTTTTCGAAAACGCTCGGGCTCCGTCGCCATGGAAACGAGCCCGAAAAAAAAAAAACCACTTTTAAAAATAAAAACACTCGAGATCCGTCTTCTTTGTTGTCGACGCTCGTGGTAAATAACTCTTCTGCACATGCTCAGTAGAGGGACAATAACAAACATGGCGGACTCCATAGTTCATAGTCGACGAGTCCAATTCCTCGTCCGTCCACACGGACGTCCTCGTACTCCCGTGTGTGTGTGTGTGTGTGTGTGTGTGTGTGTGTGTGTGTGTGTGTGTGTGTGTGTGTGTGTGAGATTTCATGGCAGGTTGAACAGCAACCGTTCCCTCAAATATTATCAAACGACGAAAACGGAGGGTTTTTGCTTGAGACGAAGACAGACTTGATGTCCCAGTGAGGACAGACTGTCCTCAGACAGGACGGCAGATCGGCGATGAATCCGTCCTCTCCTGTCCCCGCCGTGTCCAAACGCTCCCCGCCGACTAACTTACAGCTCCGCTGGACACGCTACCGGGAGATCTAACGTCCCCGGACCCTCTGGACGGACGCGGGGTCGTCGGGACTCTCGGGAGCCGAGAGTTTGTTCTTCTTCTTTGGTTATTTTCCTTGCCATGTGTTTGATCCCGGCAGAGGCCGATCAAAGCGCCGACGAATCCCGCTCTAAAGCCGCTCGGCCTTCAGCCGGGACCGCGGAGCAGCGAGGACGGGGACGAGGACGGGGACGAGGCCTGAGGGCAGCCAGAGGACGCCGTCTCTCCTCTACTTCAGTGTCGGGGATTAAAATGCCTGAGTTATGAAGGCGCTACAGATAAAGACGGAAACACGGAGGAGGACGAAACGGCACAAAATAAAACGTTGGACCTGAAGTGTTCCAATTGTTCGTCGGTTCACGACGGCAGATTTTAATTATTTCTGTGCTTCAGTTTAGGTTTCAGACGGATAAAATAAATGAACCTGAAGCAGTGAAACACTGGGATCACGTCGGTGGCGGAGCTCCAACCGACTCTTCCATCAACGGCTACTTATAAAAGTCCGGGGTTTACATTCCTCAACAGGACGTGTAAATGTACGCAGGCGCTCGGCAGGAATGTCCTACCAGGAGATTATTCCCCACGTGGTGGGGCAACGCTTCATCCCTCCGCCGGGGGCCACAGTCACGGAGCGGCTGCCAAACGCAACATCCCCCCCGGGAAGATATTTACAGGGACGTCTGGCTCTACGTGAAGGTAGCGGCAGGGCCACGGCAAGGCCATGGCGAGGACGGAGTGAGGCCACGGCGAGGGAGATGCCACGGCGAGGCCGGCGATGCCACGGCGAGGGCGAGGCCACGGCGAGGGCGATGCCACGGCGAGGCCACGGCGAGGGCGATGCCACGGCGAGGGCGAGGCCACGGCGAGGGCGAGGCCACGGCGAGGCTACAGCGAGGGCGATGCCACGGCGAAGGCGAGGCCACGGCGAGGGCAAGACCACGGCGAGGACGAGGCCATGGCGAGGCCACGGCGAGGGCAAGGCCACTTGCGAGGGCGAGGCCACGGCGAGGCTACAGCGAGGGCGATGCCACGGCGAAGGCGAGGCCACGGCGAGGGCAAGACCACGGCGAGGACGAGGCCATGGCGAGGCCACGGCGAGGGCAAGGCCATGGTGAGGCCACGGCGAGGGCAAGGCCACTTGCGAGGACGAGGCCATGGTGAGGCCACGGCGAGGGCAAGGCCACTTGCGAGGACGAGGCCATGGTGAGGCCACGGCGAGGGCGAGGCCACGGCGAGGGCGAGGCCATGGTGAGGCCACGGCGAGGGCGAGGCCACGGTGAAGGCGAGGCCACGGCGAGGGCAAGGCCACTTGCGAGGACGAGGCCATGGTGAGGCCACGGCGAGGGCAAGGCCACTTGCGAGGGCGAGGCCACGGCGAGGCTACAGCGAGGGCGATGCCACGGCGAAGGCGAGGCCACGGCGAGGGCAAGACCACGGCGAGGACGAGGCCATGGCGAGGCCACGGCGAGGGCAAGGCCATGGTGAGGCCACGGCGAGGGCAAGGCCACTTGCGAGGACGAGGCCATGGTGAGGCCACGGCGAGGGCAAGGCCACTTGCGAGGACGAGGCCATGGTGAGGCCACGGCGAGGGCGAGGCCACGGCGAGGGCGAGGCCATGGTGAGGCCACGGCGAGGGCGAGGCCACGGTGAAGGCGAGGCCACGGCGAGGGCAAGGCCACTTGCGAGGACGAGGCCATGGTGAGGCCACGGCGAGGGCAAGGTCGTATATAGATAGGTCGTGCCGGACTCCAGTCTTTACTCGCACAGGGAGCTTAATAACGCCGGCTCATATCTGCCGCCTCGGCACCCTGACGCTCGCCGTCCTGCGGCCCGAGAGGCGCCGACGCCACCAGAGCAGTTTTAACGGCCGATAGAGCCGGCTTGTTTGCTGCTGAAAGGTCAAGAGCTGGAAGCGTTTAAGCTTTCGGCAAGGCGAACGTCTGAGTCATACGCCGAACACGTCTCTTCTCGCTGAGCGTCTCCCCCCCCCCCCCCCCCCCCCAACACTGAACACCCGGTGAGGGATGTTTGGGAAATGCTCTAATGAGGCATTCCTATCGTGGGTTTTCAACCAACAACCAGT
>NC_137656.1:815422-875422 GCF_963422515.1 Blennius ocellaris | reverse complement strand
AACCAAACTCAGCTGCGAGCAATTTCAGTCATATTTTGTTATCCTTAATCTCCCCATTGCTGCCGCGTTGCAATTAATTGGGAGGTTGAGTCACCCCACACACACACACACACACACACACACACACGGGTGCGCTGGGACAGCCAGGATGTCGGTGCACCCGCTGATTTAACGCAGATGCTATGGATTACATAGTAACTTTTATCTGGTGTTTTTACAGTGGATCCCTACACGGCGCTGGATTTCCTGTAAGCCGCTCTCGACTGCTGCTTTCCATCTCCAGCCAGCGGTTCGCGGCGGCAGAACGCCTGTAAATCACTGCGTCTATTAGGTCACTGTGAGAGCTCCTTGTTCCACTTCAAACCAGTGCCCCCCCCCCAGTGCCCCCCCCCCCCCCCCCCCCCCCCCCCCCCCCACGACTACGTTCACGTTCCCCTCGGTTTAACGAGCGAAAGCGTTTCACCCAGAATGCCCACATGGAAAGAACCTATACGAGTCACATATTGTCATATATGCGCATACATGAAACCAATAAGACGTTTATATACACATATATGCTGCATATATGCCACATATAGGCAAAATTGAGGTGCATATACAGGCCATATAGGTCTCCTGTACTGATTCTTTATTTCCACCTATATATAGCCTATATATCTCACTTTGGCAGCGGTCATACGTTATCAAGGCGATAACTAAGAACTAACTAAAAAACAATTATGCAAGAACATATTTCTGGATATATGCACATATATATATATATATATACGTGCATATGTGTAACCTATATAGGTGCCTGTATACACGTATATGTGTACACATATATGTACATATAATATAGGAAAATGGGCCAATTTTATGTATGTCACATATATTAAGAACCTATATGAAAACCTATATTAAAGCATATGTGTTTATATAGGTTCTTTCCATGTGGGTAGTGTCGTTGCGCAAAGCTTATATGTTTCTTTGATGTCAGCGGCGCGACTTCAAAGTGTCTTCAAAATGTCCTCCGACGTAATAGCCGGGTGGAAAAAACTGCAGGGACGCAGGAGGCGCGTCGCATTTCCTCCGGAGGAGGAGGAGGAGGAGGAGGAGGAGGAGGAGGAGGAGAAGGAGGAGGAGAAGGATACGACCCGCAGGCCTCTCTCGATGGGGTCGGTGAGCAGGAGCCTCGCGGCGCGTAGATCTTGTCGTTCTGCTCCTGGATGTACTTCGCAATCTTCTTCAAAACCTAGAGAAATGATTAAAAACAAGTTTTAATTAAAAAAAAATAAAATAAAAAAAACTCCTTCAGCAGCAATCCGTTTCCACGACAACGGCACGGAAACTACCGATGTGGGC
This sequence comes from Blennius ocellaris, assembly GCF_963422515.1. Classification (NCBI taxonomy): domain Eukaryota; kingdom Metazoa; phylum Chordata; class Actinopteri; order Blenniiformes; family Blenniidae; genus Blennius; species Blennius ocellaris. The sequence goes on along the minus strand of NC_137656.1, from coordinate 874,078 downwards.
GAGCACGAGGCCGCCATGTTTGTTGTTGTCCATCGACGATCAGTCGAAGCGGTTCTCCCGTCGACGTTCTGATAAAGTTCCACGTCGGGAGCCGTTTCCGAAGACCTAACCCTAACGCTAACGCTAACGCTAAAGGAGGCGCTTAAGGAAGCATCAGTGTTTCCTAGGCTAAAGGAGGTTCTTAAGGATACATCAGTGGTTCCTCGGCTAAAGGAGGCTCTTAAGGAAGCGTCAGTGCTTCCTAGGCTAAAGGAGGTTCTTAAGGAAGCGTCAGTGCTTCCTAGGCTAAAGGAGGCTCTTAAGGAAGCATCAGTGTTTCCTAGGCTAAAGGAGGTTCTTAAGGAAGCATCAGTGTTTCCTAGGCTAAAGGAGGCTCTTAAGGAAGCGTCAGTGTTTCCTAGGCTAAAGGAGGTTCTTAAGGAAGCATCAGTGTTTCCTAGGCTAAAGGAGGTTCTTAAGGAAGCATCAGTGTTTCCTAGGCTAAAGGAGGCTCTTAAGGAAGCGTCAGTGTTTCCTAGGCTAAAGGAGGTTCTTAAGGAAGCATCGGTGTTTCCTCGGCTAAAGGAGGTTCTTAAGGAAGCGTCAGTGTTTCCTAGGCTAAAGGAGGCTCTTAAGGAAGCGTCAGTGCTTCCTAGGCGCCGCTGTCATGGAAACGAGACGCCCCAAAAAAAATGCAACAGAAGCTTTCGTGTTTTCCCTTGAAACCGTTGCCGTGGAAACAAGCCCCGTCGACGTCCCCGTTTCAGCAGACGGGAATCTAATGATCCACACTCACTTGTAACTAAATACTAATAATATAAAATAATAATAATATTATGAAGTTTTCCATGAAAGGAGGGCAGAGGCACTGAGAGCCCAGCGGGAGTGTAACGCTCCACCGCTCTGATGTAACGAACGTATCCCGAGTTTGTAGAGGTCGTCTCTACGTCAAATACAAAAGTGTCGTCAAACAGAAACATGCGGCTCCAGAACAGGTTTTCACACCACGTCTGAAATATTCCTGCGTTTGTTCCGTTCAGGTTCCCATCGACGTAATTCAATCACTAATTTAATCTAAAAAGAATTGTAAAAAGTAAAAAACGGGCGAGTATTTCTGACGGGCACAAGTCGCATTACTCAATCTTAATTACTCAAAGATGACAAAGATGTTCTGCGTCAGAAGTTGCCAGAATGAGAAAACGATGTTTGAGTGGATTTCAGAGAGAAGTGGTCCGACTTTCGTAACCGTTGCCTTTTCCAACCTTTAAACAAAAACATCAAACCAATAAACACTTTGATCATAAGCTGCGAGTCGCATGGCACAAAAGCCAGACAGGAAAGGTGTTTTAAGTTAAAGGTTGAGATTGTTGACCTGATTCAGATCCTGGAAGTCGTTCCAGGAGCCTGGAGAGGCTAAAACCAGCTTCAATCAGTGTTTTGGTTCGAAGGGCACAGCCACACGACGGAAAAAAAATTTAATCTTTATTCTCCCCAGTCTTCTTCTAAAACATTCAGTCCAAACGTTGCTATGAACACGACTGAACACGAGGCTTCGGGGCGTGTAGTACACATGCCAGGCCTTTAGGGGCGCTGTGACTCACCAAAGACTACAAAAACGCAGAAGAAGACAGCATATAGAACTTTAAAAGTAAATGCCTGCTCAAAAACCTCTGTTATTCTAGTTCTATAGGTCTATGGCCCCGCTCCTGCTAGCGTCAGTAGCTTCTAGTTCTATAGGTCTATGGCCCCGCTCCTGCTAGCGTCAGTAGCTTCTAGTTCTATAGGTCTGTGGCCCCGCTCCTCCTGCTGCTAGCATCAGTAGCTTCTAGTTCTATAGGTCTATGGCCCCGCTCCTCCTGCTGCTAGCGTCAGTAGCTTCTAGTTCTATAGGTCTATGGCCCTGCTCCTCCTGCTGCTAGCGTCTTAGCTTCTAGTTCTATAGGTCTATGGCCCTGCTCCTCCTGCTGCTAGCGTCAGTAGCTTCTAGTTCTATAGGTCTATGGCCCTGCTCCTCCTGCTGCTAGCGTCAGTAGCTTCTAGTTCTATAGGTCTATGGCCCTGCTCTTCCTGCTGCTAGCGTCAGTAGCTTCTAGTTCTATAGGTCTATGGCCCTGCTCTTCCTGCTGCTAGCAAAAGTAGCTTCTAGTTCTATAGGTCTATGGCCCTGCTCCTCCTGCTGCTAGCGTCAGTAGCTTCTAGTTCTATAGGTCTATGGCCCCGCTCCTCCTGCTGCTAGCGTCAGTAGCTTCTAGTTCTATAGGTCTATGGCCCCGCTCCTCCTGCTGCTAGCGTCAGTAGCTTCTAGTTCTATAGGTCTATGGCCCCGCTCCTCCTGCTGCTAGCGTCAGTGGCTTCTAGTTCTATAGGTCTATGGCCCCGCTCCTCCTGCTGCTAGCGTCAGTAGCTTCTAGTTCTATAGGTCTATGGCCCTGCTCCTCCTGCTGCTAGCATCAGTAGCTTCTACTTCTATAGGTCTATGGCCCTGCTCCTCCTGCTGCTAGCGTCAGTAGCTTCTAGTTCTATAGGTCTATGGTCCCGCTCCTCCTGCTGCTAGCGTCAGTAGCTTCTAGTTCTATAGGTCTATGGCCCCGCTCCTCCTGCTGCTAGCGTCAGTAGCTTCTAGTTCTATAGGTCTATGGTCCCGCTCCTCCTGCTGCTAGCGTCAGTAGCTTCTAGTTCTATAGGTCTATGGCCCCGCTCCTCCTGCTGCTAGCGTCAGTAGCTTCTAGTTCTATAGGTCTATGGTCCCGCTCCTCCTGCTGCTAGCGTCAGTAGCTTCTAGTTCTATAGGTCTATGGTCCCGCTCCTCCTGCTGCTAGCGTCATAGCTTCTAGTTCTATAGGTCTATGGCTGCTGCTAGCGTCATTAGCTTCTAGTTCTATAGGTCTATGGCCCTGCTCCTCCTGCTGCTAGCGTCAGTAGCTTCTGCAGCTTGTAGTCCCTGACTGTTGTGGTTATTTGATGACATCATGGACCGCGGTGGGGGGGGGGGGGGGGGGGGGGGGGAGGGGGGTTGGACGGCACGAGCCGGCGTTTTAGAAGTTCCCCACTCTGGGACCCGTGTTCAACAAAACCCCCCCCCAAAAAAACCCTGTTTTCTGTTTCCAACCAACAGAAAAAGTGTGACTTATAGTCCTGAAAATACATAAATACCAAAACTGAAGACTAATAAACAACAGTCTCTTGCTGTCGGTGTAAACAGCAGCTTCTGTCCTTGGAAGAATCGCAATGAAAGGATTCAGCGAAAAGAAAAAAAGGAAAAAAACGCCGCATTCTTGCATCGAGCAGCTGAATAACAGACTCCATTTTTTTTTCTTCCCCTCCCCCCTTCGGTAATGATCAGTACGTTTAATTTGCCCGACTTTATGAGTGCTCATAAAACCCAAACCGAGCCAAATGTCTTTCGCCCCAGATCACTCCTGTCCATGACCAGAGACTCGGGGGGATTACGCTGATATACCGATTCATTTACATTCCGCATGAGCTCCACCAGAAGGGGATTTTACAAACGGATCAATCATATTTATTTGCACGCAGAAGCAATGAAGAGCCTGCAGATGTACGGAGAGGTTCCGCGCAGACGACGTCTCTGCGCTGCGTCGCCGCGCCAACGAGCAGCAAAAACCACGTTTTAATACTTTTACACATTCAATTGTGGCGCGAGCCTCGCTTGTCACCATTACGTGTAATTTTTTTTAATCTAAATGGGCCCAAAACTTTAATAAGTGACACGTTAATATTGATGGCAAGTAAATCTTCTTGGTTCGGGGGGGAAACAATCCCGGCAGTAAAATGTCTGATAATATCAATAATTAAACGGGCGTCGGTTTACATCAGACAATGAATATACAATTCTTTAAAAAAACGGCTCCCACAGTGGGATTTTTTCAAAAAATCTGACTTTATCTCCTGGAACCAGAGTAAAAAAAGGTTTCTGAAACTGCACAGGCGCCTCCTGGTGGCCCGGCATGTTAACTACATCAAACAAGATAAAATATAAACATTAAATATTTTATCTTTGCACTGTTTTTAATTCTTGTTAAAGCACTTTTTTGTTACTTCAATGTATAAAAAGTGCGATATAACTAAAGATTGATTTGATTTAACGACATAGTTTTCACTGTTTCCGCCGTTTCCGTGGCAACGGACGTCCCACAATTATTTACTTTTCTGAAACGCTGCATTTTTTTCACTAGAATTGCTGCGCCTAAGTACTTGTTTGGTTATGATATTCTTCATTTTTTTTTTTTTTTTTTTTGTGCAGTGAGCCGTCGTCGACGTTTTAAAAAAAAAAAAATGAAAGATGATTTTCTTCACGGGAGCCAACAAATCGTCGTCCACTGATTTAGAAGACAGAGGTTCAGATCAGTCCTCGGTTATGTCTCAAGTCTAAATCCTGCACTGAGCCAAGGACACGTCTGTTTGGTAAATGATTGTTTTGTTCCAAGAATTTGTTCTGTAAATCTAAAAAAAAAAAATACCATTGGAAAGTTTTTCCCCCCCACCTTTTTTTTTTAAAAATACACCAAATTTGACACAAATCTGTTTGCGTGAGACGAGAAGCATAAATAAACCGTCTCTGCAGTGGCACGTTTTGATCGTCAGAACTTGGAGCTCCGTAAATGCATGTTAATTTCATACATATATTCCTGAATGGATCATCTTGGACGTGTTTGTGTGACTCGTCTGGTTGTCAAGCAGTGGTTTTCACTGCAGGGAAGGAAAAAAAAAAACTGTTCCTGTGAGAGTTCCGTGTCAGATTCCTTATTTAAATTAGCTGGCGAGAGAGTGTTTAATGTGAAAATCCAATAAACTTCCCACTGATGCAGTAATCCTCCCAGATTACCGCCTCTTAAGTGGCCAGATCACTTTTTTTTTTTTTTCGACATGGAGTCGGGGAAACGGGACCATTTCGACGCGACACGTCGAAAATAAAGTCCAGTGAAATGGAACGAGAGGTGGAAATTACCTTTTTTTTTTTAACTCTGCATCTTCTGCACCACTTTAACTGGGTCACACACTCACATTCACACCTCGGGGGGGTGTTTTCAGGCCCCGTTTGCATTTTGGCCGGTCCCCATTATCCAAATATTCGGTCGTTGTGGTCGTATGCAAACATTAACTTTGAGATCTGAAACAGCAGGATGAGGCTTTTTTTTTTTCCTTCCTAACTTCTGGTTTCACTGAAGTTTGGATGGAAGTCGAACAATAAAAACAAACAAAGCACAGGACAAGGATTGGCTGCAAATGTCAGGACGCTTCGGGACTCGTGCTGGAAAAGTTGGGTTAAAAGCTTGAAGTCACTCCACCAGGAAGAAAAAAAAAAAAAAAATCTTTTCAAATCTAACTTTCCCAGAAAAGTTCTCACTTCTGCTCAGGGACTAAACCGAAACACGGAAACAAGACGTCGTCGTCTCATTATTTACAAATAAGTCGGTTTGTAGCCGTCAAACTGCGTTGTGGTTTTGCTTGGGGAATCTGCCGCAAGGGATTCTGGGAAATCAAAGATGGCGTCGCAGCAGCTCGAGCAAAAATGTCAACATTTAACCACAATCCAGAAAATCCAGAGTTTCTCAAAAGGAGAGTCAAGAGAAAAGTCTGAAACGTCGTTGATTTGTAAAGTGCGAATCCAGATGTGGGGACGTCAAGCGAAGAAACGCGAAGAAACGCGATCTTGCCTCGGGAAGATGTCAACGAAAACCCAAGCTAATGCTGATCTCAATAAAACGAACGCGTGTGATGAGGTATTTCCTTCTGAAAGGTACTGACGACGTATTAGAGCAGGGGTGTCCAACATGAGGCCCGGGGGCCAGAAGCGGCCCGCCAGAGGATCTAATCCGGCCGCCATGTCATTTTTTTTTTTTTTTTTTTTTTTAACGTAGAAATCTGAAAACCGACCAGAGGCTGATCTAACAACACTGGATTGGCAAAAAATGACATTCAAAACCGCCCTTGGTCAGAATTAATTCATCTGTGGAGGTCACATGACACAAAACCTTTCACAATAAAGGTGTCCAATTTATGTGAAGTGACACTTTAGACACGTAAACTCAAAAAATATTTCCAGATGATGACAAATTGGTTTAATCCTGAATAAAAAATACGATATCCAGGTACAGGTGACTGAGGGGTTTTTTTTTTTGCAAATATAATATCTGATTAACTTTAATATGTATATTTAAGAATAAGCAGTTACAAAGGGATCAAAGGAAGGAAAGACTTTGACATTCGTCCATATCTGCAGTTTAATATGTTATATTTGACTTGTTGGGCCTCCAGAGGTCAGATCAGGTCGATGTGGCCCCTCAACTGAAACCAGTTTGACGCCCCTGTATTAGAGCTTTACATCGACCACTAAAACTGACCGGGTGGATCCTGGTTTAACTTTAACTCCCATGTTTCCCTCGGCACTCGTCTGTTCTCCGCTCCGACACCGTCGTCCAGTAATTACAACTCCACCCTTGTCAAAGCCAATACTCCGTGTGCTTCTCCTACATTTCCCCGGAGAGCCTAACACTCGCTCGCTTGCAGGAGGAATGGCGAAGAGATAATCAGTATGATCCCGTCACGAGTCAGGAGGAGATCCTTCTCTTTTTTCTATCTAATAGGTTTTTATTAGTGATTGAATTTCTCCGGGGGGGGGGGGGGGGTTTGTTGAGTTCACTCGACGGTCAGTGGGTTGGATTTTTCTGAAGCTTTTCTACATTCCGTAATGCCGACGGACTGGCGGACGTCACATCCTCGACGCAGAGCCGCCGTCCGACACCACGTTTATTTACACGCCTGGCCGGGAGCCAAGCAGTCGCCCCCGACGACTTCGCGACTCTTGCAGTAAATCCACAACACCGACTGTTCAGGCTTCTGCCCTCAGGCCGGAGGGACGGAAGCTTGAAATGCAAAACGAATGGAGTCAAAAACTCTTTCTTCCCCGTCGCCAACAGACGTCTGAACCGCTGCTGAATTCTGACTCATATTTTGCACTGCTGCGTTGCGTTGCCTTGCCTTGCCTTGCCTTGCCTTGCCTTGCCTAGCCTAGCCTAGCCTAGCCTAGCCTTGCCTTGCCTAGCCTAGCCTAGCCTAGCCTAGCCTAGCTTAGCTTAGCTTAGCTTAGCTTAGCTTAGCTTAGCTTAGCTTAGCTTAGCTTAGCTTAGCTTAGCTTAGCTTAGCTTTGAGATGGATGGATGGATGGATGGATGGATGGATGGATGGATGGATGGATGGATGGATGGATGGATGGATGGATGGATGGATAGATAGATAGATAGATTATAGATTAAATTGTCTTGTTGCAGCAATCTGGTACATACGAATATTATAAAATACAATAGAATAGTAATAAAAAATAAAAATATGTGGGTATAAGACATAAAGTAAAACACAGAACGGAACATGGGCACTTAGAAATAAGACGAGATAAAAGCAAGATACATAAATAGTAAGGTGCAGTGGCAGAGCCATTAGAAGTAGGCATTATATAATAATAATAATAACAATAATACAGATAATAACAGTGTGAAATAGTGTATAATACTCATGTATAGTACTACTAATAATGGTAGCAATAATATAACAATAACAATATGGTAGCAATAAAATGTGATTCTATTTTCTTGTGTATATACTTATTTATTTCTGTATGTCGGCACCGGGGTCGACGGCAAAGCGAGAGTCTCACTACACTGTGAAACCCGGCTTCTACTGTTGAGAGGACAAATAAAACACCTTGAACCTTGAACCTTGAAATGACGCCCACCTTCTCGTAGTGCGTCTCCATGCACAGGAAGACGGTGTACGCCGTGAGGCAGGCAAGGCAGCCTTCCACGTACGACTGGCTGCCCAGCTTCTCCGCCTCGGTGTACAGGGTGTTGAGCGTCCGCACCGTCTCCTCGAACTGCTGCTTGTCCATCTGAAACGCACGGCGGGAGAGAGAGAGAGAGAGAGAGAGCGAGAGAGAGAGAGAGAGAGAGAGCAGAGGGGTTAATAAAAAGCGGTAAGTTTCGCCGTCTCCTCAGCAGCGGATCGTGTTCTCCCGTTGTTTCCGTCTCCAGATAAACGAGGGCCGGGATTGTTTTGGACCGGTCGTACGTCAAGGGGGTTACTGGGCCTCCTGCACGCATTTGGAAGCGCCTCCTCAAATGATGAGGGTGCCTTGGCCCGCGCGCTCCCAGAGTGTTTCCACTTAATAACTGACAGGGCAGAATGCAGCGAGAGCGGGACGCACACACGCACGCACACACACACACACACACGCACGCACTCAACTTTATTTATAAAGCGCTTTAAGCAGCCGTAGCTGAGACAAAGTGCTGTACATTGAAATAAAAATATAAGAGGCAACATAAACATTTAAAACAACAAAAAAGTTCAAACAATAGAAACAATCAGATGGTAAAACAATAAACAAAACATAAAAAGTGAAAAAACGATAAAAGAAAAAAACCAGAGCAGAGTCTCACGCTGAGGTAAAAGCCAAAGAATAAAAATGGGTTTACACGCACGCACGCACGCACGCACGCACGCACGCACACACACACACACACACACACACACACACACACACACACACACACACACACACACACACACACACACACACACACACACACACACACACACACACACACACACACACACACACACACACACAGAATCCCAGGAGACACACACACAGGGTCACACACACAGGGTTACACACGCGCACACACACACACAATCCCAGGAGACACACACACAGGGTCACACGCACAGGGTTACACACGCACACACACACACACACACACACACACACACACACACACACACACACACACACACACACACACACACACACACACACACACACACACACACACACACACACACACACACACACACACACACACACACAGAATCCCAGGAGACACACACACAGGGTCACACACACAGGGTTACACACGCACACGCACACGCACGCACGCACGCACGCACGCACACACACACACACACACACACACACACACACACACACACACACACACACACACACACACACACACACACACACACACACACACACACACACACACACACACACACACACACACACACACACAATCCCAGGAGACACACACACAGGGTCACACACACAGGGTTACACACGCACACACACACACACACACACACACACACACACACACACACACACACACACACACACACACACAGTGAGTGGAGTGAGGTGGGTGGCAGGAATGGGAGAGTTTTGACCGAAGCATCGATACGACTTCAACGCTGGGGTCCCAGAACGGTCCGGATGACCCCCCAAAACCCCCCCCAAGGATAAAAACACAGTCAGGCCTCCAGAGTCTCTGCAAACCGCATCAATGATCCGCTGATTTATCATCCAGAGCCTCAGTTCGTCATTCCAATCCTACAAGAACACGAGCATTCTACTGGACAGACGAAGAATTGGATTACTATTAATGGTGACTGTCAAAATAAAAGCACCAAGTTCCAGGAGATCTCCTGAGCATGAGCAGAACAACTGTTTGCTACGACTGTGGCGACACGGAATCGGGGCGTTTTTTTCTTGTGGAAAGATTAACACTTTGGGAGCCGTTTTCAAAAAGATGCGTTTTCAGCATCGTCATAGAAACGGACGCTCAAAACCCAAAAAACAAAAAGTTTTGCAGTTTTCACTTGAAAGACACTGTAGAAACTGGGACTCTACTTTCCGAAGCCGTTTGATTGATTTCCCAGTTCCTTTGTTCGCCGTTTCCCAAAAGCGTTCAAACAGAAACGAGCGACCAAAGACAACAACCCGGACGGCCAAGGATAATATTAGAACGCGCATACCTCCACAAAACAAGTCCATCTGCTGAACTACGTCAGGCTCATGTTGATTCAGAAAAAGATGGAGGCTTTTTGTGACGGTGCCGTCTGGAGACGCCCATAAAAACGGACATAAATTAAAGTGTCCTACAAATGGAAGCGGCTAAACTCATTGGAGCTCCGCTGCATATTTCACTAAAAGCGAGGGATTATAGCAACGCAATAAAAAGCACATATGTGGGAAAACATTTTTTATGATAGAGGGATTAAGCTTTTTTTTATTTATTTATTTTTTACCCCCCCCGAGCGGGAAAAGCATTCTTCGTTCGCCGTGTTTGTGTGAACCCGGGCGCGCGCCGGAAAAAAACATGGCAGACCACCCATCCCAGAGGGAAGTGCCAATAAACCGCCAGCGAGCGGTTAGCAGCGCTGTGGCGCCGCGCGTTTCATGTGGCGCGGACGTTTCGAGAAGCTCCCCGTCCCGCGAACGCCTGGCGGCGGCGGCGGCTTTGATGTGGCTTTGATGTGGGACCCGCCGCTCCTTCCTCGCGCCCACTTCCCCCCCCGCCGGGGTCACGCCGGGACAGCGCCGAGCGCCTCGATGTCACACACATCTGCATGTCCAATTAATTGAAATGTGAGTGTGTGTCTTTGTATTTGTGCCCAGAAAGGCCTAATTGGATGAGTGTTCCACGTTGCTTTAGTCCAGTGTTTTTCAACCACTGCGCCGCGGCACACTGGTGTTTCCGCGAGATCTAGTCAGGTGTGCCGTGGGAAATTATCCAATTACACATTTTTTTTCTATAAGAACATTTACTCTCACAGCCGCTGTCAGATGTGAGAGCAGCAGAGTAACGCTGTGGCAAGTCGAGGTTCTATTCTACCACCCGAACAGCAGAGGCTTTTATTTTGACATGAACACACGCAACCGGAACTTCATAACAGGACGACACTCCACACAACACATTTCTCACTCATGGTTGATCACCAACGTCCAACAAACCAAACTAGACGAAATAATCAACTATCTGAACCGAGGAACAGAAACACAACACACACAACAACCCCGACAATAACCCTCGATAACCTCCGGCAACACACAACCTGAACTCCCATCATGCCCTGCAGCGACCAACTCCGTGATCGCTAACAATACTCTTCGCCACTAGAGGGCAGCACAGAACTTTGCCGGTGAAATGTAAAGTGACAGACGTCAGTGTGGTTCATCTCCACCTCCTGCTACCATCTTGTATCAAAGTACTGTGTCAGTGACAGTGATGGAGAAGTTTTTGAAAAGGAAGAATGTGAACCAGGATCTCAGCTCTTCATCCATCAGGTCCAGGTTTCACACTGACGGAGTCACTATTAAAAAAAAGGACTTTGTTTCTGGATTTACTGGATTCCTGTTGATAAAACTTTGATGAGAAAGACTTTATATTGTTAATAGAGGCTACAGAGTTTAACATTTTAACATTTTCAGGTGGTGGTGTGACTCCAAATATTTCCAAAGAAAAAAGTGTTCCTCGGCTCAAAAAAGGTTGAAAAACACTGGTTTGGTCAACGCCGAAGAGGGAACGTGTTTCAATTTGGGTAATGCAGCAGCAAGCGTGTCGTCAGCGCCGCCACATAGCGATGCGTTCAAGAGCAGCGGATCAACCACAAGGTCTGAAGCGTGTTAGGGAAACATGCAGCGCTACATCGCGTCGGCCAGCCCCCGCGCCGGTCGGAAAGAGAGGAAACACGAGGGGATTGCCCTTTTGCCCCGGCGAGCAGAACAGAACCCACCCTGGTCTCCAGCTCAGAGGGGAACTTGGTCTGGAACTGACACACCGTGCCGTTGGTGTAATCCCTCTGGACGAAGACTTTGGCGGCGACGGCCGCCTGCTGCCTCATGTCCTGCAAGCTGTGAGTCTGAAATATGAAACAAAAACGCAGAAAAATAAAGATTCGTATGGAGATTCCTTGGTTTGCGTCGCACACGATGTAACTTTAAAAGTGTTCACCTTCACCGTGACGCACCGACAGCTGCAGATTATGTCTGCCACGAGTGCAACAAATGAAAATTGTCATTGCTATGCTATTATGTGCAAAACTTTTTACGGACTGACCTCGAGAAATACGCTTCTATTTCTTTATACAGGACTTCTGACACAAAAACAGCCAGAGAAACTTCACTAAGTGTTTCAAACGAGGTGAAACAGATTTAATCCTCAGCTCCTGACAGCCTCCCGCCGATAAACACTGCTTTTAAATCACGACTTAAAGCATAATTTTTTCAGGCTTTTAAGTAAACAGTATATCTTAATTATACTATTATCTGCATCTTAACATTTGCACTTTATTTATTCTCTGTTCCTTGTCTTTCTTAATCTCTTTATTTTAATGCATCTCATAGTGTTGATCATTATTGAGTGGCCTTGTTTTAATTCAACTTTAATTCTACAGTACTAAATACAACATCATTCCTTTATCAGTGTTTCTAATGTATTTCCTTTATTTCCCTATAAAGCACTGTGAATTGTGTCTTGAATGGTGCCACAGAAATACATCTGCCTTGCTTAATGGCGGCAAGCCGAAACACTCAAATTCAAACTGAATATTTGAAGTAATGTGGAAGAAATATCAAGTGTTCTGAAGTTTTACAGGATAAACGATGCTGGCAGGGTCGAAGCGCTTCAGCGTGGAATTTGGATAATCGACTTGAGGATCTGTGTTTTCTTCAAGAAGTCAAGTTTCCTCACACAATCCAAATGTGAAACGAACCAGGGTTTGTGTCCTTCACCACAATCTGTCCTGTCCCATCATTTTCTCTCTTTCAATCCCCCACGTCTGAATCTGGTTCTGTTAGAAAGCCCCTACATCTGGGTCTCATTCTGGAGGTTTCTGCCTGTTAAATACGAAATTGTCACTTTCTTTCTCACAAGCTTGCTCTTATAGAAATACTGAGGTTTGTTTTTTTTTAGTAAAAGTGTCTTAAAATGACGGTTTTGTATTTGGTGCTGATGAAATAAAATAGACAAACATGGGAGGTTAATTGTCAACTGTGATACATCTCAGTACAGCAATTATAGCAAGAAACAGATCTGAATGATAATGACACAGATTAAACTTGACCCAAAACTTCTCCATGGTATTTTTATAATATTATATTTAATAATAAGCACCTATAAAAGTGTTTAGTCGACTGGGCTGCACCCACGTATTATTGTATCTGCCTTCTTTCAGCTTCTGTTTAATATTTAACATCCCGACAACCCGACAAAGCTGCTCCTTTATTATTAAGCCGTCAGGACATAAAGAAATCTTTCGGAAAAAATCAGATTCATCCTCACTAAATTAACATTCGATGTTTCTTTTAGCCTTTAGCTCAGAAGCTACACAACAAGCTAAAAGGCTCCACGACGTTCCTTCCCGTTTCTCCGACAAACGTATTCCCGGTAAATTTAAATCGTCAACTCGAAGGATAAACCATTTAAACGCAGCTGCTGCGAGCAAAAATACTTTTTTAAAAATCAATTCTGAGCTCACCTCTGCCATGTTTATCTTCCGCTAGCAGCTTTTAGCGTGTGTCGCAGAATAACAACTCCGGGGGGAACTAAGGTTTGACGATAAAAGATTCCGGGTGGTGGAGAGACTCGCGAGAGAACAACAAATATCACACCAATAACAACGATTTAATAAACAAAGAAATGCAATAATTGTATGGTTTAGCAAGGAATACAACGTAATATATATATAGATTTTTTTTTTTTTAATAGAATAGAATAGAATAGAAAGGGTTTTTTTCCCAGCGGAAAATTGTTTGTAGAAAGACAGAAAAAAAAATAGTTAAAGCTTAAATTCTCCATAAATCAATGCATAAATGTGAAAACTTCAGCAAAACAATTTTGACAAAAACAATCATTACAAAACAAGTTGCAATAACTACACTGTAAGGCCACAAAGAGATTCATTGTATTTCTGAGAAGAAGAAAAAACAAAAAACTAAATGAACATTATTTGTGGTTTAAAGCAGATAAATTGAGTAAATAATCCTACATTCTTCCCAGCCTGTGTGCATGTCAGAAAATAATCTACAAAATTCATCATAGTGACATATAAACAACCCTCATCCGATTGTTCTCTGGGAATTTTTTGAGCGACTTGATTTGTTTTAATAGTTAAAAGGCACACAGATGTGATTAAAAACCCTGCTTCAAGTACTAGAAGTTATTCCATCCACTTTATTTGAAAATCCTAATAGTTCTGCTATTTTATTTCCCTCCTCTCTTTTCAAAGACATTTTTGCATACTTTCATAAAACGTAACTTGCTATTTTAAAATTGTGTAAATAATTTAAAAGTTAAATAAATATACAACAGAGCATTTATACTTCGGTTGATAGACTTAAAGAATCTGCCTCCTCAGAAAACAAAATGTATAAATACAGATACTTGCAAGAAACAAACCTCAAAAAGAACAAATGAGATGCAAAATCATATAAAGTCAAACTGCAGACACATAAAGTGACCGCAAACAGACCAACATGGCAACAAAGGCTCACAAAATCACCCAAATGAGACGTTAAGAATCCGAAATAGATGCGAACTTAAACAGGGACAAAGTGACCACAAAACACTTCTTGTGGAGGAACTTTGGTTTAATAATCTTGAAGACTGTGTAAGTCATGCTGGGAAGTAATTACATGCTGTTTAAGTTCCCAGCTGGTTAACTTCTGAATTTATTTATTTATTTATTTATTTTTGGCTAATTTGCAACATTTAACAGGAGATGATTGCCTTTTTTTTTTTTTTTTTTTTTTGAAATTCTTGTCCACTTACAGCCTCAATGGTTAAATAATTTGCTGGGAAAATGGAGCGAGTACTTCATGTACTTTTTGGGAATCTTAAGAAATAAGCAAGGTTTTGGTGTTACACTTTAAAAAAAAAAAAAAAAAGCATTGACAGATGAAAATAAAATCAGCAAACATTAAATAAAATTAGACAAAAAAGACGATAAAGGGATATTTTATGACCAGAACGCTGTCCCAATGACACTCAGTGACAAAGAAATGCAAAGTGACCTTGAAGGATTGAGACTAAATGAGATTCATAACAACTCCGGGGCCATAAAGTGACCAGTAAAACAAAGCAGCCCCATTTGCAGCAGTTTAATGAGCGCAAACAGAGAACAAATACAGGCATTACATGGACGCACAATAAACTCTTGTATTTTTTTTTATTTTATGACCTTTTTATGCAAGATGTGTAAACTTATTTATTGATCTTAGTCATATGGCTTTAAAACAACAGATCAGGGCTAAAAGCTTCTGGGGGTTTTTTGACATTGAAATATTTTGGACAGTGAGACTGAGACAATTAAACTCAATATCAAGGAATCAATCAGTATTGATTCTCAACTCAACGTGCACAAAGAAGGAAAAAGCTCCACATAAACACACGTGTACATGAATATAAGTGTGTATAAAACTCACAACACACACATATCCAGGTGCGTCATCACACTCCTACATGTGCTATATTGTCTTGAGTCATTTTCATGGAGTCGCGTCAACGCAGCGAATAACTGGACGGAAAAAGACGGCGAGGGAAAAAAAAGACTGTTATCTCATATGAACCGGGTCAAAAAGTACCAGGTCTCAGGAGAATCTGGACCGGGAGTCGTGAAAAAGACATTGTTGTCATTGTAGTAAATATTAGTGTATTTCCTGCGACAGGGGTGCACACGAGCAGGAGCAGCGTTTCACAAACGTTGCGTTTCCACGGAAACGGAATGGTTGCACGTTCCAAGTCCTGGGTTTGCACGGCGACGCTTCATGTGACGACACCCAACTCGCTGAGGAAGAGTTTACGCTGCAGCAGCGGACGCACACATACAAAATGGTGTAGTTAGTACGCCGTGCCATGGGAGGGCGCTGTTGCTTTGGTTTTTTTGGTAATGAAACCACACAAGGCACCGTGTGCGGAGAACTAAACGCTATGAACGTGGAATAAAATCGCCACATTTGAATGGACAGATGAGGAATCGGACGCTATCAGCAGTGAGTCTCAACGACAAATCTAGAATACAGACCGCGAGTAAGACCACTATGGGGGGCGGCCATGTTTGTTTATAGTCACATGGGGGGGGGGGGGGCACAATCAGGAAAGAAAAGTTCCACCTCGAGATTCGCGATAAAAACTTCACGGATGCAGTGGATCTGAACGCCGGTGTCGTGTAAACTGACATTTTTTTGTGGATACGCTCGTATTCGTTGCCGTGGAAACGGACACTCGAAACGCAATGGTCGTTTTGCGTTTCCAATGAAAAAATGTTGTTCATGTAAAGGAAGCCGCATTTTATTTCATTCCATTTACGCGCATTCACCAATGACCTCCTGACGGCCGGGGCTCGGGGGGGCTCGGGGGGGGGGGGGGGGGGTTCGGGGGGGCTCGGGATGTTCGGGGGCTCGGAGGGTTTGGGGGGCTTGGGGGGTTCGTGGGGCTCGGGGAGTTCGGGGAGTTCTGGGGGCTTGGGGGGTTCGTGGGGCTTGGGGAGTTCGGGGGGTTAGGGGGGTTTGGGGGATTTGGGGGGTTCGTGGGGCTCGGGGATTTGGGGGAGTTCGGGGGGCTTGGGGGTTCGTGGGGCTCGTGGAGTTCAAGGGGTTAGGGGGGTTTGGGGGGTTCGCCGGGCTCGGGGAGTTCGGGGAGTTCGGGGGGCTTGGGGGGTTGGTGGGGCTCGGGGAGTTCGGGGGGTTAGGGGGGTTTGGGGGATTTGGGGGGTTCGTGGGGCTCGGGGATTTTGGGGAGTTCGGGGGGCTTGGGGGGTTCGTGGGGCTCGTGGAGTTCAAGGGGTTAGGGGGGTTTGGGGGGTTCGCCGGGCTCGGGGAGTTCGGGGGGCTTGGGGGGTTCGTGGGGCTCGGGGAGTTTGGGGGGTTAGGGGGGTTTGGGGGGTTCGCCGGGCTCGGGGAGTTTGGGGGGTTAGGGGGGTTTGGGGGGTTCGTGGGGCTCGGGGAGTTTGGGGGGTTTGGGGGGTTTGGGGGGTTCGCCGGGCTCGGGGAGTTCGGCGGGTTCGGGGGGGCTCGGGGGGGGCTCAAGACATCCAAACGGAGCGGTGGTGGCGATGCCCCATGACTCATCAGGCAACATGAGCTGCTGGTTGTTTCTGGAGAGGTTAAGTGGTTCTGCTCTCAACAACAATCCCTCCTGAATGGCTTTCCAAGTAATGTAATATTCTGTTGTGTATTTGGAGGTTACAAGTCCCAGAGCTCTTCTTTTTTTTTTTTTTTTTTTTGAAGATACATTCCCCCCCCCCCCCCCCCCCTCCCTCCCCCAAATTTAAAAAAATTGATCTGCTTGCACAACTGTGGCTTTTGGGGTCTGCGATGGTCCGGGGCCAGGAGCATCTGCTTCTCCAGGGTACGAACAGTTTGTTGTAGAAACAGAAACCCAAACCGAGTTTAGCTGTTGTTCACATATTTAACTTATTCGCAAAAAATCCAACAACCTTAGTCAAATGGTCAAACCACCGCCTGCACATGTTTCCCTGTGAATAATAGCCAACAAAGATTGCTGTTTTGAAATGATGTTGTTATTTGAGGCGGGTGGTTACGGCGGCTAAAAGACGCAGTGTTAAAACAGGAAGGGTGTCAGATGTTGGTGAGAATCAGGAAAGATTTGGCTTCGCTGCAACGTTTCGGCAAATCAAATAAAAAAAAACAAAAAATTTTTTGGAAAAGGGGCCCGGTGACTTTTTCAAGCCAATTTGGAAAAGCTGAAGGAAAAGAAAGAAAAGGAATCACAAACTGCAGGGACGGTCAAAGACCTTTGAAGAGCAGTCGGTTGGGGAGATGAAAGAGCCACTGAAAATCACATTTTATGAAAAACAGCTCTGTAATAGTGGATATTTTGTGAAAATGCTCTCAATTTATGAAAATGTAAACTTTTGAAAAGGTCCGACTCCGTCTCCATGTAAACCGAGGACAACGCAACTTTACTGAAACGCCGCTAGCGACTGGTCGTGCAATAAATGGATCTTCTGCACATGCTCAGTAGAGACGATGAAAACAAAAGTTTCCTCCAGAGTCCCGGTCCGCAATCTCCTGGGACTTGGTGCTTTTATTTTGACAGTCCCCGTAATAACGATCCAATTCGGTGGTCTGTCCACTGGAATGCCTATGTGTGGTTCACGAAACTTTTCCAAAACGAAAACACAGAAAAACTAGTTAGCATCAATAGCATGATAGCCGTTAGCCTATCACGACGCTAACTCGGTATGCCACTTGGCAACATCTGTGTGAAACGCTGAGCATTGCCATGGCAACAGACGCTGATCTCCTTAGATGCTGATCTCATACAAAGATCAGACGCTGATCTTGTACAAAGCGGATGAGAGAGGCTCCTCCATGAGGGGCCTCTCTCATCCGCTTTGTATGGACTTTTTTTTTTTTTTTTTGCGTGTTTTTAGGGGATTTATTGGGAAACAGTTAGTCGTTAACGTCCCAAAATCTAATGTGTTGTTCCTTGGATGATGACAAATTATCCCTGAAAATTTGATGCAATTTGAGTGAGTAGTTTTTTTGTGGAAAAATTGGTAAAATACATACATATATATATCAAGGTAATTATGTGTTTTCGCTTGAAACGTTGTCGTATGAACAAGTTCTAAATGTACCACTCCTGTTTCGGGTTTGTCTGTCTCTTGGCGGAGGAATGGGTGGGGGTGTGGGTGGGGGTGTGGGTGGGGGTGTGGGTGGGGGTGTGGGTGGGGGCTTTTAAATGCCGTTGACCAGCGTGGAGAGAAAACACTAATGAGCACCATTTGGGCCCCTCATTCACAACACATGCTGGTTAACAGCCCACGACAATGGATTTACTGCAGCTGAGGCCACTCTGGCAGAAGTGGCTCCCTAATGGAAACACGATACAACCTCTGCAGCAGATGACCACCACCACCTCCTCCTCCTCCACCTCCTCCCCCTCCTCCACCTCCTCCTCCTCGCTCCACTATTTATAGAGAGACAAACCACAGCTGGATCATGCAGCTCAGTAAATGTCGCCCGTACATGGATAATACAGCACATCATGACAAATCATGTCATGTAGTGAAAGCGGATACCCGGCGCTCTCCCAGGCCCTTGAAAACCTGGAGCTGGAACCTGGAACGTGAGCGCTCACGTATTACGGAGACGCACTGGGAGGAGAAGTTGGCCACCGAACAGCGGGGGGGGGGGGGGGTTTCAGATTGAGAGGAAATCTATGCAATTGACCTCGAGTGTCGGGACGACGGTTCAAATCCCGACTGCAGCTGGAAGAACGAGACGAGTTTAGGATGGAAGTTACACTTTCAGTTCAAGAACTACATCTGACAATTAAAACCAGCATCTATACTATATATACTATACTATATGTACTATATATACTATACTATACTATATATACTATACTATATGTACTATATATACTATACTATACTATACTATACTATACTATACTATACTATACCATGCCATACTATATATATACTATGGTATACTATGCTATGCTATGCTATGCTATGCTATGCTATGCTATGCTATGCTATGCCATACCACACCACACCATACCATACCATACCATACCATACTACATATACTATACTATACTATACGATACGATACCCTACCCTACCCTACCCTACTATGCTATGCTATGCTATGCTATGCAATACTATACTATACTATATCATACTATACAATACTATACAATACTATACTATACTATACTATACTATACTATACTATACTATACTACACTATACTATACTATACATACTATGATATGCTATGCTATGCTATACTATACCATACCATGCCATACTATACCATACCATACCATACCATACCATACCATACCATACCATACCCTACCATACTATATATACTATGCTATGCTATGCTATGCTATGCTATGCTATGCTATGCTATACTATACTATACTATACTATGCTATGCTATGCTATGCTATGCTATGCTATGCTATGCTATACAGAAGTTTCACATTTACACCGCAGAAACCATGTAGTTATCATGTTGGGCCACCAGTAGGCGCTGTTGTCACGCTCCTGGAGAACAAGTGTGAACGTATAACTCCATGTGCAGTGGTGCTGTCCAGTAGAGGGCGCCAGTGTGCCTCCACCTCTTGGACCCAGTATTTTTTAAATATAGATAAATTGATCAACTGAAATAATGTTTACGTAAACAAACTAACAACGGGCTCTTCAGTGTATGTGCTTCACGTTGTGGAGGTAATCTACAATAAAAGGGCAGATTTCTTGGTTTATCTCTGCCGACCGTGTTTGCGTGAACAGCTTGGAGGCGGGGTTTAATCTCAGTTTCATCAACTACCGATCAACAGTATCTGTCTCCTCGTTCTCGCCTGATTTAGTTTCATGTTTGTGTTTTTTTTACTGTAAAGCGCTGACGTACAATTTGACTGATCGATCACCAAATCTGTGTGAAAATCTGCGGCTCAGGTTCCACGTTCTCCACCATACTTTTTAAATGCAAACAAACACAAGTGTGTACAGGTTTATTAATAGTTAAGGAAAGTTTAGATATGCCAAATGATGTTCACTCATTTTGATTTTGCTTCGCACAGTGAACGGAAACATAACTGATTGCAGTTGACGAAGTCTTTTCCGATGTATATTTTGCACGTCGTCGCAATAATTGTGCGCGCCTGTCTCTTTAAGAGGCGAGGCGCAAAGATTACTATCCTAAGCACCTTGTTTTTTGTTTGTTGCTTTTTCCCCACAGGATCTTTGCTGAGTAACAACTCGTTGGGCGGACGCTCGCAAAAAGCCCATCAGAATGTGCAGAACATTCTAGAATAGTGTGTTTATTGTTAATGCTATTATCAATGACTCAGCTAAAAAAAAATGCCCCGACATTTCCCATCAAAAGTGAATGGGATTTGGCTGAAAATGGCCTCTTCTGCAGCCGTGGCATTTTTTTTTTTTGAATGACGCGACCTCGTCATTATGGATTTATAAAAAAAAAACGCACAAAAAAAAAAAAATCGAAAATCCAAAAAGTTTTTCTCAGAATGTATTTTTAATAGGAAAGGACCTTTACAGCAGTTTGTATTACCGGGGGTCCTTCAACTTGAATTTCTCAGAGCATAAACAACGTCTCCAGGCTGCGCTGGCCCCCGTCCTCACTTTGAGGGGATCCAGATCACGGCGTCGGGCCGTTTCATGCTTTTTGGCCGCCGACCCTCTCGCACAGGAGTCCTTCCAGACTCAAGCTGGTTCCCCTTAAATTTGGGATTTACGGCCAGAAGGGACTCGCAACCGGGGGGGAGCTGGAGGAGGGAGGCTCTGCCACGGCCTCGTCCTTCACCGTGAGCCCACGCCGCCTCGGCTGCCGAGAGCTTGATATCACTTAATGTTCCGCCGCAGCCCCGGCGAGCCAAACGGCTTCTCCCCCCCCCCCCCGAAAGACGAGCCAGGATGAAGCTGAAGCCTGCAAGGAGCTTCGGAGGGCGAGGGATGAGCGTCACAGTGACCCGGCCTGCTGCAGGCGGGGGGGAAAAGTGCAATAATGCATAAATGAAATGCACAAGCGCGTTTGCTTTTACGGGAATTAAAAATCTTCCACACCAATAGATGTTTGCATTTAGAGTTTTATTGTTGAATTTTGATGTATTCGTCTGCTTTATACTGTTTCACTTTAACGCCCAGATTCTATAAACACAGAGGTCCTGTCAACACTTCAAAAAGTATACAAATTACAACATATTCAAATCAATTAATTATTGTATTTTTATTACAAGTTTCATTGGTATCAAACTGGTAGTTTAATAATATTTGTTATCCATTAAAAAAAAATCAAAGTTACAAGTATTATTTTATACATCATATGTATCATTATATATTTAGATTTAAACAAGATTATTCAAATTACTTATAACTATTAATGTATTTCAGCATTCATAATTTTGTGAACCCTAAACCCTCAATAACTGCTTCATTCATGTAATTATAAAATTCATGTCTGTATCATGTGACTCCAGAACTATTTTTTAAAATTTCAATGTTAAATTAATAATTTAGCTTTTTTTTTTGTCATGACATTTTTTTTTCTTGCTTGTTCATTTGCCATTCAATTGTTTTTTTTTAATCTATTGTGCTTTCACGTTTTAAAATTGTTTATTTCAAACCCTATAATTATCTTACATTGAGTGAATTGATATTTGCACAAGAATTGTATCTATGTATATGTATATATATATATATATATATATTTGTTATTATTTTAATTACATTTGTTTTACATTTTGCATTTATTTATATATTTATTTATTTATTGATGGATTTTGACATTTTGGAATTTCAATTTTAATTAATTGTTTTTTTTAATACTTTGTTGTGACTCGAACTTAACATAATTTTATGTTTATTCATTTAGAAATTAAAATTTTTAATAATATATTGTTTCAGATTTATTTATTTATTTGTTTGTTTAATTCTACATTTAATTTCAATAATTGCATACATCGTTTTTATCCATTTGTTTTCTTTATTTTGAACCCAAAAATCTTCTACATAATTGTTTTTTTCATTTATTATATTTGTCTTTCACAGTCCTTTGAGCACACATGTTTTGATTTATTCCCATTTTTATTTTTTTTATGATTTCTTCATTCGACTAAACACACGGCCTCTCTTCAGGATTTATTCATGTATTTTGTTATGATTATATCAGATTTGTTTCATGGCCTCCGAACTCGCCGAGAGATTGAAAATGTCTGTGCTGGCGTGAATTCCAAACTGTTCAGTAGAATTTATTTTTTTTCCCCCTTTCCTCCCGAGTGGCGCTGCTAAATGAAAGCCAGCACCTGCCCACATACTGCAGTCATTCAGCCGCTGGCATTCGTCAGCGACCACATTAACCGGCCGCCGCAATCCACGAGCCGGCGAACAAACTCTGCATTAATCATCTCATCTCAGCAATTCTGCTTTGTGAAGCACCGAGTTCAAAGAGGTGGAGGTTTGCTTTGAAGTTCCCTTTCAGGGGAAATAATAAAAGAGTATGTTGCATTTCACGCACGAGTAGCTCCGTCTCGCGTGGTTTGTGTGCAGCACCCTGAACCAGCGGCGTAGTAACGCCGCGCTATGACCTCACACGCCACGTGACTCACTGGCGCCACATGTGGCGGTGGAGGGAACTGCCGGTCACTTTTCCCTCACGATGCCTGGGACGGCTTTTAAAGGGGGAACATACATGCCTCTAAATGTTTATTAGCTGTTTAATATCCTGTTTAGGGTGTCTTTTATCTGTTCGGTCCCTCGGTTAAGTCACCATTTCCTGTCGGTGCTGGCGCCCCTCCCCCCCACTCCCCCTTCCTCCTCCTCCTCCTCCTCCTCCTGAACCAACCTGTACCTCAAATATTCACGAAGCACATCTAAATGAAACCCTCTGGCTTTGCACACCTCAAGTGTCGCTGGCTTTGTTTTCCTGCTCCGACGCAGAGCGGCGAGCGTGCCGCGGTTGTTTTTTTTTTGCCGGCGGCAGGAAGTGGGTTTGCCCTCATGTGGGGCATGTTTGGACTTCGCTCTGGGAGTCAGATTACCTCATATTTCACTCGGCAGCCGGAGACGCATTAATCATCCCGTTAAATCCAGACAGTTTTATTGCGTTTCGTGTGTGTGTGTGTGTGTGTGTGTGCTGCTAGCGCGCCGCGACGCCAGAGGCCCGTGCAACAACACAACAGTCCGGCTGAACAAAGCGGGAGTCTGTCACAGGCTGCTGCTCTCCTTCGCTGAAACTCGTTTTCATTTAATCAACGGCGTCGTCGGGTTGGAAACGAGTCCAGACGATGAATGAAGCGACAGAATCTGAGACTTTACGTTCAAAACACAGTCGTTCTGACTTGAATGTGTTACGTCACGTTTAGACGCCGACGTTTCCAGGAGAAACGCAGAATTGACGTGTTTCCAGAACGACCTTTCTTGACAGGAATGCTGAAAACGATGCAGTTTTCCTGTAGGGCCACTAGTGGGCGCTGTCATTTGTTTCTGTAATACGATACAAACAGTAGAAATTGGCGTAAACAAACATTCGTATTGACAGACAGCGAAGTTGGATTGTTTTTGCGCTGATACTTCTTCAATCTTACTGCATTTTGTTTTATCATTACTTCTACTTTATTGATACTTTTTCAGTATTATTGGTAATATATTGCTACTTTTCCACTTTTATTGCTACATTTTTGTGATTTTTTTCACTATTACTGATACTTGATTGATCTTTTTCCACTTTTATTGTGACTCTATTGATACATTTGATTAACACTAGTACACTATTGACACCTTTATTGATACTTCTTCACTCACTGGTGCGTTATTCATACTTTTTTCAGTTTTACTTGTGATACACTGATACTTATCCACCTTTACTGCTCCATGATCTCATTTTTTTTCATTATACTTTATGCTTTTTCAGTATTAGTGACACTTTACCGATCCTTTTCCACGAGTGCTGTTACTGTATTGATACTTTTCATTAATATTTGTACTTTAGTATTTAATAAGAAATAAGAATTAGCTTATTTTGTATCTTTGACTCTTGTATTATATTTACTTCTGTAAGGTTTTTTGGTTTTTTTTAGGGACCAAGCCAGAGAGTTAAGGACCATATTGTTTTTATAATATTCGTTATTCTTTTTTCTTCTGCTCCTGACGCGTCATTGAGCCCAAAGTTGACCCCTAAACAAACTCAAATGTTCACCCAATGTGGCAAAAATGTGAGAAAATGTCAAAATTAACCCTCATAGTGCCAAACGTTGCTCTCTAGCGCCAACTAGAAACATTAAAATGGCCGCCATCAAACCAAAACTCAATCGTTCGTCTCATCAAGGCCAAAGAATCACACAGCGACGCCCCGGACCTCAATCCAACAGGAAGTCCGCAATTTGCAGGAGTTGTTGCCAAAATAAAATCCGTCCTCTCGCCCTCTCTGATGACATCACGAGCATCATTCACACGCAGGATTACGCAATACCACGTGAAACTGTGACCACCTCACCTGCATGTCCTGACTTTACAAATAAAACTCCCCAAACTCCTTCAAAATAAAAGCCCTTGTTTATTGAAAACTACACCACAAATCTCAAAAATCGATATTTGGGAATTAGCTGGATTAGCGTTTAGTTGGCTTTCAAAATATAAGCCTCCAAAATGTTTCAATAAGAAAGTTCTTCTTTATTTTTATTTTTTAATAATAATAATAATAATAATAATAATAATAATTATTATTATTATTATTATTATTATTATTTTTATTATTATTATTATTATTATGCTTTATTTTCAATATTTGTTTTTGTAAAGTCAGTGAAATGGAATTTTTGGATAAAATCTTCTAAAAAATTATTTCTTTCTTTCTTTCTTTCTTTCTTTCTTTCTTTCTTTCTTTCTTTCTTTCTTTCTTTCTTTCGCCCACACTCCAAACCCACGAAGCACCACTTGAACAAAACTGACAGAAAAAAAAACCAATCTGAACATTTATCACTATGAGAAAGAAAAAAGTGTAAAAATAATAAGAATTAAAAACTTTATGAGCTGAATCTTCCTCCAAACAAACATTTTAAAAAGAAAAACCAAAAAGAAAAGATTCTGGAAAAGTGTTCAGGCAAACATCTCTGGAAGGAAAAACCCAAGCGTCGTTCTTCTCTCACCAGCGTTCTGGCAGTTTAGTTTAGTTTTACTTTCCCAAGTCTTCGAAATTCAATTTAGCTTTGACCAGTTGATTGTGTCAACACCGTTTGTATTTTTTTGGACGGTAATATTATCCTTTGCCGAAATAAAATTCCCCATTTCGGTCGTTCCTTCATCTGTTTTCACTTCTCTGCGATGGTCTCGTGAGGCTCGCCATAATAAAAGCACAAAAGTCTGTCTTGACCTTAAGGAGAAAACAAATGCCTTTTTTTCTGGCAATACTTTTTTTAAAATTTCTTTTTAAAGTGATTATATTTCTGAAGGCCCACATGCTGGGAGAGTTGGTTGCATTTGAAGTTTTTTCCGAGGGACGACGGCGGCGAGACGTCGGCAACGTTCGTCAAAGACGAGACCAAACAATAAAGCGGAGGTTTGATAGAATCTCACAGATGCTGAACAGACGAATGGAAACAAACTCTCCAATAATTATTCTTAATCCTGCCGGGTGGTTTGATTTTTAAGTTGGATTGAATCTCGTTTGTTTGAGGAAGTCTTAAAAACATTTTTTTTATTTTTTTTGTGAAACTTTAAAATCCTCTCCTTCTTTACGAGTCTGTCTTTGCACCTGACACCTGCGTCATGAATCCTCAGGAATTCTCCACTTGTGGTTTCAGTTACGCTTTTATTTATTTATCTACTTTTTTTTTGTTTTGTTTTGGCTTTATTTTCGAGACACACTGTAAACTCTCGATTAATTATGGTAATCTGAAAGAAATGTGTCTCGTCATCGTCTCAAGATGTTTGATGAAAACAGTTAGAGCTTTTTTTTTTTTTTTAGTGCTTCTTTTCTTTTATTTCCAGCCGTACATCCATTTCCTACTTTGTTTATGCGAGACAACACTGGGACGAGGCATCGTGCACTCTGGACAGGTCCTGTGTCCATCGCAGACAAAAAGCAGGGCCTGTTTCCGCCTGGCGCTAACTGGGGATGGACGACTCGTCCACTGACAACTCGTCCACCGACAACTCGTCCACAAAACTGCAACCCTGGACGACCAGTCCACCAACAACTCATCCACTAATCTCCAACACTGGACAACTTGTCCACCGACAACTCGTGTAAAAAAATTGCAACTTTGGACAACTCATCCACCGACAACTTGTCCACCGACAACTCGTCCACCAACAACTTGTGTAAAAAAATTACAACTTTGGACAACTGGTCCACAAAACTGCAACTTTGGACAACTGGTCCACAAAACTGCAACTTTGGACAACTCGTCCACAAAACTGCAACCCTGGACGACTTGTCCACAAAACTGCAACTTTGGACAACTGGTCTACAAAACTACAACTTTGGACGACTTGTCCACAAAACTGCAACTTTGGACAACTCGTCCACAAAACTGCAACCCTGGACGACTTGTCCACAAAACTGCAACTTTGGACGACTTGTCCACTAACAACTCATCCACAAAACTCAAACCCTGGACAAGTTGTCCACCGACAACTCGTGTAAAAAAACTGCAACTTTGGACAACTCGTCCACAAAACTGCCACTTTGGACAACTCGTCCACAAAACTGCAACTTTGGACAACTCGTCCACAAAACTGCAACTTTGCAAAACTTGTCCACAAAACTGCCACTTTGGACGACTTGTCCACAAAACTGCAACCCTGGATGACTCGTCCACAAAACTGCCACTTTGGACAACTCGTACACAAAACTGCAACTTTACAAAACTTGTCCACAAAACTGCCACTTTGGACGACTTGTCCACAAAACTGCAACCCTGGATGACTCGTCCACAAAACTGCAACTTTGGACGACTTGTCCACTAACAACTCATCCACAAAACTACAACTTTAGACAACTCGTCCACAAAAGTGCAACCCTGGATGACTCGTACACAAAACTGCAACTTTGGACAACTCGTCCACAAAACTGCCACTTTGGACAACTCGTCCACAAAACTGCAACTTTACAAAACTTGTCCACAAAACTGCCACTTTGGACGACTTGTCCACAAAACTGCAACCCTGGATGACTCGTCCACAAAACTGCAACTTTGGACGACTTGTCCACTAACAACTCATCCACAAAACTACAACTTTAGACAACTCGTCCACAAAAGTGCAACCCTGGACGACTCGTCCACAAAACTGCCACTTTGGACAACTCGTCCACAAAACTGCAACTTTGGACAACTCGTCCACAAAACTGCAACTTTACAAAACTTGTCCACAAAACTGCCACTTTGGACGACTTGTCCACAAAACTGCAACCCTGGATGACTCGTCCACAAAACTGCAACTTTGGACGACTTGTCCACTAACAACTCATCCACAAAACTACAACTTTAGACAACTCGTCCACAAAAGTGCAACCCTGGACGACTCGTCCACAAAACTGCCACTTTGGACAACTCGTCCACAAAACTGCAACTTTGGACAACTCGTCCACAAAACTGCAACTTTACAAAACTTGTCCACAAAACTGCCACTTTGGACGACTTGTCCACAAAACTGCAACCCTGGATGACTCGTCCACAAAACTGCCACTTTGGACGACTTGTCCACAAAACTGCAACCCTGGATGACTCGTCCACAAAACTGCAACTTTGGACGACTTGTCCACTAACAACTCATCCACAAAACTACAACTTTAGACAACTCATCCACAAAAGTGCAACCCTGGACGACTCGTCCACAAAACTGCCACTTTGGACAACTCGTCCACAAAACTGCAACTTTGGACAACTCGTCCACAAAACTGCAACTTTACAAAACTTGTCCACAAAACTGCCACTTTGGACGACTTGTCCACAAAACTGCAACCCTGGATGACTCGTCCACAAAACTGCAACTTTGGACGACTTGTCCACTAACAACTCATCCACAAAACTACAACTTTAGACAACTCGTCCACAAAAGTGCAACCCTGGACGACTCGTCCACAAAACTGCCACTTTGGACAACTCGTCCACAAAACTGCAACTTTGGACAACTCGTCCACAAAACTGCAACTTTACAAAACTTGTCCACAAAACTGCCACTTTGGACAACTCGTCCACAAAACTGCAACTTTGGACAACTCGTCCACAAAACTGCAACTTTACAAAACTTGTCCACAAAACTGCCACTTTGGACGACTTGTCCACAAAACTGCAACCCTGGATGACTCGTCCACAAAACTGCAACTTTGGACGACTTGTCCACTAACAACTCATCCACAAAACTACAACTTTAGACAACTCGTCCACAAAAGTGCAACCCTGGACGACTCGTCCACAAAACTGCCACTTTGGACAACTTGTCCACAAAACTGCAACTTTGGACAACTCGTCCACAAAACTGCAACTTTGGAAAACTTGTCCACAAAACTGCAACTTTGGACAACTCGTCCACAAAACTGCCACCCTGGACAACTCGTCCATGTGGTTCCCGACATCCCGTCCACCACAAATTTTTTTCAGCACGCAGAATTGTCTTGTTTCTATTCAAAAAGTGTCGTTTTCCTAAAATAAAAGCAGAGCGACAAATGGGCGCCGCAGTTTTGTTTGGGTCGCCAACAGAACAACTGAAATTCCTCTTGATGTCGAGGGCGGAGAAAACGAGCCCGCATAACTCGTACCGGCTAAGTGATTTTTATCTTTATTAAGTGTGCCGAGACATTCTGGCCAGAGACAAAGACAAATGGACTTGGAAGGGACGTTTGTGTCTTTTCAGTAAACTGGAAGCTGATCTAAAAGGGCGACGCTCCAGCCTCTACCAGTCCATCCATTATGGGCCGTCAGCGAGGCTTTGTGAGGGTCCAGCGGGACGACGCTGCCAGAGCACATTACAGATGTTTCCAGAGGCTGTCAGGAGACATCAGAAAATAAATACGTTCCGATCAAATCCCGATGACGAGGCCGAGGTGGTCGGGACTCACGAGTCTTGGCTTCGACGTCACACCGACAGTATTGTTAGAGCAGGCAAAAGGTGAGATGGCGAACGACGGAGATACGACGTCAGAGTGACGTTGACGGACGGCGACAACATGAAGGTGCGACTTCACCTTCGCACAGGGAGTCGGGGGAGTCGGGAGAGACTCTGCTAGCTTGAGCGGGAGCCAGATGAGGTGATCTGGGCGCCGGTTCAGATTCAATCAACAACACCTTTTGCTTTGGAGGTCCTTTTTTCAGGCCCGGGCCAACTTGGCAGCCCAGAACACACTGGAAAGATTATTTATCCCGTTCAGCCGCGGGGAAACCTCGGGATGATCGTCCAGCCGGGAAACACTGAGAGAGAGAGAGAGAGAGAGAGAGAGAGAGAGAGAGAGAGAGAGAGAGAGAGAGAGAGAGAGAGAGAGAGAGACCGATTTAATCAACCCACCCCAGGTATGAAGCAGGAAATGGATGTACGATCTGATAAACACCAGGTTTTCGTCTGCGTGTATTTATTTGTTTATTTACTGGTTTGCATGTATGTATTTTACCAGATTTTCGCAAAAAAAATGCAGTTTCATTACAACCGTTTCCAAACAAATCCCCCTCAAAAATGCAAAAAATGTCCTATAAAGTGGATGAGAGAGGTTCCTCACGGAGATCAGCGTCTGTTGCCATGGAGACGCTCCCAGCTCAGTGTTTCACACAGTGACGTAGCTACCCGACAGGCTAGTTAGCATCGATATAAGCTAACTGCTATCATGCTAGTGATGCTAACTCGGTTCTGCAAGCAAATGTGGCGTCTACGGTCTACCGAGTGTAGCTCCAGTTATATTTTCTGTTCTATTGTTGTTTTTTATTCTTCTACTTAGTTTTTAGCGTTTTATCGTTGTAGTTGATTATTACGTCGCTTATGTTTGCCGAGGGTGGCACAGTGCGGTAGACGCTATGAAACAGTTTGAGAACTTTAAAATCGAGCCGTTTCCGTGAGTCTATCGCAATTATTCACTTTATTTTAAATTTTTCGAAGTTCAGTTATCCTGATTTTCCAGAGGCCCCGACGACACGACAACATTTCGAGCGAGAATGATGAAAATTAAACCGTTTTTGTGTTTTAATTATTGTGTTTTTTTTGCCCTGCAACGTTTTGAAAACCATGTGCCAAAACCACAGAAACGCTGAAAATGATGTCGTTTTCAAGTCGGGCCACTAGTGGGTGCTGTTGGTTGTTTTTGCAACGTAACCACACACTCCGACTTGTGGGCGATAAACTCAAGACTGCCAAAGACTGTCCAGTCAGACAATCGTATTGCACTTTTAAAATGCTACTCCCATATTAAATCATTTTATGGTTTTTCTCAACGCCACTGCAATGAAATAAGAATAAATCAATATATTCGGTTCCAGAGACGGTCAACTACCTGAGTGGCTGCTCAACCCAATAAAAGATTGTTTTTCTACCCTCTCTGTGAAGTTTCTTTTTTGTTTTTGTCTCCACGTTCTCCTTCGTTCTCTTTCACACAAGCAAACGGCAGCAGCCCCCCCCCCCCCCCCTACCAAAAAAAACCAAAAACCCACGTGAAATGTGACTGGCCCTTTCATCAGAGTTTAGTCAGATCCATATTGTCTCCAAAACATTTTGTTTTGTTTGTTTGTCCACAGGGTTTCTGGGTTTCCAAATAAATGGCTACCCGCAGAATGCGGGGGAAACGTGGAGGCGATCCTCAAACCAGGCTGATGCAGAACTTTGTAAATATCTGAAAGGAGTTCAAACAAAAAAAAAAAAAAGAAAAAAATGGAAGAATAGCAGCTTGATGATGTCAATTATAAGACGAACGACGTGTGGGAAACGCACTGCGTGCCATTCAGGAACCCAAGTCCCACTCATAAATCATGAATCGTGTCCTTTACGCTTTACGCCGCTCCGTTCATGAGCAACGCTGCCAACAAAATAAGCTAATTGACACAATTTGGCGTAATGGAAAGCAGCACAGGCCAGAAACTACCGGCTTCTTCTTGGTATCTGTAGGAGCGAAAGGTGTAACGCATGTTACAAGCGTGAAAACTGGGTTGTTTTTTTTTTAACACGGGTCCTAGAGTGGGGAAATTGTAAAACCCCGGCTCGTGCAAGCAAAAACGATCGTCTGTGGACTAACGATGACGTAATCGACCCCCCTCTACCCCCTCCGTGATGTCATCAAATAACCACAACAATCAGGGATTACGCTGGAGCTGCAGAAGCTACTGACGCTAGCAGCAGGAGGAGCAGGGCCATAGACCTATAGAACTAGAAGCTACTGACGCTAGCATCAGGAGGAGCGGGGCCATAGACCTATAGAACTAGAAGCTACTGACGCTAGCAGCAGGAGGAGCAGGGCCATAGACCTATAGAAGTAGAAGCTACTGACGCTAGCAGCAGGAGGAGCGGGGCCATAGACCTATAGAACTAGAAGCTACTGACGCTAGCAGCAGGAGGAGCAGGGCCACAGACCTATAGAACTAGAAGCTACTGACGCTAGCAGCGGGAGGAGCAGGGCCACAGACCTATAGAACTAGAAGCTACTGACGCTAGCAGCAGGAGGAGCAGGGCCATAGACCTATAGAACTAGAAGCTACTGACGCTAGCAGCAGGAGGAGCAGGGCCATAGACCTATAGAACTAGAAGCTACTGACGCTGGCAGCAGGAGGAGCAGGACCATAGACCTATAGAACTAGAAGCTACTGACGCTAGCAGCAGGAGGAGCAGGGCCATAGACCTATAGAACTAGAAGCTACTGCCGCTAGCAGCAGGAGGAGCGGGGCCACAGACCTATAGAACTAGAAGCTACTGACGCTAGCAGCAGGAGGAGCAGGGCCATAGACCTATAGAAGTAGAAGCTACTGACGCTAGCAGCAGGAGGAGCGGGGCCATAGACCTATAGAACTAGAAGCTACTGACGCTAGCAGCAGGAGGAGCGGGGCCATAGACCTATAGAACTAGAAGCTACTGACGCTAGCAGCAGGCATCGCGACGTGTGGACGGAGGGTTTTTGGAGAAGGCTATTTTGGAGAAGACTACTTTGGAGAAGACTACTTTGGAGAAGACTACTTTGGAGAAGGCTATTTTGGAGAAGGCTATTTTGGAGAAGACTATTTTGGAGAAGGCTATTTTGGAGAAGACTATTTTGGAGAAGGCTATTTTGGAGAAGACTATTTTGGAGAAGGCTATTTTGGAGAAGACTATTTTGGAGAAGACTACTTTGGAGAAGACTATTTTGGAGAAGACTACTTTGGAGAAGGCTATTTTGGAGAAGACTATTTTGGAGAAGACTATTTTGGAGAAGGCTATTTTGGAGAAGACTATTTTGGAGAAGACTACTTTGGAGAAGGCTATTTTGGAGAAGACTATTTTAGAGAAGACTATTTTGGAGAAGACTACTTTGGAGAAGACTACTTTGGAGAAGGCTACTCTGGAGAAGACTATTTTGGAGAAGGCTATTTTGGAGAAGACTATTTTAGAGAAGACTATTTTGGAGAAGACTACTTTGGAGAAGACTACTTTGGAGAAGGCTATTTTGGAGAAGACTACTTTGGAGAAGACTACTTTGGAGAAGACTATTTTAGAGAAGACTACTTTGGAGAAGGCTATTTTGGAGAAGACTACTTTGGAGAAGACTACTTTGGAGAAGGCTATTTTGGAGAAGACTACTTTGGAGAAGACTATTTTGGAGAAGACTATTTTGGAGAAGACTACTTTGGAGAAGGCTATTTTGGAGAAGACTACTTTGGAGAAGACTATTTTGGAGAAGGCTATTTTGGAGAAGGCTATTTTGGAGAAGACTATTTTGGAGAAGACTATTTTGGAGAAGGCTATTTTGGAGAAGACTACTTTGGAGAAGACTATTTTGGAGAAGACTATTTTGGAGAAGGCTATTTTGGAGAAGACTATTTTGGAGAAGACTACTTTGGAGAAGGCTATTTTGGAGAAGACTACTTTGGAGAAGACTATTTTGGAGAAGACTATTTTGGAGAAGGCTATTTTGGAGAAGACTATTTTGGAGAAGACTATTTTGGAGAAGGCTATTTGGAGAAGGCTATTTTGGAGAAGACTATTTTGGAGAAGACTACTTTGGAGAAGGCTATTTTGGAGAAGACTACTTTGGAGAAGACTATTTTGGAGAAGGCTATTTTGGAGAAGGCTATTTTGGAGAAGACTATTTTGGAGAAGACTATTTTGGAGAAGACTATTTTGGAGAAGGCTATTTTGGAGAAGACTATTTTAGAGAAGACTATTTTGGAGAAGACTACTTTGGAGAAGACTACTTTGGAGAAGACTATTTTGGAGAAGACTATTTTGGAGAAGGCTATTTTGGAGAAGGCTATTTTGGAGAAGACTATTTTGGAGAAGGCTATTTTGGAGAAGACTATTTTGGAGAAGACTATTTTGGAGAAGACTATTTTGGAGAAGGCTATTTTGGAGAAGACTATTTTGGAGAAGACTATTTTGGAGAAGACTATTTTGGAGAAGGCTATTTTGGAGAAGACTATTTTGGAGAAGACTACTTTGGAGAAGACTACTTTGGAGAAGACTACTTTGGAGAAGGCTACTCTGGAGAAGACTATTTTGGAGAAGGCTATTTTGGAGAAGACTATTTTAGAGAAGACTATTTTGGAGAAGACTACTTTGGAGAAGACTACTTTGGAGAAGACTATTTTGGAGAAGACTACTTTGGAGAAGACTACTTTGGAGAAGGCTACTCTGGAGAAGACTATTTTGGAGAAGGCTATTTTGGAGAAGACTATTTTAGAGAAGACTATTTTGGAGAAGACTACTTTGGAGAAGACTAATTTAGAGAAGACTACTTTGGAGAAGGCTATTTTGGAGAAGACTACTTTGGAGAAGACTACTTTGGAGAAGGCTATTTTGGAGAACAATATTTTGGAGAAGGCTATTTTGGAGAAGACTACTTTGGAGAAGACTATTTTGGAGAAGGCTATTTTGGAGAAGACTACTTTGGAGAAGACTATTTTGGAGAAGACTACTTTGGAGAAGACTACTTTGGAGAAGGCTATTTTGGAGAAGAATATTTTGGAGAAGGCTATTTTGGAGAAGACTACTTTGGAGAAGACTATTTTGGAGAAGACTACTTTGGAGAAGACTACTTTGGAGAAGGCTACTCTGGAGAAGACTATTTTGGAGAAGGCTATTTTGGAGAAGACTATTTTAGAGAAGACTATTTTGGAGAAGACTACTTTGGAGAAGACTACTTTGGAGAAGACTATTTTGGAGAAGACTACTTTGGAGAAGACTACTTTGGAGAAGGCTACTCTGGAGAAGACTATTTTGGAGAAGGCTATTTTGGAGAAGACTATTTTAGAGAAGACTATTTTGGAGAAGACTACTTTGGAGAAGACTAATTTAGAGAAGACTACTTTGGAGAAGGCTATTTTGGAGAAGACTACTTTGGAGAAGACTACTTTGGAGAAGGCTATTTTGGAGAACAATATTTTGGAGAAGGCTATTTTGGAGAAGACTACTTTGGAGAAGACTATTTTGGAGAAGGCTATTTTGGAGAAGACTACTTTGGAGAAGACTATTTTAGAGAAGACTACTTTGGAGAAGACTATTTTAGAGAAGACTATTTTGGAGAAGACTATTTTGGAGAAGACTATTTTGGAGAAGACTACTTTGGAGAAGACTACTTTGGAGAAGAATATTTTGGAGAAGGCTATTTTGGAGAAGACTACTTTGGAGAAGACTATTTTAGAGAAGACTACTTTGGAGAAGACTATTTTAGAGAAGACTATTTTGGAGAAGACTATTTTGGAGAAGACTATTTTGGAGAAGACTACTTTGTCGCGTGGATGTGGCCGAACTGCAACAAAGTCTCACACCTCACAGAGACGGCAAATTAGCCCGATCAAAGCAGACCGCCGTCTCCGTACAACTACCCCCCCCCCCCCCCTGATGCCGCCGCAATCCTGAGCGTCACGATACTCGTGCGAGACGCTCAGGACGAGGGGCTTCGCCCACCGAGCCGACTGGAATCATCCCCCGTCTCCCCCTCCACTCCGGTTCTTGTTACCTTGGAAAACGGCCGAGGAGTCTTTCTGCGGGGAAGTGGTACGCTCCGTGAAATTCCATGCTGGGATGGCCAAACAATACGGCGCTGCTAAAGCCTGTTGTCAGAGCGAGCCGACTCAGGAGGCCATTGTCATAAATGACCACCCTGCAAGTAGCCCCCCCCCTCCCCCCCCCCCCTTCTGTCAACAGATAATTAGTTTTTTCTTCGTCTTCATTAAGTTATCCCTCTCTCTCTCTCTCTCGCTCTCTCTCTCTCTCCTTCCTCTCCGGAGCTCTGCTGGACCCAGTAAAACTCCAAATGGAAGTTTTGTACTGCAGCCATGTTTCAAGATGTATTTACGGCTCCAGCATGAAACCAAAAGTGCTAAAATTTTTATGACCAATTTGGAGGGAGAAAAAAACAGAAAAGAAACGGCTGCAATAATTTAACCATGAGAAACAATGAGAATAAATGATCCACTGTAATTCTCCTGAAAGGGTTGAGGCAAAGGGTTGCTTATGGGCTTTTTTTTTCATGGCAAAGCGATGTAGTCTGAGAAAGTTATAAAATCTGATCGTCACTCGTCCTGTCAGCACTTCCAATAAATGATCCTTCCAGAGTTCTGCTCAACAACAACGTGTAAAGATGTGTTTCTTTCACTCGAAATAAAATCTAAGAGCACGGTCGTTATAAGAAATACAAAATACCTCATAAAAGAAATGGGAAAACTGTTTTTCGATGTCCTCTAAGGGGAAATTTACACAGAAACAATTTCAAGTGGACAGGCTAAACTTTCGTGGCTTTTTTTTTTTTTTTTTGGTGTCCGTTTCCATGACTACGATTTTCTTTCACGTTTTCTTTCCCTCGGGACATGAACGTCTGCCTCCGTCACCTGATTGGCCCCCAGTGTTCCTGTCATAATTCCTATGGCCACTAGAGGCCCCCCTCTGCACGGCAGCGTTGATCAATAAGTCACATGACGTTACACAGGAAACCTCACGGTCCAATAACGTGCATTTGTGCTTGATGTGTGACACTAAATTGTATGTAGGTGTCTGTACATTGGATACATTTAAGATGCTTGGTAATATTCGTTTTTTACAATTTTTTTTTTAGCAATTTCTTTGATAAATGTTGTAAATTTTGCGCTGGAAAAGTAATTGCATTAATATTTCAGTTCCACATGTAGAATCTTTGGTTCGAACAGTTTATTCCACGTGACGACGCGCCTCCTCCTGCATTGTTGCCTCCTGCTGCTGCTGGTGCTGCTGCTGCTGCTGGTGCTGCTGCTGCTGCTGGTGCTGCTGCTGCTGCTGGTGCTGCTGCTGCTGCTGGTGCTGCTGCTGCTGCTGCTGCTGCTGCTGCTGCTGCTGCTGCTGCTGCTGCTGCACACTGGAGCCAGAGAGAGAGAAAAAAAAGAGGATTATTCTGAATTTAACTAATACAGTCAGATTCACACCACTAATTAAAGTTCAGTTGCTGCTGGAAAACCTCGTCGGCACGACGATCTCCCGAAGATGCTGTCAGAGCTTCCAGAAAGAAAACATGAAAAAGAACATGGGAGTTATAAAAACGTGTCCAAATGTGCTACTTTCGCTGCCGTGGGTGACGCAAAGTGACTCAGCAGCTCGCTGGCGGCGAACAGAGCCGGAGATCCAGTAAGTAGGTCCGGCTCGCCGGGTCTCGTGTTGTTTCAGGGCTCGCCGGAGCAGAAATTAATCCGTACTTCCCAAAACATTGTGGAGCAAAGAGGTGGTCTGGGGCTGCAGGTGTGACCCCCCCCGTCCACACGGAGACGAAACGCCGAAACCACACAGACGCTGTGGCGTTTGCTCTGCTGCCAGGTGCTGCACACCTGCCTCAGAAATATATATAAATACGAGATAAACGGAAACTCGAAACACATTCAAAAGGCAATTATTGAGAAAAGAGCGTGACGACAAAGTAAAACCCGTTTGGGTCAAACTGGATTTATAAAAAACCCGCAAAATGAGGGAAAATGTGGACGTTTGTCGTTCAAACCACAATAGCCTCTGATCTGCCATCGCCGTGGTGTTTGGTTGCCACGGTTACCACATGCCAGGAAAGGGGCCTGTGCATTTTAGCGTCTCCACCGTCGCATTTGCTTCCAGATTTCTCCACTTCGTCCAGTACCACTGACGACCTTTGGGGGGCAGTGTTGAGCAGTCTGGGAACTCGTGGTTTTTTTCTCTACGAAAACTTCGGCTTTGAGAGGATGGAGGTCCGTAAATATTAACCACGGAACGGAAGAGTCCAAACACGCTCGACACCAAAGTGGCAGATCGGTACGGTTGGAATTGGAAACTCCGGCCTGTGTTCCGTCTTCATCATAACTTGGTGTTTCGCGAAGAGAGGTGATACTTCTGACGACCTCCGGGGGGCAGTGTTGAGCAGTACGGCTTGAGTGCGACAAACAAGAGTAGGAAAGAAGACAACCCAACTTAAATTAAATAAGAACTTCAAATAAAAGCTCATATACTGTGTGGTAAGACTTTACCTTGCCAACGTGATTTGTTGAATCCAAGTGACATGTCTGTTAAAAAAGAAGGGGGGGTGGAGTCAGCCTTTTAGGAATTTATCGTGTCAGCATGTCGGGAAAAACAGAAGCAACAGGTGAGACTCGCTGGGCAAGACTCGGGTAGAAAATAAGGTTTGGGCAGCTGAGAGGGTTTTTTTTAGCCACATTGACGACGTGGTGAGATTCTAAAGATTCTGTCCCTAAAGGTTCTAAAGGAAGCATCAGTGTTTCCTAGACTAAAGGAGGCTCTAAAGGAAGCATCAGTGTTTCCTAGACTAAAGGAGGCTCTAAAGGAAGCATCAGTGTTTCCTAGGCTAAAGGAGGTTCTAAAGGAAGCATCAGTGTTTCCTAGGCTAAAGGAAGCTCTAAAGGAAGCATCAGTGTTTCCTAGGCTAAAGGAAGCTCTAAAGGAAGCATCAGTGTTTCCTAGGCTAAAGGAGGTTCTAAAGGAAGCATCAGTGTTTCCTAGGCTAAAGGAGGCTCTAAAGGAAGCATCAGTGTTTCCTAGGCTAAAGGAGGCTCTAAAGGAAGCATCAGTGTTTCCTAGGCTAAAGGAGGTTCTAAAGGAAGCATCAGTGTTTCCTAGGCTAAAGGAGGTTCTAAAGGAAGCATCAATGTTTCCTAGACTAAAGGAGGTTCTAAAGGAAGTGTCAATGTTTCCTAGGCTAAAGGAGGCTCTAAAGGAAGCATCAGTGTTTCCTAGGCTAAAGGAGGCTCTAAAGGAAGCATCAGTGCTTCCTAGGCTAAAGGAGGTTCTAAAGGAAGCATCAATGTTTCCTAGACTAAAGGAGGCTCTAAAGGAAGCATCAGTGTTTCCTAGGCTAAAGGAGGCTCTAAAGGAAGCATCAGTGTTTCCTAGGCTAAATGAGGTTCTAAAGGAAGCATCAGTGTTTCCTAGGCTAAAGGAGGTTCTAAAGGAAGCATCAATGTTTCCTAGACTAAAGGAGGTTCTAAAGGAAGTATCAATGTTTCCTAGGCTAAAGGAGGCTCTAAAGGAAGCATCAGTGTTTCCTAGGCTAAAGGAAGCTCTAAAGGAAGCATCAGTGTTTCCTAGGCTAAAGGAGGCTCTAAAGGAAGCATCAGTGTTTCCTAGGCTAAAGGAAGCTCTAAAGGAAGCATCAGTGTTTCCTAGACTAAAGGAGGCTCTAAAGGAAGCATCAGTGTTTCCTAGGCTAAAGGAGGCTCTAAAGGAAGCATCAATGTTTCCTAGGCTAAAGGAGGCTCTAAAGGAAGCATCAGTGTTTCCTAGGCTAAAGGAGGTTCTAAAGGAAGCATCAGTGTTTCCTAGACTAAAGGAGGCTCTAAAGGAAGCATCAGTGTTTCCTAGGCTAAATGAGGTTCTAAAGGAAGCATCAGTGTTTCCTAGGCTAAAGGAGGTTCTAAAGGAAGCATCAATGTTTCCTAGACTAAAGGAGGTTCTAAAGGAAGTATCAATGTTTCCTAGGCTAAAGGAGGCTCTAAAGGAAGCATCAGTGTTTCCTAGGCTAAAGGAAGCTCTAAAGGAAGCATCAGTGTTTCCTAGGCTAAAGGAGGCTCTAAAGGAAGCATCAGTGTTTCCTAGGCTAAAGGAGGTTCTAAAGGAAGCATCAATGTTTCCTAGACTAAAGGAGGCTCTAAAGGAAGCATCAGTGTTTCCTAGGCTAAAGGAGGCTCTAAAGGAAGCATCAGTGTTTCCTAGGCTAAAGGAGGCTCTAAAGGAAGCATCAGTGTTTCCTAGACTAAAGGAGGTTCTAAAGGAACCATCAGTGTTTCCTACACTAAAGGAGACTCTAAAGGAAGCATTGAGCTTTCCTTTCCTTAGCTTCGTGAGAATTCAAACGTTCCTTATCACGGCCGCCACTTGAACAGAAAAGTAGATAGGAAAGGAGATAGGAGGGACTATTAGGACGCACCCCAGGGACTACTGGGGAACACAGCAGCAGGTCTCGCTGTTAACTCGTCATTGATTGGTCGATGGACGTGTACAATGATCCTGAGCTCCACCACCTTCTGCCAAGAGGCCCGAGCTGCGATAGAAGGCAAGGAGAGGAGGAGGAGGAGGAGGAGGAGGAGGTGGGGGTGGAGGTGGGGGTGGAGGGGGCTATATCCATGTGAAACCAGCCCAAACAAAGACTCCCTGTTTCTGGGGCCAGACAACCCCCCACCCCTCTCCAGGCAAGATAAATAAATAAATACAAATGGAAAAAGAAACCATATACGCCCACTGAAAAGGCCCTTAAGAGAGTGACTGACAGACAATTGAAAAGACAAATTGTTGCATTGTCTTTGGGTGGGGGTGGCCATGGGGGGGCTGATGCGCAAAGGTAATTACGAGGAGCCGTGAACCGGGAGGGGGGGGGGGGGTCAGGGGTCAGGGGTCGGATATGTGTCTGACCCCAGGTTGTGGGCCAGAAAGGAGGCCTGTGAATTGGTCCAGTGTGCCTCTGCTAGCTCCTGCATGGGGTCACCCAGTGACACAAGATGTGGAGGGTTTCCCTTTTCACTCGCAATACTCTTTTCTTTCACGAAAGAAGAAGACGAAGAAGAAGAAGAAGAAGAAGAAAAAAAAAGCTTTTCTATGGCTTGAGCTGAAAAAACAACAACAACAACAACAACAACAACAAAAAACTGCTGAGCCAGGCATTTGTCCTGCAGCTACTCACCCATGTTTGATTTAATTGCTTTTCCACCCCTCTGTGCCGCGGCGCTCTGACGGACAGTGCTGGAAGCCGGAGGGGAAGGTACTGTTATTTTGACAGTCAGGCGAGGAGACAAGGTTGACCTGACCCGCGCTCACTCGGCCGGCTTTTCCCATGGTGCTTCAGGGGTTGGGAACGCCGCCGGTGGAGGGGGGGGGGGTGAATCACAGCCAGCAGCCGCCAGTCACTCCAGAGTCCCTCTGTTCCTTGGGAAGAAGGTGAACTCCGTCCGTCGGTGGAAAGGTCCTCGGGGTCGATCCCCCCGAACCGTTCCGCAAGGTTTTCTCCGTCGTGCAAAGGGGAAAACACGAGGCGGCGCGGGGAAATGGAAGCTCAGCACCGAGGAGGAGGAATTCTCTGAAACGGAAAACCTTTCAATCGGGTCAACGCGACTTTATCGTGTCTGCAGCCTGACCTGGTCAGAGCGCTTTGAGACGTCTCTTACCTGGACCAATCAGGAATTCTCCGAAATGTATCTGGTGGTGGATAAACTGAATCATTGAACTGCTGAAACGGTTCCCTTTTCTTAAAAAAAAAAAGTTAGATAACCTCCATAAATTCAACGCCATTAAATGAAAACCTGCTTTTTCCTCCGATTGTCTTGTCTTGTTCGTCTGAGGAATAAGAACGTATCCGATAATCTCCTTTTTATAGTTCAATGTACTTTAGAGTTATTTGTTTTTAATTAACTACAAGTGTAAAACTCAGTGATGTTTAACATGCAAAGCTTTAAAAAAAAAAAAAAAACCTAATATCTCTCATTTGTCAAGTGTTTTGTATTCAATGTGAACAGGCTTTAGTAATTAATTTCCCTATTTGAAGTCAACTTATTAAGTTAGCAGATAACTAATCACAAATGTATTTTCATCACATTGAGCTTCAGCTCCTGCGTCAGACTCACACCACAACTTTTCATTTTCGTTTCAGTAAAGTTTGGCGTTTATACAGCTCTGCGCGTAAAACAGTCCGTTTACATACAAATGGTAGTAACGCTGAAAACGGTGTAGTTATTAGCATGCCAGGCCACTAGTTGGCGCTGTTGTTTGTTTTTTGTAATGAAACCCCCCCGAAACCCCCCTGCAGCCGAGAACAACACTACTCTAAAAGTTACAGTGTCAGTAGACGGACGGACGAAGGTTCCGCCGTCGACACACAACTGAGTTCGGGGATTTTCAGAACATTTCGGGGGGGTTTTTTGGCCGTTGCCATGGCGACGGGGGCGTTTCAGAACGGTTCTGCCTTGTTAGCCGTGTTCCAAAAAAAGTTGTGTTTTCAGTGTCCCTGAGCGCCGTCGTTCACAAAACGGAACTAAAAGTTTACGTTTCACTCGAAACAGTTAAACACGCGCCACAATTTCACTTAAAAAAAAAAAAGATGAAATCAACATTCTGCACCATTTCTTAGTTCTGCTTGCAAAACGCAAACATCGTAGCCTGAACACTTTCGTCTTGCGTGTATTAAATTATCATTTCACAAAACCTTAATGCAAATTGAGTAAATAGTACCCAGTCTCATAGTGTTCAGCATGTACTTTTGTTGAAAAATAAATAAATAAAATAGCCGTCGTGTGCATGTTGGGTTCGCATTAATAACCGCTGCAGGAGTTTGGAGCGGAGTCCAGCTGAGATATGATTTGAACAACAGCGTGATGAGGAGAAAAATGGGCGGAGCTGCGAGGAGAATCTCCGGCGGTGGAAGATGGATGAACCCGGGGCAACATGCTTTCTTGATTAACTGCTGTGAGTTCCTGTTGAACCCACTCTGGGGTCGCTTTAGCGGGAGGGGGGGGGGGAAAATTGGGGAAAAACAACTGGAAGTGTTCCCATTTGGTCGTTGTGAGACAGGAGTGATGCATTTGGCCCCGTC
Organism: Blennius ocellaris; assembly: GCF_963422515.1. Taxonomy (NCBI): domain Eukaryota; kingdom Metazoa; phylum Chordata; class Actinopteri; order Blenniiformes; family Blenniidae; genus Blennius; species Blennius ocellaris. Next base: position 831,555 of record NC_137656.1, on the reverse strand, counting down.
GCAGCCTGGAACCTGCTGGAGAGCAGCTCGCTCGCTCGCTCTCTCTCTCTCTCTCTCTCTCTCCGGATGTGTTTAATACCCGGCGGCTCTGAAGCCGCAGAGCTTCAGCTGAAACCAGTGAGGACGTTAAAGCTTTTATTGCAGGTATTTATTTATACTACAGATGTTTCCGACGTCACTGAACATCTACATTTACCACACCATCGTCTGCATACAAGGATTCCTCTCTGACCAGACACTGAGGTCCTGTTCACACGTCAACATTTTGAAGTGGAAATGGAAAACGCTGTCCGTTTACATGACAACGGCGCTCGGAGTCACTGAAAACTGGTTCCAGAATTCAAGGATTCAAGGATTTTTATTTGCCATTTGTGCTTAGAAAAAAAAAGACTCCAGGCACATTGGAAATCTTGTTGCAGGGTTTGACGAGTCATTGAAGCTTAAGTATAAAAAATAGAAACTGTATAGTTAAATATAAATAAATATACAGATATTAATAAATATAAGTGTAGAAATTATAAATATAGACAGTGTATAAACATATAGATATAGAGATAAAAACAAATATAGAAATTGTATGTATTTGTATGTATGTATATGAGAAAGAGAGAGAGACAGAGAGAGAGAGAGAGAGAGAGAGAGAGAGAGAGAGAGAGAGAGAGAGAGAGAGAGAGAAACAGCACTGCTGCTGTATTGTACTCCAACGGTGTAACTTTATGAAAATGCTCCGAATCCATCTCCCTTGTGGAAAACAAACAAACAAACAAACTTTTCTGAAGTGCTGCTCCTGGTAAAGCGTTCTTCTGCACATGCTCAGTCGACAGACAGTAAGAACACAGTTTTTTTTTTCTTCTCCCCATCGTGTCGTGACTCCCGGTCCATATTCTCCCAGGACTTTTATTTTGACAGTCACAGTAATAGCACTCCAACTCTGTTGTTGGTCCACTTGTTGGTCCGCGTTCTCCCGTCGTTAATGTTTATCGCGTGTGCGGCTCCGTTACAACAGCAGCGCCAACTTGTGGCCCAACATGCCAACTGCATTTTGAAAATGTTTTTTGTGTGAGTGGGAAACTTTTCTAAAACAAAAATGCAGAAACAGTGCGTTTTCACTTGAAACGTTGTGTAAATGCAGCCTGATTGTGCCGATGTGAAGAAGAAAGGCCGTTTGGAGGAGCTTGAATATTTACGTCGTACAATGTGTAAAGTCGCATTACAAAACTTCCCTCGAACATTTCTGAGGAAATTTTGCGTGTGCCTGCCGCTCGCTGACGAAATATTATACTGCCACTACGAAGTAGTGAAAAACAACCAACAGAACACCAGTAATAATGAAAAAGTACCGATAAAGAGTGAAAACTACAATAAAGTACAAGTTTGAGTGAAAAAGTGGCAATAAAAAGCAATACAAGTGCGAAAATATCTATACATTACCAGTAATACTGAAAAGGTATAAATACAGTACCAGTAAGAGTGACAAAGTATCAATAAAATACCAATACAAGTGAAAAAGTATCAATAAAGTATCTGGAATTAGTGTAAAAGTACCAGAAAAGTAACAATGGAAAATGTTAATAATGTCGCATTAAAGGTGGAGAAGATATCGATAAAGTTGAAAATACAACATTAGAAAAAGATGAATGGTGGAATTAAATAGGCATGGAGGACAGTGATCTGTGCGCCTTGCTTCTTAAAGAGGCAGGCGCACAGAAAGCGAGAAAAAAAAAAAAAGAAATGGAGCCCCAACTAGTGGCCTGGAGTGCAAACTGCAGCGCCGACGCCTGAAATCCGTCACTTCCTGAAAAGCCAACGTCGTGTGAACACAATCTTGATTTGGTCAAACTTTCTCACCCGTAAGTGTAACTTGTAGTTGTTGTGTTTGGCTCCTGACTCATTTTCCATTTCTTCAGGGGGAGGCCCCACGTGGCGGAGGGGGGGGTGGTGGTGGTGGTGGTGGGGGGGGGGGGGGGGGGGGGTAGCTGGGTTTGTTTATCGTGGCACGCTGCAGCTTCACCCTCGAGGTGACAGACGGGACGTAATCAATTGAGAAATGTCTTTGAAATGTGTGTGTTGTCGTCATGGTGGGTCGGGGGGGGGGGGGGTGGGGGGATGGGGGGGGGTTAGCTCACGCCGTCGCGATGCGCTCATCGACTGCAGTGTTTATGCGCGTTAATGTTCGCCAGGTCGCCCCTGGAGACACTGCTGCTTCTCCTCAAACGGACAGCGTGCATCATGGGAGATCCCGACGTGTGTGTGTGTGTGTGTGTGCGTGTGTGTGTGTGTGTGTGTGTGTGTGTGTGTGTGTGCGTGTGTGTGTGTGTGTGTGTTTCCAAAGTACGCCGATCTCTTCGAGAGCTCTTCTACTGCTTTCGCTCAAGTGGTGGCTAAAAGCATCCCACATAGATTTATCAGGGCTGTAAACAATCCCCCCCCCTCCACCCCCCCCCCCCCCCCCCCCCCTCCAATCCATCCTCCACCTCCCCTCCGGCCCCCCAACCCCCGACCCCCTAAATCACAATGTTTAGACATGAGGACAAAGTGAGCCGTGTTGTTACAAGATAATGTGGAAAACCTTTATTTACCCTGCGAAAATAAACCCTTTCTATTGAATTATGTCGCCACGTGCAGCAGCAGCAGAGCAGCAGAAGTAGTAGAGCAGCAGCAGCAGCAGCAGAGCAGCAGAAGTAGTAGAGCAGCAGCAGCAGCAGCAGCAGCAGCAGTAGAGCAGCAGCAGCAGCAATAGAGCAGCAGAAGCAGCAGCAGTAGATCTCACAAATTATATGTAAATAACATTTGAATAATCTTCCTTTAATTTTATTTCCACACCAGACTGTCTTTAACAAGAACTAATGTCTTTTAGCTAAAAAAAATAATGTAAAAAAGGTTAAAAATGGCTGGTAAAATGCTAAAAAAAAAAAAAAAAAGAAGCAAAAATCCCTCTAAATAGGCAAATGTCGCTCAAAATGACAAGAATTGATAAAAATGGCTAAAATTACTAAAAATGGTTCAAATTGGAAAAAAAAGCTAAAATCACAAGTAAATGGTCAAAATTGCAAAAAATTGCTAAAATTGCTAAAAAATAGCTAAAATGACCAGATAATGGACAAAATTGGAAAGAAAAAGCTAAAATCATAACAAACAAATTGCTAAAATCCCCAAAACAGCTTAAATTACTTTAAAAAGGCAAACATTGCTAAAAATGGCTAAAATTGATTAAAATTGCTAAACGACCCATTTGTCATTATCTAAGCACTATTTCAAGCAGTTTATGCTGATTTACATATTTTAGCTGCTTTACCATACGTAACTCTTTAAGCTGTTTTAGCTGTTTGACCGACCAAGTTTAACCATTTTTAGCCTTTTTTTTAACAAATCAGTTTAGCTTTTTTTAATCATTTAGGAAGTTTTAAACTCTCGTAGTTTGTTTTTTTATTGACGGCAATAACTAAAAGATTGAACTTTAAATTTCACGACCTACACATCTTGCGAAATCCGAATTCATGAGCGTTTCTGTGTGTCAGATAAAGATCACTGATTTCCCCCTTCGGCTCAGATTTAGTTTATATATTTGTCAAAAAGCCACACGAATGTTTTCATTCAATAAAGTTAAGTTGACGTGTCAATAAGGAGCTGCGCTGATGGATGCAAACACACTGGAAGCATTATTTCTGACGAGACTCGGATTGGAGATCACATTTGTGATGATTGGACACATTTAAAAAAAAATAAATAAAAAAAATAAAGCTGTAATCAGCTTCTCATTGTGCGGCTCCGGCAACAAAGAGCACAAAGTAGAAAGCAGATGTGTTCGCCTGCTGACGGCCGGCGATCCTCGTCTTGGTTGAGACGCGAGCCAACGCTGTCATTTCATCAGCGCGCTAGCCACCCACATGCTAGCCCAACGTGAACATTTGTTCCCGTGTATTTTTAAGAAACATGTGCTGCTCGGTAGTTTTGATATTGATCTGATTAATAAGCAGCATTTCACATCGGTTGTGTCCAAAAACTCACTCCGTTTTATGTCAAACGTAAAATAAACAGACCGTCTCCTACAGGCCAAACGATGTACTGCATCGTTGGCTCTTGAGGATTTAGGACCGATGTTGTTAGAAAAGAGAGCGTCTGAATTTTATGCTATTTGGAAGATATTTGTGGAGCTGTTGAAGGGAGGTGAGATGGAGGAGGTGAGATGGAGGAGGTGAGATGGAGGAGGGATGGGGAGGATGAGATGATAAAGAAAAAGGTTTTCATATGTTGGGAGTGTACCATGTAACCTATATTAATAATAGCATTAATATGATTAGATTTTTATTGTTATTGTTTTAGGTGATTTAAAAAAAAATTATTTTCTTATTTAAATCTAATCTAATCTAATCTAATCTAATCTAATCTAATCTAATCTAATCTAATCTAATTTAATTTAATTTAATTTAATTTAATTTAATTTAATTTAATTTAATTTAATTTAATTTAATTTAATTTAATTTAATTTAATTTAATTTAATTTAATTTAATTTAATTTAATTTAATTTAATTTAATTCAATTCAATTCAATTCAATTCAATTCAATTCAATTCAATTCAATTCAATTCAATTCAATTCAATTCAATTCAATTCAATTCAATTCAATTCAATTCAATTCAATTCAATTCAATTCTACTTTACTTTACTTTACTTTACTTTACTTTACTTTACTGTTTTGTTTTATTTTATTTTATTTTATGCTATTTTATGCTATTTTATTTTTAGCGCATGATAATTTGACCAGGAAACTAGAACAAAATTCATTTCAAGTGAACAAACTTGTGTTGAATATATATAAAAACCAGTCTAGAAAAACGTTTCTGGACCTTTTCCACCAAAAGGGACTATTTTTCCGTGATGAATTTATTCGCGGCGGCTCCGCTTCAGAATTGATTCCATTTTCTTCAATCCTGGACGCGTTCGTACGCTGGATCGTCGTCGACTCAGTGATTCTGGAATTCGACCCCCCCCCCCCCACATGCAGTGAGAAACGATGGCAAATCTTGAAAAAAAAAACTTTGGTCGGGATTCAAAAGTAACTGCTTTTAAAAATCAATTACATTTTATTGTTTTCTTTTGGAAAGCTGGAGGGGAGCAATAAAAACGGTCCGAGGCCCCAAAAAAAAAGAAAAAGAAAAGAAAAGAAAAGAAAAAGAAAAGCACATTGATGGCCGGTCCCACACTGAGCTGATTCCGCCGGTTTCCCGTAACACGTCTTGAAACCATAACGTGTCGGTGGAAGTTCTGGACACGACTCTTGATTGATGCTCCGACACGTTGGAGGAGGTCTGGAGACGATCACCCGCCACTTTTCTTCTCTTTTTCTCTATAATGTTGGACTTTTTGTTTTTTTTCTGTCTCACAATCAGAAAGTCAAGTTCACATCCGTTCATCACAACCCCCCGTCGCTTTTTAACTCCCAGTTGGGCCAAATTTAATTCATACATCTGTACAATTATATCGTCAAACAGTCACATGACATGAGTGCAGACGATTCCAGTCGGTTGCTTTAAATGTCCTCTGAATATGGAGAAAATGAAGAACTTTTAAATTTTATTTTATGCACGTCGGTGATGCTGAGACAGATTTCGGGGTGAAACTTGTACTTCGGTTTCAAAAAGTTGTGTCTCCCATGGAGAAGGAGGTTGGAGTATCTTTGAAAAGTTGCATTTTCCACCATTTTTTACTGAGACTGAGCTGGAGTGTTTTCGAAAAGTTGCATTTTGTCACATTTACGTGGAGACAAATTCGGTTTCAAAAAGTTGTGTCCCCCCCGTTTCCCATGGAGAAGGATGACCGAGTGGGTGAATTTTCAAAAAGTTGCATTTTCTCCCATTTCAATGGTGACGATTTCGGTTGTTTTCAAAAAAGTTGTGTTTCCCCCCCGTTTCCCATGGAGATGGAGGTAGGAGTATCTCTGAAAAGTTGCATTTTCCATCATTTTTACTGAGACCGAGCTGGAACGTTTTCGAAAAGTTGCATTTTATCACATTTCCGTGCAGACAAATTCGGTTTCAAAAAGTTGTGTTTCCCCTCTGTTTCCCATGGAGATGGAGGTTGGAGTATCTCTGAAAAGTTGCATTTTCCACCATTTTTACAGAGACCGAGCTGGAACGTTTTCAAAAAGTTGCATTTTGTCACATTTCCGTGCAGACAAATTCAGTTTCATGAAGTTGTGCCCCCCCCTCCCCCGTTTCCCATCCCGTGTTTTGACCGAGTTTGCGAATTGTCCAAAAGTCCCATTTTCTCCCATTTCAATGGCGACAGTTTTGGTTGTTTCCAAAAAGTTGCGTCCCCCCCGTTTCCATAGAGACGGAGTTGTAACATTTTCAAAAAGTGTCATTTTCCCTCATTTCCATGGCGACAGAGTCAGGCGTTTTGAAAAAGTTGCATTTTTTGTCCCGTTTCCATGGAGACGGAGTATTTTCAAAAAAGACCGAACTGGGGAGCCATTTTCAAAAAATGTTGGCGTGTTCGCGGCTTTAAAAGGAGGGTGAATGTGGATGAATCACCGCTGGCTGGGGGGGAAAGTGTCTCACCGGGGGGGGGCACATATTTAGTCCTCGCCTTGTTGGACGCGCGCCGTTCTCAAAGTGCCTGCGACGGCGAAGACAGTCGCTTCTTTGATGGGGCTCCTTTGATGTTCTCCTAGCTTGATCCCGAGTCACGCTGGCAGCTTTTCAGCGCCGCCGTCGCTCTGGAGGAGAGGCTTCCTCTTGTGTCTGAGCAAAACCAGGTTTCGTCTGGAAGAGGAGGAGGAGGGACACACACACACACACACACACACACACACACACACACACACACACACACACACACACACACACACACACACACACACACCGCCTACCGAATTCCAGTTTGCTGTAGCAACCGTTGGGCCGTGCGGCGTCGCCATTAATTTGAAGTGTTAACAGAAGATGTCGTCTTTAAAATAAATAAATAAATGAGTAGATAAATAAATAAATAAATAAATAAATAAATAAATAAATAAATAAATAAATAAATAAATAAATAAATGGCACTTTGGAGAATCAGTTGGAATGGTTTCGGACGCTCGTCTGAGCTTTGATGTGTAGCTTTGATGTGTAGCTTCTTTTCTTTTTTGCTGTTTTTGTTCAAACTTTTGCAACTTTAAAAAAAAAAAAAAAATGTTTTTAAAGCAGCTGTGAAATGTCCAACAATTCATCTTTTAAATCACTTTTCCAGTGTTTGACCCGGACCGCATGGGTTTTCGGGGGAGTTTCAAAAACGTTTGGTTTGGGCGTCTTCGAGCGCAATGCATTCTGGGTCGTAAACAAACAAAAGCTAAACCTGCGCGAAACAGGAGAAGCCGACGCAGAAAGGAAAAAAAAGGTACAGACGAGGAGAAGCGAGGAAGAGGTAGAGGAGAAGGAGGTCGCGTGAAGCTCATTCAACCGTAAAAATCCACAAATTTGCCGCGTCGTCGTTGCAGTTTGCGAAAGAAGCAGCGGCTTGTAGTCGCTCCAATTAGCCACGAGCTAATTAGCCTAGCCACCAGGGGCTGAATCGGCGGGACTTCTGTTTTTTTTTTCCATCCGGACCAAATAATAAGCCGTGTTTCTCCTTCACTTCCTCTCGGGTTCAGTGTTTGCTGCAGGTGATGGCGGCGCCCCCTAACCAGCAGCTGGTGTAACTGCGGTTTGATCTGCTTTAGCCAATCGTGACCTAAAACAACAACAACAACAAAAATCCCAACATTGTGGATCTCTCCAGATAGCTTAGAGGCTAATGCTAATTTGCTATCTGTCCCGGCAGCCTCTCAGCTTGTTTGTTTAAATAAATAAATAAATAAATAATTTAATTAAATAAATAAATAAACAAATGGATTAATTAAATAAATGAATAAATACATAAATAAATAGATTAAATAAATAAATAAATAGATTAATTAATCAAATAAATAAATAAATAAATAGATTAAATAAATTAATAAATAGATCAATTAAATAAATAAATTGAATACTTTTAAATATATATAATAATTTTAAAAAAATATTTTTTTAAAGAAATTAATTTAAAGAAAACGTTCGACACCTCCACCTCAGACAAACTGTTTGCAGCCACACTTCCAGTCAAATTAAGTGCTTTGCTTTCTTTCCTCTCGCTCCAGCAGGACCGTTAACAACACAATTGAATGCAAATTGGTTTCCATTTAAATGGGGGGCTTTTACACCTCAGGCCTTATCAGCCTGGAGTAGGGGTGGGGGGGTGGGGGGGGGTGGGGGTTGGGGGGCCTCAGGGCTCTGCAAAGCAACTTTTGTTTGGTTTATTTTGATCAAACTTAATGACAGGATAACTCACAGAGGCTCTCCTTAACCTCTTTTCTTTCAAAACTCTTCTTTTTCCCCCCACTCTGTGATTCATCAAAGCTGATAAATCAGTTTTAAAAAGTTTTAAAAAATCAACATTTATTTGAGAGTTTATTAACGATCATTTCGCCGTCGTTCCCGTAAGACTGGTGCAGGAACGAGGGAGTTTCTCCTCCACGAAAGGGTTAATGACGCCTCAGCAGATCACAACCTGCAGGAATCTAGTCTATTATGACAGAAAACTCTGGTAATTTCATGTTTCCGTGTCCTCGTGGGTGGAATCGTGTTTCCCCGCAAAACACATTATGTGAACCGCCGGAATGAAAAGAGTCCCCGGCCTGGTTGTGGCCTCTCGCCTACCATTTACGTCTCAGAGTGCAAACATGACAAGGCTCTCCAGAGACGCTCATCGAAACAAGAGATTCTCACTCCTTTTTTTTTAACTTGATGAATGAAGACGTCTTGTTTTACCTCTTTTTTTTTTTAACTCGATGATGACTATTCAGTCGCAGTCCCGTGTTGCACAAGCTCTCAAGCGTTCCTGGGTTCCACAATGAGGCGGCGGGGTTTTTTCCTAACCACCGCCGGGTGTCTGTCTTCCAGATGAGTCGCTTTATCTCCGGCCGATTCCATCAGCGACGGACGCCGGGCCTCAAGCTGAGCGGCGGCGGCGGCGGCGGCGGCTCGTTTCATACGGATGGAAATCCTCCCATTAGGGGTCGGCGGCGTGTGTGCGCCTCACATCGGAGTCCCGCTGCAAACAAAAGCGGCGGTGGGAGTCGAATGCGGCGTGCCCCAAGGCCCCGCTCTGGGCCCACTTCTTTTCTCTTCTTGGTTTTTTTTAATATGCTTCCACTTTTCACAGCACTCTTTATTCATCCCCGAAGGGAAATTGTCTTGTTGCAGCAATCTGGTACATACGGATATTATAAAATACAATAGAATAGTAATAAAAGTAAAATATGTGGGTATAAGACATAAAGTAAAACACAGAACGGAACATGGGCACTTAGAAACAAGCAGGAGATCAAAGCAAGATAAATAAATAGTAAGGTGCAGTGGCAGAGCCATTAGCAGTAGGCATTATATAATAATAATAACAATAATACAGATAATTAGATGTTAAATCTTTTCGCCGTGTAAATGCAAAAAACTTATTCTTGAAACAAACAAACAAACAAAAAAAAGTCTTTGACCATGGGCTGGATTTCTGTCCTCATTTCTCAAACTTGTTCCTCTTCAGTACTGCTGAAAAAAGGCATTTTTTTGTATATTTTTGGTGCCATTTTATACTGTAACTTGGGGATTTTACAACTTCTAAGTAAGTGTAATTTATTGAAAGAATGTGCATAACAAATATCAACTTGATCATTTTTATTTTGACATGTTTGTGGAGTTTCCGTTCACTGCTGGGTTAATTTTAGTTTAAAAAAACAAACTTGGATGTGAATTTCCATAGAAACGTGGATAAAGCAGGTTCAAAAAGCAGTTTTAAAAAACAAAGTCAAGTGAGCCCTTCTGCTGCTGTGACTGAGCAAATATGCAGTGTACTACGTCTTCCAACCCATTTCAAAATAAAAGCTCCAATCACTCACTGTGAATCCTTGAGAACTCTTCTAAAGAATGATATATTCAAGCTAAAGACTATTTATAAAAAGTTATTTCAAATGAAGTATGAGTGGGATTAAAATATTCTTTTTAGCATTTTATTGTAAACTTTGCATTAAAAGAAAAATCTATTTGAAGTTAACATTTTGATTAGTTGTATTATTGATTCAGGTGACCACCCCAGGATAACACTCAGTTTATGTTAGGAAATCCGGATGTACCATTTCAAAATAAAATCAATTTAAAAACTACAATATACCTGATTTCAATTAGATTTTACTCCAGAATTCCGTGTTGTTATGAGGTCATTCCACGTCACAGTGACACTCGACCATCCCAGCCTACCACTCAGTTACTATTAAGGAACTGTGATGTGTCATTTCAAAATAAAGCCACTCTAAAAGTTGAAAAATGACCAAACACTGCATAATTTCACTGGATTTTAAGTTGGAATAACTCCAGGATCCCGGGTTGTTGTGGGATTCATTCCGACTTTAATGATCCCGAGTCAATATTAAGGAATTCTAATGTATCATTTCAAAATAAAACACATTCGAAAATATTGGAATATGGCCAAACGCAACGCGATTCCACCAAGGAATGGCGATTTTACGCATTTTTTTTGCTCGTTCAAGCTGCATCGTCACGCTCCTTTTTCGCGAGTATTTCTGCGGTGACAAAGGAAGTGCGAGCCTGGGAGCAGTAAGAGGGGGGGGGTCGGGGGGGGGGGGGGTGGGGGGGGGGGGGGGGGGTGGGTGTCGGGGGGGGTTGGAGGGGCTCCTGGAGAGTTTTTACACACTGGGTAATTAAGCGCTTTGACTGACAGCGCGGTGCCAAAAGGCGCAGACGCGCTCCGATTGGCCGCTGCGCACTTTTTTTTCTTTCTTTTTTTTTTTTTTACAATCCCCTCTTGTTCCCGCAGGCCGGCGCGGGGCAGAGCGCCTCTACCTCCTCAGACGCACACAAGCAAAACCCTCCAGACGCCGCGGAGCAGAGCAGAGGAGCGCAACGGGGCTGCAGCCAGAGAGAAGGAGACTGTCTGTGGACTTTTACGAGCCGCTTTTTCTCCTTTTTCTCCTCCTTCTCCTCCGTTCCTGCGCTCGCGTTCCTTCCCCTTCATGAGGCGCGCGCTCCCTCCGCACTGAGCTCACATCGCTTTCATCTCTATCCCCCCCCAAAAACAAAACAAAGAGAAACTGCAACAAACAAAAACCAAAAAACATGAGTTGTGAGCGCGTGCTCCGGCTGCTGCGGCTGGCCGTGACAGTGGCCCTGGTGGGCGCGTGCGGCGCGTCGGAGTACGAGTACCTGAGCTGGAAGTCGGACTCGTACCACGGCGGGCGCAGCTACGGGAAGCCCCCCCAGTGCGTGGACATCCCGGACGACCTGCGGCTGTGCCACAACGTGGGCTACCACCAGATGCTGCTGCCCAACCTGCTGGAGCACGAGAGCATGGCCGAGGTGAAGCAGCAGGCCAGCAGCTGGGTGCCGCTGGTGCACAAGAACTGCCACCCGGGCACGCAGGTCCTGCTCTGCTCGCTGTTCGCGCCCGTGTGCCTGGAGCGGCCCATCCTGCCGTGCCGCTGGCTGTGCGAGGCGGTGCGGGACAGCTGCACCCCCATCATGGAGGCGTTCGGCTTCCCGTGGCCGGAGATGCTCAACTGCGACAAGTATCCGCAGGACGACGTGTGCATCGCCATGACGCAGCCCAACGCCACGGCGGCCACCGGGACCACAGGTAAAACCTCCGACCCCCCTCTGACACCCCCCCCCCCCCCCCCCCCCACCAAGCTCGAGGGGGCATTGTCATTTCTCATGACTTTTTTCCCCAGTTCATGCGTTCTTTTTTTATTTTCTATTTCTGCTCTATAAACCACTCGCGTCGCATCTTTTTGGCTTTAAACTACAAGCAAATCGTGAATAATGACCAAATCCCCCCCCCCCGCCGTCCTCCTTTAAAGGTTCTTTCAACGCAATATTCAGCGTCATCCAAGTCGCAAAGTTGATCAATTGAATACAATCTAGAAATAGGAGCATTTCCCCTCGCGGATTGGATTCGTCCTTTACAGTTTATCGGCCTTGGAATGCAAAAAGAATTGTGGAAAAAAAGGTTAAAAAAAAAAAAGTCGATGGAGCACAACCCAACTTTCCTTCAAAACTATTAAGATAAATGGTGAGAAGTTCCTTGTTCCTTTGTTTGTCATGAAAACTTTGCTCTTTATCACCTTAAAGGGATTTTAAAACAATATTCTGCATTATCAACATGACACACAATAAACGTGTCATTGTGTTCTTAGTGCAATCATGATATATAAAGATTTTAAATATATTTTTAATGATTTCCAATAGTTCTTTTGGCTTCAAACTGCAGGGAAATTGTGAAAAATGACCAGAATGAGTCGTCAAGGGGCTCGTCGCACACTTTTCCTTCACTATGATGAGAAACTGAAATTTAATCTCCTTCCCATCTTTAAGTTTCTTTTAACACACAACATTCAGCATTATCTTCTTCATCTCAAACTCAATCAGAATTGAATGACAGTTTAAGTGAGATGCTAATATTTGTATTTAAGTGCATTATCTTCATGGCAAAATTGCATTGTATTACAATTTCACTAATAAACTCTCATGTTTCTAATTGATAAATATAGTTTCTGACCTTAAAATGCAAGAAAAATGAAAAGAAATGACCACAGTTCAAGAGATCGCCGTCCTTCACAACTGTAAAGAGAATTTCCTTCATACGTCCTGAAAACTGAGCTCATTCCCACCTGGAAGGTTATTTTAACTCAATATTCTCCATTATCTACACAATGAGATCAGTCAACATTGAGTGAAATCTAGAAATGTTATCATGTCAGTCAAAATCCAGCGAATTCTTAAATATATTGCCAAAAATATCTTTACATCTTAACACTTTACGTCTATGTGTGGTTTCCTGTCTTCCAGTAAGTCACGGACCATCATTGGCTAAGTTTTACTGTACGTTGAAATAAATTTACATTTTGACAACTTCTGCTCTAAAGGTAAATTCCTGTTGTTTCTTTTGGCTTCGATCAGGTTTAAAATATGGAGAAATGTTCAACGCTGTGTCCTGTAAAGTGGAAATTTCACTTACTTCTACTTAAATTGACCTTTTAGTTGTTATAACATCATTGAATTAAAAGAAAGGACATTGTTTGACTGGATAATGTCATTTTCAAACATTTTTCCAGGTCACATGTAGGTTTTTTTTCTGTTCTTTTAGCCGATTGTGTCGCTTTTTTTTTTTGAAAAAGTGAAAAATGAGCGACGTTTGTGGCCACCGAGTTCCTCATAATGTGATTTTCGAACCTTTTTCAGGTTGCAAATGAGTTATTCTTTTCTTAAAGCTGCTTTTATTCTCACTTTTAAAGATGCTTTCAAAACGAACAAGTGATCCTGTGAGCAAAATGTCTTGTTTTACGTCCAAAAAAGTAGATTTTTCCTGAAAATGAACAATAAGGTCGTTTATTTTTTTTTTTTATTAACCTTACTTAGATTTCTGTTCCGGCAAAAGCAGAGAAAAGTTTGGGAAAACGTCCCAATGAGACTTTAATCTCGAGGGGGGGAAAAACTCCCAAGATTCCACCTTCTGCCGGTAACGATCATTAACAAAGGACTGCGATCGCGCTTGGCTAAAAGCCCCGACACACCAAACCCCCGGCACCCGACGGAGGAAAAACCAACCGCCGCCACTTTTGCCGCCGCGTCGCAGTCGACACCCTCCGCGGCTCAGTGGGCTCCGGCTTGTTGTTTCAGGGGTGAAGATGTGTTTGCAGATGCAAATCCCAGCACAAACAAAAACCCCGGGACGACCTTTTGGCGGAGAAAACCTGGATCTGATCCCGCCGTTCCACCCCCCCCTCTCCCTCTCCTCCACCCCCCCTGGAGAAGAAGTCCCCTCTATAGAACATGTTGTAGTTCTGCTGTAATAACAGATGGAAGTCATTTATTCGAAGGTGTTTGGTGGATTGGAGGACAATGCTGGGAGCACGTCCAGCAGTGGGGGGGGTGGAGGAGGAGGGGGGGGGGGGGTTGTAGGGGGGGGGGGGGTTGTAGGGGGGGGGGGCAGCAAATACCTGCATCCATTAATTCCTCTTCTGCATCAGTTTGAAACCCCGAGCTCAGAGACTCCCACTGTTGATTTATCGCTCCGCTGCTGCAGATCCAAACAGACGCCTCGCCGAGCGGCAGCCGGCCCGGGGAGGTGCGTTGACGCTGTCCAGCTCTACGAACTGACGAATACCAGAGAACCCCCCCCCAACCCCTCCCCCCCCCCCCCAAAAAGTAAAAAATAAACTTCCTCCACAACCCTCCGGGATGATAACCTCCTTTCGTTTTCAGCCGCAGTACAACCAGCTTATTCACGTCAGCCGTGAAACAGATGGGAGGATTTCCATCATCACATCATCAACTTACTTACGTTTCAATCGGGGGGGTGAGGGGGGGGGTCGTAAATACGCCACTTGAAGAACACACCGCCATAAATGAGGCGACTGTGGATCTTCCAGCAATTACACAGAGCTCACTGTATCTGCAGCGGGGTTAGATCTCATGTGTGTTTGGGGGGGGCGGGTGGGGGGGGCGGGTGGGGGGGGGGGGGGGTGGTGCTGACTGACATGGTGGTATGGACGGAGGCCCGCTTTTCTGAAAAAAGACTCCCTTTTCATGGTGGGAGGAGGAGGAAGGGACCACACAGAGCTCCGCGCTCGCCAGACGTCACCTGCTATCATCAGTCGGCGATAAGTGAAGCCCTGTGTGTGTGTGTGTGTGTGTGTGTGTGTGTGTGTGTGTGTGTGTGTGTGTGTGTGTGTGTGTGTGTGTGTGTGTGTCGACACATCCGGGCCCCGTTCACAGGTTTTCGAGTAAAAAAGACAAGACCCTGGTTGATCTGAGCCTCTGAAGACGTTTCGCTCGTTGGAGAGGCAGAAGGTTTAGTTTCAACAACTTCAGGTGGTTGATGGAGATTTGGGACGACGACATCGGCGTTTCAGGAAGTTGACGTGGTCAAATGGTGCAAAATCCACTTTCTAAAAGTTGTCCAGCAGTAATAATCGTCTCCACATCTGGAACGACGTCCCAGAGGTGAAGAAAGTGTGTCCTCTCTCTCCCCGGCTTGTTCCAGGTTTTAAAAAGTGTGTTGCTCCAAGCAGCCAATCAGAAATCAAACCCTATATAGTGTCATCGGGGGGGGGGTTTAGCCAATCACAATCAAGATAGCCCCCCCCCCCCCCTTTGACTCCTCCCACAATGAAGCAGTTCTGTCTCTGGCACATGGCACCACGACAGGAAGTGCTTCCTCCTCTTCCCAATATGGGCGTATAAAGCACAATACTCTTCATTACAAAACTAGAGCTACACTCGGCAGAGTGCAGACCGTCTCCAAAGCCACGTTTGTATCCATGGCAACAGAGGCTGATCTCCTTAGATCTTTTCCTTTCATGGTTCCTGGGGATTTATTCGGAAACGGTGAGCGGCTGACGTCCCAGAATCTAACCGACCGGTCCTTGGATGACGACGGATCGTCCCTGAATGTTTCGTGCAATTCCGGTAGTTTTTTGCGAAAAAAGTTGGTCAAACGCATTCATACAAACCAGTAAATATATAAATACATGCAGACAAACGTATAAACTTTCTCTGGCACCCAGGAGGCTAGACGGATATCGTTTTACAAAATGTGTGAACTAAATTTTTCTGAAACAAGCCCCCCCTCCCCCTCCTTCCCCGGGGGGGGGGGGGGGTGGGGGGGGTCGACGAAGAGCCCGTTAAACCGGCTCCCGGTTAATGATTGTCATTAGGGGTCAGCGAGCAGCTGCTAAACGCAGGCGGGTGATAATTGATTTAAAGGAGAGCGCCAGACTCCGGGCCTGGGGGGGTTAGGGGGGTGGGGGGGGGGGGGGGGGGGTAGGGGGGATGGGAGGGGACCCGGCGACTCTGTAAACAAGCGTCTGTTTTCACAAGCTCTTCACACCCGGGTGCGACTTTCACAAGCTTTGCTTGAACACGCGTAGTGAACAACTGGCAGAGCGATCGGGTTCCAGTCCCGGTTCCAGTCCCGGTTCCAGTCCCCGGTTCCGACCGGGTCGCAGGTCCCGGGTTGGTTTGTGGACGAGAGCTCAGCTGTTTGGCAGCCGGCCGGTCGTTGGTGGT
>NC_137656.1:752264-815222 GCF_963422515.1 Blennius ocellaris | reverse complement strand
AGATCGCCGTCCTTCACAACTGTAAAGAGAATTTCCTTCATACGTCCTGAAAA
Organism: Blennius ocellaris; assembly: GCF_963422515.1. Taxonomy (NCBI): domain Eukaryota; kingdom Metazoa; phylum Chordata; class Actinopteri; order Blenniiformes; family Blenniidae; genus Blennius; species Blennius ocellaris. The sequence goes on along the minus strand of NC_137656.1, from coordinate 815,169 downwards.
CTGAGCTCATTCCCACCTGGAAGGTTATTTTAACTCAATATTCTCCATTATCTACACAATGAGATCAGTCAACATTGAGTGAAATCTAGAAATGTTATCATGTCAGTCAAAATCCAGCGAATTCTTAAATATATTGCCAAAAATATCTTTACATCTTAACACTTTACGTCTATGTGTGGTTTCCTGTCTTCCAGTAAGTCACGGACCATCATTGGCTAAGTTTTACTGTACGTTGAAATAAATTTACATTTTGACAACTTCTGCTCTAAAGGTAAATTCCTGTTGTTTCTTTTGGCTTCGATCAGGTTTAAAATATGGAGAAATGTTCAACGCTGTGTCCTGTAAAGTGGAAATTTCACTTACTTCTACTTTAAATTGACCTTTTAGTTGTTATAACATCATTGAATTAAAAGAAAGGACATTGTTTGACTGGATAATGTCATTTTCAAACATTTTTCCAGGTCACATGTAGGTTTTTTTTCTGTTCTTTTAGCCGATTGTGTCGCTTTTTTTTTTTGAAAAAGTGAAAAATGAGCGACGTTTGTGGCCACCGAGTTCCTCATAATGTGATTTTCGAACCTTTTTCAGGTTGCAAATGAGTTATTCTTTTCTTAAAGCTGCTTTTATTCTCACTTTTAAAGATGCTTTCAAAACGAACAAGTGATCCTGTGAGCAAAATGTCTTGTTTTACGTCCAAAAAAGTAGATTTTTCCTGAAAATGAACAATAAGGTCGTTTATTTTTTTTTATTAACCTTACTTAGATTTCTGTTCCGGCAAAAGCAGAGAAAAGTTTGGGAAAACGTCCCAATGAGACTTTAATCTCGAGGGGGGGAAAAAACTCCCAAGATTCCACCTTCTGCCGGTAACGATCATTAACAAAGGACTGCGATCGCGCTTGGCTAAAGCCCGACACACCAAACCCCCGGCACCCGACGGAGGAAAAACCAACCGCCGCCACTTTTGCCGCCGCGTCGCAGTCGACACCCCTCCGCGGGCTCAGTGGGCTCCGGCTTGTTGTTTCAGGGGTGAAGATGTGTTTGCAGATGCAAATCCAGCACAAACAAAACCCGGGACGACCTTTCGGGGCGGAGAAAACCTGGATCTGATCCCGCCCGTTCCACCCCCCCCTCTCCCTCTCCTCCACCCCCCCCTGGAGAAGAAGTCCCCTCTATAGAACATGTTGTAGTTCTGCTGTAATAACAGATGGAAGTCATTTATTCGAAGGTGTTTGGTGGATTGGAGGACAATGCTGGAGCACGTCCAGCAGTGGGGGGGTGGAGGAGGAGGGGGGGGGGGGGGTTGTAGGGGGGGGGGGGGGTTGTAGGGGGGGGGGGCAGCAAATACCTGCATCCATTAATTCCTCTTCTGCATCCAGTTTGAAACCCCCGAGCTCAGAGACTCCACTGTTGATTTATCGCTCCGCTGCTGCAGATCCAAACAGACGCCTCGCCGAGCGGCAGCCGGCCCGGGGAGGTGCGTTGACGCTGTCCAGCTCTACGAACTGACGAATACCAGAGAACCCCCCCCCAACCCCTCCCCCCCCCCCCCCAAAAAGTAAAAAATAAAACTTCCTCCACAACCCTCCGGGATGATAACCTCCTTTCGTTTTCAGCCGCAGTACAACCAGCTTATTCACGTCAGCCGTGAAACAGATGGGAGGATTTCCATCATCACATCATCAACTTACTTACGTTTCAATCGGGGGGGTGAGGGGGGGGGGTCGTAAATACGCCACTTGAAGAACACACCGCCATAAATGAGGCGACTGTGGATCTTCCAGCAATTACACAGAGCTCACTGTATCTGCAGCGGGGTTAGATCTCATGTGTGTTTGGGGGGGGCGGGTGGGGGGGGGCGGGTGGGGGGGGGGGGGGGGGTGGTGCTGACTGACATGGTGGTATGGACGGAGGCCCGCTTTTCTGAAAAAGACTCCCTTTTCATGGTGGGAGGAGGAGGAAGGGACCACACAGAGCTCCGCGCTCGCCAGACGTCACCTGCTATCATCAGTCGGCGATAAGTGAAGCCCTGTGTGTGTGTGTGTGTGTGTGTGTGTGTGTGTGTGTGTGTGTGTGTGTGTGTGTGTGTGTGTGTGTGTGTGTGTGTCGACACATCCGGGCCCCGTTCACAGGTTTTCGAGTAAAAAAGACAAGACCCTGGTTGATCTGAGCCTCTGAAGACGTTTCGCTCGTTGGAGAGGCAGAAGGTTTAGTTTCAACAACTTCAGGTGGTTGATGGAGATTTGGGACGACGACATCGGCGTTTCAGGAAGTTGACGTGGTCAAATGGTGCAAAATCCACTTTCTAAAAGTTGTCCAGCAGTAATAATCGTCTCCACATCTGGAACGACGTCCCAGAGGTGAAGAAAGTGTGTCCTCTCTCTCCCCGGCTTGTTCCAGGTTTTAAAAAGTGTGTTGCTCCAAGCAGCCAATCAGAAATCAAACCCTATATAGTGTCATCGGGGGGGGGGGTTTAGCCAATCACAATCAAGATAGCCCCCCCCCCCCCCTTTGACTCCTCCCACAATGAAGCAGTTCTGTCTCTGGCACATGGCACCACGACAGGAAGTGCTTCCTCCTCTTCCCAATATGGGCGTATAAAGCACAATACTCTTCATTACAAAACTAGAGCTACACTCGGCAGAGTGCAGACCGTCTCCAAAGCCACGTTTGTATCCATGGCAACAGAGGCTGATCTCCTTAGATCTTTTCCTTTCATGGTTCCTGGGGATTTATTCGGAAACGGTGAGCGGCTGACGTCCAGAATCTAACCGACCGGTCCTTGGATGACGACGGATCGTCCCTGAATGTTTCGTGCAATTCCGGTAGTTTTTTGCGAAAAAGTTGGTCAAACGCATTCATACAAACCAGTAAATATATAAATACATGCAGACAAACGTATAAACTTTCTCTGGCACCCAGGAGGCTAGACGGATATCGTTTTACAAAATGTGTGAACTAAATTTTTCTGAAAAACAAGCCCCCCCTCCCCCTCCTTCCCCGGGGGGGGGGGGGGGGTGGGGGGGGTCGACGAAGAGCCCGTTAAACCGGCTCCGGTTAATGATTGTCATTAGGGGTCAGCGAGCAGCTGCTAAACGCAGGCGGGTGATAATTGATTTAAAGGAGAGCGCCAGACTCCGGGCCTGGGGGGGTTAGGGGGGTGGGGGGGGGGGGGGGGGGGGGGTAGGGGGGATGGGAGGGGACCCGGCGACTCTGTAAACAAGCGTCTGTTTTCACAAGCTCTTCACACCCGGGTGCGACTTTCACAAGCTTTGCTTGAACACGCGTAGTGAACAACTGGCAGAGCGATCGGGTTCCAGTCCCGGTTCCAGTTCCCGGTTCCAGTCCCCGGTTCCGACCGGGTCGCAGGTCCCCGGGTTGGTTTGTGGACGAGAGCTCAGCTGTTTGCAGCCGGCCGGTCGTTGGTGGTATTTGTAGAAAGTGCAGCTCGGCCTCCAGACTCAGTTACTTTCTGGCAGGAACACGTTCTGGCTCTCGTCGGGCTTTTTGTCTCTCGGCTCGCCATTATTACCTTTTTTTTTTTTTTTTTTTTTATATTTTGGACGGTTGGAACATTCCTGGGGTTGAATATCATCACCGCCCTGCGTTTCTTTTCCCTATTTCAGCGCGTGTGGAGGTATGAGTCGGTGTGAAGCAGAGACACTGCAAAAAGTCAAATCTAGGCGAGATGTCATTTCTTAAATTAAGGGAAAAATTACTTGTTTTTGACTAATGAGTCATTTTTTTTTGCTTCAAACTAAATTGTCCGCTAAGATTATTATTCTAGTTTTAAGACGATTATTACTTTATTTTCTTATTAGCTAGACTGGTCTTGGCGTTGAGTATTAACAACTAGTTATATGTACTGTTTGGCTTAAAAACAAGCATTTTCTTCATTTTAACACGACTGAGCAGCAGCCAAAGGACCTAAACTGACATTTCACAAGCTAAATCTTCTTATTTTAAGATTTGAAAATAATAACGCAGGAAAATAAAACTTGTTTTGAGTCCAAAAATGCTTTTTTTCAAGATATGGTGGCTAGAATTATTTTCTTGTTTTGAAAATCTTGTCAAGGAAATGTTCTTGTTCTGTTGGAAGATCATTTTGCTTATTTTAAGTGTTAATTTTCTTGTTTTAGTAGATTTTTGGCTTATTTGTTTTTCGGAGGAGTTTTTGCAGTGTATTTTTTTTGTGGGGGGGGGGTTCTCAATGCAGCTCTTGGTCGCAGCCGGCTGTAAAACCCGAGGACATTCCTGGCCGGGGTCAGGTCACCGGAGCGGCCGGGGCGACCGACGCCGGACACCTCAGACCTCCGCGCTCCTCCGGGGGGGGGAAAAAAACAAAAAAAAAAGGAAAATGGATCCCAAACCTTGGTCTCATTCTGCTTGGTCTCCACAGGCGACTCCCTCATCTGCCCCCCCTGCGACAACGAGATGAAAACGGAAGCCATGCTGGAGCACATGTGTGCCAGCGAGTTCGGTGAGTCCTCAGATCCACAATCTCTCATCTCAAGCCTTTTCCCATAAACTACAAAAGTATGCAGTGTTTTGAATTTTTTCTTTTTTTTTTTTTTTTCCTGCCCAGTATCTGGGCTGTGGGGTTGGTCATACTTGGCATTCCTGTTTAATGTGAGTTTTTTTGTCTTTTTTTTTTTTTTTTTTTTTTTTTTAACATTTCAGCTTCAGCAGGGGAGGGACGGTGTTCTGTAACTAATGAATTGGGGTAATTAGAGTATTTATGTGGCCTTTGTAGCAGTAAAGTGGGATGTTTGTTCTGCTGTCTGGGCTCAAACATCCTCCGTACGCAAAACAAACACGAAACGCAAAACACGAGACTTGACGATGATGACGAGCCTCGTTTGGAAACAAAAACCAACAAAAACCAACAGTACTTTCTACTATCTGGTACCAGGTACTTTTCTACTCTCTGGTACCAGGTGCTTTCTACTCTCTGGTACCAGGTACTTTTCTACTGTCTGGTACCAGGTACTTTTCTAGTGTCTGGTACCAGGTACTTTTCTACTCTCTGGTACCAGGTACTTTCTACTGTCTGGTACCAGGTACTTTTCTACTCTCTGGTACCAGGTACTTTTTCTACTCTCTGGTACCAGGTACTTTCTACTGTCTGGTACCAGGTACTTTCTACTGTCTGGTACCAGGTACTTTTCTACTCTCTGGTACCAGGTACTTTCTACTGTCTGGTACCAGGTACTTTCTACTGTCTGGTACCAGTACTTTTCTACTGTCTGTACCAGGTACTTTCTACTATCTGGTACCAGGTACTTTTTTCTCATGTCTGGCACCAGTACTTTCTACTATCTGGTACCAGGTACTTTCTACTATCTGGTACCAGGTACTTTTTCTCCTATCTGGCACCAGGTATTTTTCTCCTGTCTGGTACCAGGTACTTTTCTCCTGTCTGGTACCAGGTACTTTCTACTATCTGGTACCAGGTACTTTTCTCCTATCTGGCACCAGGTACTTTCTACTGTCTCGTACCAGGTATTTTTCTACTGTCTGGTACCAAGGTACTTTTCTAGTGTCTGGCGCCAGGTACTTTCCTCCTATCTGGTACCAGGTACTTTTCTAGTGTCTGGTACCAGGTACTTTCTACTCTCTGGTACCAGGTACTTTACTAGTGTCTGGTACCAGGTACTTTTCTAGTGTCTGGCGCCAGGTACTTTCCTCCTATCTGGTACCAAGTACTTTTCTAGTGTCTGGTACCAGGTACTTTCTACTGTCTGGTACCAGGTACTTTACTAGTGTCTGGTACCAGGTACTTTTCTAGTGTCTGGTACCAGGTACTTTCTACTGTCTGGTACCAGGTACTTTACTAGTGTCTGGCGCCAGGTACTTTCCTCCTATCTGGTACCAGGTACTTTTCTACTGTTTTGGTACCAGGTACTTTTCGGCAGACGGTCGCTGCTGATTGGCCGGTTCGTACCGACGCAGATGAGTCATGGCGTCTCGTTCCGCCTTTAAAAGTCTGAGTTAATAATCTTGTTAAATCAAAAATCTGGACTTAATGTTTTGTGAGCATTCCTCCATCGCCACATCGTCTCTTCTTCATTTTTTAACACGGTTTAACCTAAGAGTGATCTGAATTAAGTAGCACATCTCTAAAAGAGCATGTACGTTCATTCTAAATGTTCCCCGATGGCCTCCTGGTGTTCGGTACCAGTTCCAGGTACCCCGTGAAGACCAAACGGAATTAAATGACATTTAAGGAGGCAAAAATAACAGGGACAAACTTTTAAAAGTCTGAGAGGATCCTTCATCCGGTGCCTTTCAAGATCGCAATCAAGCTGGCGAGTGAAAACCGTTTTAAAAGACATTTCCTCTGGTGGAATCGTTTCCCAACAGACGGCGTCGATATCGGGGCCACAAATCCTCATCTGCTCTTTTCTATTCGACTTTATTCTTCACTTTGGCTCCGTCGTGTGATTCTGGACTTGATTTTGACGGATTGTGTTTGATTTTGTTGAATCTCTTGTTTGTTTAAACTACGGTGGGGGGGGGGGTTGTGATTGCCCCCCCCCCCCCACATTTGAACCAGTAATCCATCACATCAGAGACACTTCTGCAGGACCGGTTTCAAAAAGACGGACCGTCGTCGTCGGCTGAAGTGGCTTCTTAGTGGAAAACTCTCGCTTTTGAGTTCAATTAGGGGGAAAAACAAAACAAACATCAGATGTCTCGCAGTTATGAAGACTTCCTGGAATAATGTGATGCAAACAAGATGCGAGATATTTAAAGCCGCACTTGAAAAGAGAGAGGAAAGGGGAAAAAAAAAAAAAAAAAAACACCAAAACAAAACATTTGCTTCAGTTTGGATTCCAGGTGACGCACTGGAAACAGACTTTGTTCCCGTTCGCAGGAGAAATTTAACTTTACGTGTCGTTGTTTCTTTTTGTTTTGGCGGTTGGGGTTGGTTGTTTACGCCGCGGCGACGGGGCTCCTTCCTCTCGTGTGGACGAGTCGTACGCGAGGATACGAATTCGGGATGAGACGCCTCCTGACCCCCCCCCCCCCACCCGTCGGGGGAGGGGCCGGCGGCGGCGGCGGAATCCAGCGTGTGTTTGATTGCGGCGGGTAAACAACTATCACGACACCAGATCGCATCTCGGCAGATCTGAAGGCGTGTTTGTTGTTTTTGTTTGAGCTTTTTTCTCTTTCCCTCCCCAGCAGGCAGATGGAAATCCGCTTTTTTTGATCTGAAACTATAAATGCGTCTCGCGGGCGGAAGCCAAACATGACTTGATGTCTTGTGTCGGGGAGAAAAGAAAATATGGAGCGGAGAAAAAAAACACCCTGACCTTTTTAATCACGATGAAAGATAAGGCCGCCACCCGCCACCCGCCATCGCCGCGAGTCTCGACATGACGCAGCGCGGACGCGTTAGCTTCAGGACCCCGTTTCCCGGGTGTGGAAACAGACTTCTGGTTCTCCGAGGCGAATCAAGTCAGCGGCTGAAGTCTTTGTTAATCCGCGCCGGCCGATCGTGTGTGAAAAGTCTCCTGGAAGCCGGCCGGCGTCCAGGCGAAACGTGAAGCCTCGCGTGGAAACGATATAGCTTGTGTTAGCCCCGCGCCGCGGCCGCGTGGCTTCACTGTGATAGGAGGAGAAAAACGCTGCGTTCAGACAGTTCTGGACCCCCCCCCAGATTGTTTTTGTAATTTTTTGAACCCAACATGTTGGAGTCAGCGTAACAAGCTGCAGGTTTTCGTGAAACGTGAAGCCTCGCGTGGAAACGATATAGCTTGTGTTAGCCTCGCGCCGCGGCCGCGTGGCTTCACTGTGATAGGAGGAGAAAACGCTGCGTTCAGGACAGTTCTGGACCCCCCCCCAGATTGTTTTGTAATTTTTTGAACCCCAACATGTTGGAGTCAGCGTAACAAGCTGCAGGTTTTCGTGAAACGTGAAGCCTCGCGTGGAAACGATATAGCTTGTGTTAGCCTCGCGCCGCGTGGCTTCACTGTGATAGGAGGAGAAAACGCTGCGTTCAGACAGTTCTGGACCCCCCCGGATTGGTTTTTTTTGTATTTTTTGAACCCAACATGTTGGAGTCAGCGTAACAAGCTGCAGGTTTTCGTGAAACGTGAAGCCTCGCGTGGAAACGATATAGCTTGTGTTAGCCTCGCGCCGCGGCCGCGTGGCTTCACTGTGATAGGAGGAGAAAACGCTGCGTTCCGACAGTTCTGGACCCCCCCGGATTGTTTTTGTAATTTTTTGAACCCAACATGTTGGAGTCAGCATAACAAGCTGCTGGTTTTCGTGAACGTGAAGCCTCGCGTGGAAACGATATAGCTTGTGTTAGCCTCGGCGCCGCGGCCGCGTGGCTTCACTGTGATAGGAGGAGAAAACGCTGCGTTCCGACAGTTCTGGACCCCCCGGATTGTTTTTTTTTTTATTTTTGAACCCAACATGTTGGAGTCAGCGTAGCAAGCTGCAGGTTTTCGTGAAACATGAAGCCTCGCGTGGAAACGATATAGCTTGTGTTAGCCCCCGCGCCGCGGCCGCGTGGCTTCACTGTGATAGGAGGAGAAAACGCTGCGTTCCGACAGTTCTGGACCCCCCCGGATTGTTTTTTTTTTTTTTTTTTAACCCAGCATGTTGGAGTCAGCGTAACAAGCTGCAAGTTTTCTTCGGACTGCACCGCGGCCTGCTAGCGGATTTACAGCTGATCCGGCTCCGCGCTTTGGTCCCACCGCAGTTTATCTCCCCCGCTTAAGGTTTTACGGCACCGCGTCGTCTCAACAGACTCCCACTGCTCCCCCACTTAACCCCCCCCCCCTATTTCCTCGGGTGGCTCTACTTAGTTTTACTTTACTCTCTACTCAGAGACCTGAAGCTAGTTTTCGCCGCGGCTAGCTCCTCAACGCTAACGCCCGCTACGCTACGCAGATTCTCGTCCGGCCACGGCAACAAAAGTCTCTCCCGCGACACGACGACTCATGAACTTTCTGTGTTTGTTCGGAGGGAAATCTTTACCGTAGAATCCTTTTGTACTCAGATTACTCTGGGATTACAACCTTCAGTTTGCAAAGACTTTGTTCATTGTAAAGAGAATCAGACTCCTGTTTAACCTTGTGTCGATTTCTCTTCAATTTTTTTTTTTTATTACTTTATTTGGCTTCATTTTTGTGGCCATTGTAGAATTTGTTGCATATTCTGATTGAAATAGTCAAATATGTGTTGTATATTTTATATTCATCTCTGTATTCATTGGTAAAAATTCAGTCCACGTCGTATCCAGGCTTCGTCTCGCTTTCTGGTTTTTCTCCGAATCACTTTCACAGGAACACATTTCTATCAGTTTACGTGATGTGAACGCGGGAAAACGTTTGTGTTTTGGGCGTCCGTTTCCACGACAACGGTGGTCGGAGCCACTGAAAAACGCTCCGTACTCTGCTTACTGGTCCTGGTCGCCCCGGCAACCAGGAGCATGTGCGTCGTTCTCCTGCACATGCCTCAGTCGGTGCACAATAACAACGACGGCGGCGGCCGGCAGAAAAACTGGAAGCTTTTCCACGAGAATTTTTGGGACGAAAGCAGGAATTTACCGGATTGGAAGTTTGTCTCTTGAAGCTTCACTACAGTCGGCGGAAAATACTGTGTATTTCAGCACGATTGTGACGAAAACAGCCTGATTTCGTGTAGAATCCCGCCGCCATTCCTCCATCACAAGCCTCACATTCAAGCCCGTGGACGACACGGCGTGAAGTAAGTTTAGAGGACGTTGCGTGGTGACATATTTGATTTAATCTACAACTGTCACACCTACGTGTCAGGCGGGGGTTGAATTTAATCCTTTAAAAACGTGGACATTTTTTTGCATCCGTGCAGAAACGCGTCCAAAATTCCACGTCGTGGTACAGGTGTGGCAGTGTCGACCCCCCCCCGCTGAGCTGGAGGTTCCTCATGCTGAGAGGTCTAAATTATGTGTGGCTGTGCTTGTAAAAAATGAAAAAAACAAAACGACGCGAGTTGCGTTGCCGTGAGCGGAGAGTTGCGTTGCCGACCTGACGTCTTTCTGCATCGTTGTCGCCGGAGGAGCTTAAAAACCCGCGGAACAACACGAGGGGCAAAGAAAGTTCAGAACGTCAAAGGGATTAGCGCGGGCGGAGGACTTGACGGAGACAAAGTCCTCTGTTGGGGGGTGTGGGTGGGTGGGGGGGGGGGGGGGGGGGGGGGGGCACAACTTCTCTTTATGACTCACTGATTATGAGAGTTGCCCCTTTTGATTTCTGTGAAGCCCAAAGCTGCTCGGAGGCCGTTTGACGGAGGATGAAAGTCCTAATCCCTACCATGTGCGCCTTAATGCAGGGGGGGAGGGGGGGGGGGGGGGGGGGGGGGGGGGTCTCTTGAGAAAGCTCCAGCGATGGGAGATGCGAAAGCAAAAAAAATAAATTTTAAGTGCCAAGTCTTTTTTTTTTTTTTTGTCTTCTGTCAAGCACGATTCAACAAAACAGACATCAAGAAGGATTTAAACTGTGGAAGACGTTAGAAGTTCAAATGTGTTTTTATTCTAATCTCTCTCGGAGAGCCCGTGACCCCCCGACCCCCCCCCCCCCCCCCCAACCTGCCGGAGATCATAAGACTTTTATCGCCGCAAAAGTAGGACATTGCACCGCGAGCCCGGAGCTCCGCGGGTCAGCGGGTGGAGGCTCGCTCCACGGCCGTGGAGATTTGGACCACCGGCGTCGGGACTCGTGCTTTTTTTTTTTTTTTTTGCATCACAGGTTGAACCGAAGGGGGGAAACTTGTGAGATTAGAAGGTTAAATAGAGTTTAGTGAAAGATCTTGTGCGTTACGAGAAAACATCTCGGGCGGTAAGACAGAAACGATTACGAAGAGCCGCCAACTCTGACCAGACTGAGCTCTTTAGCTAATCAAGAGACGCTGGAAAAGACCGTCGGTGCCACCCACCACTTTTTTGCTTCTTTGCTTCTTTTTTTTTGTGCGTCTATCATCATCTTGATCTTGTTTCCGTCTTTTAAACAGATATTTCATCATTTGTTGTTCTCGGCTGAAACAAAAGAATTGGGAGGTTTTGAAACGAATTCCTTTCACTTCACAAAGATTTTTGCGATCGTATGATTTGCATCGCAAGCGGTCGCCATGGCAACCGTCCACCCCCGACACCACAGCGGAACGATGAGATAAATACAAATATTTGAATATGTTTGCACTTTGCAATGGGTTCTTCCGCCAGTATGTTCTTCCATCACGCAATGTTTGGAGACGACGTGAATGTGATTAATGGTACTTTTTTTTTTTTTTTTTGATGGCCAACCAATGAAGTTAGCTGAAGTTGGTTTTCGTCTGCGTGTATTTATTTATCTATTGGTTCGTATGTATGCATTTTACCAACTTTTCACAAAGACGACTCGTCCAAATTGCATGAAATCTTCAGGGATGATTTGTCGTCGTTCAATGACCAGACGATTAGATTTTGGGACGTCAACGGCTAAACGTTTCCGGATAAATTCTCAAAAACTGCTTAAAGAATGTCCCATACAAAGCGGATGAGAGAGGCACCTCATGGAGATCATTCTGTTGCCATGGAGACGCTCCCTGCCCAGTGTTTCCCACAGTGACGTAGCTACCTGATCTATCTAGTTCGTGTCTATGTGAGCTAGCGGCTATCATGCTAGAGATGCTAACTCGGTTCCGTAAAGAAATGAGGCTTTGGCGAAGGTCGGCGCTCTACCGAGCGAGATCTCATGATATTTATGTTTTGTGTTTTCATAACGACACGTTTGTGGTATTCTGTGATGAGCCGTTAGGAGATTCAGTAAAAGTCGGAGTTCAAATCAGGCGTCCGTCGTTCAACCCACTGCTTCGTACGAGTTACATATTAATGTGACGCTTCAAAATAAAGCTTACAAAAGTTGCATGAAAATCATTTAATTAGTTGTTTGCTGACTCGCTGAATTCTTTATTATTGTAAATGTTGCAGCAGCGAGTCGCTGCGACTTCTGTACAACGTTTTGTGTCGTCAGCAAATCATGAACTGATGTAAACGGATTAAAATTTACTTCTATGCTGGTTTTTTTTTTTTAATCCAATAAAGTAATATATGTATATTCGTCCAAAAGAAATGCACCCATGAAAAATAAAGCGACATTGTTCCAGATTACATAAAATACTAGAAAGCGCTCATCAGATTTCTCCATCAATCCATTTTTCTTATTTATATTTTGACCGTGTGTTTACGTGTATTTTATCAAGTAATTCCATCCCTGAGTCTCTCGATTACGTTCGTCTTCAACGTCTTACAAACTCCGGGGCCGCTCTTGGAAGTCCTGGTCGATGACGCGTGTTTGGAGTTGTGCCGCGGTTATTTTCCCGTCACGTCATGTGACTTCATCTCCTTGGTTTTCCCTCCACGCTTCTCATCAATCCACCACTTCGTGACACAATAAGCTCCGACGACGTCAGAGACTCGATATTAATCAAATCCATCCATCTTGGTGACGCGACGCTCGCCTTGGAACATATTGACTTTTTGGTTTGTTTTTTTCCTTCCTTTTTTAATAGAAAGGTCGTATTTATTTGTTTCGCCAGCATTTCCCTGGTGTCGCATGTCGCTTCCTGCTCCATTCAGTCACTCGGAGCGAAGGTCTCCAGCGAATCGCTCTCACGCCAACAGAAAACACACAAACCCGTCATTTGATGGTGTTGTTCTGAGCGGATTCCTTCACAAACGCCTGCAAAGTGAAGGAACAATCCGTGTCTTGTTGCATCTTAGATTTGGACGTCGTTTTGGTCGTCGGGTGGCGTTTTGACCTCGGGAGTCGGGTTCATAGCAACAGGAAGAGCTTCTGATGTAAAAAAATAAAAGTCTGCACTGCGAGTTGGAACGACTTTCTATGAGAACCCCTGTAAAGGAGCGCAGCTTTTTACATTTTCAAACTTTTACTGCATCTTTGGCGTCAATTCTGTATGAATTCTATATTATCTTATCCCATTATTAAATTATGTATATTTTTATGTATTATATATATAAGTTTTATTGTATAGATGTGTACACCTTTCTGAAAACACTGCTATACTGCCTATGCACACCACGGACTAGACTTGGAAGTTTTATTTTGAAAGTCACCGTAATCACAGTCCAACTGGGTCGTCTTGACAACAAGAATGTTTGTTTTCTCCCATAGTTGATGTATATGATGTACTGTTCTCTGCCACAGCGCCACCTCGTGGCCTGGCATGCGAACTACAGCGTTTTCTTTCCTTCCCATGTAAAACAGACGTCGATTTAAAAACGTTGCGGCGTAAATGTGAACGTTTTCCGCAACAAAACCACGCGTTCTACTATTGAAATGTTGCCTCTGGCCTCAGTGATGCTTCCACACGCTGTTCTTCCTCCATTATCGCTCTTTGTTCCCCTTGAAAAGACGCCGCCGGCTCGTGCTAGTGGCTCAGAATCCGCCGTTCCAGTCACTCTGCCCTCTTGTGTCTCCGTCCCGCAGCGTTCAAGGCCAAGATCAAGGAGGTGAAGCGGGAGAACACGGACCGCAAGGTGATCCTGCAGAAGAGGAAGAAGATGCTGAAGGCGGGCAACCTGAAGAAGAAGGACTTGAAGAAGCTGGTGCTGCTGCTGAAGAACGGCGCCGACTGTCCCTGCCAGCAGCTGGACAACCTGAGCAACCAGTACCTCATCATGGGCCGCAGGGTGGACAAGCAGTACCTGCTCACGGGCATCCACAAGTGGGACAAGGCCAGCAAGGAGTTCAAGAAGGCCATCAAGAAGCTCAAGAGCCACAAATGTCCCGCGTTCGAGAACGTCTTCAAATGATCTGGTCCAAAAAAACCCGTCCGTCCCCCCGTCCGTCCCCCCCGTCCGTCCCCCCCGTCCGTCCCCGCTCACTTCTCATCCAACATACGAACTTGCACAAGCATTCCCAAACTGTTGCTTTTCTTCCTTTCCCCTGTTTATATATATATATATATCTATATATCTTTGTATATTTCTAAATATACTTCACAGTGTCTGTTGGTCAGTTCTACTCTGAATGCAGCGAGTAACAAACCACAAGTTAAAATGTTTTGTTACTCTTCTTTTTTCCTTTTCGACTTTAGCTGATAAAGCTACTGTCTTTGTGTGGTTTGTTTGGGAAAACGCACTGAGGCGCTACAAGGTTGGAATATGATTGTACGGTAAAGCTAGCGCCCGTTAGCCTAGCATTTAGGAAACGGCGAGCTCTGACGTGTTTGAAGGAAAGAAGGAAAAAAAAAATTTGGGGGGGGGTGCATATTAAGCAAATTAAATGTAACGTGTTAATTCGTGGCGCTTTCTTTAAGATGGCGTCAAGCTAGCTAATCTTGCTGGCCTCCGTCGTTAATGCTAATGTCGGCTAGCCTTCCACCCAGTCACTTTTAGTACAAGAAAATGGAAAATCTCTCAAATTAAAACAAAAAATGTTTCTTACTGATCATGTAACTGTTAATTCGTCCAATCGGTAATTAGAATGCAGATTTTTTGGGGGGAATCTTTGAAAACCACACTTTAGGCTCTGTTGGATAATTTATTGATGGAAGTCAGAACGATGTGCGATTCGTTGAACGTTTCTACAACCTGAAGACGACACGACCAACTCTTCCCTCCAAACATTTCTAATTCCACCTTTGCATTTCATACCTAAATGTTTTGTTTTTTTGTTTTGTTTGTTTGAATGATTAAGAGAATCATAACCGACAGTCTACATCACAACTTTAAAGATTTATTGATTCTGGATAAAGATTTGTTTTATGTATTGTTCCTGTCCGCGGTATTCAATATTCACCTGTAATAGGATACATCTTGTAGGTTGTAGAAGAAAAAAAAGTGCAAATGTTGTTTTGCTTGCTGGAGTGTTTCTGGTCCGATTAAGCACTATTTTGTTTGGAAATTGAATGTTTGCGGTGCGTTGCTGCCTTTACATGTACATACAAATTTTACATAAATATGGAAAAAAAAAAAACTAAAACAAACACGTGTCACTTTGTTTTGTTTTCTGTTTCCAAGACTTGACCTGAGTAAAAATGTAAAAGTATGTAAAAAATAAATAAATAAATAAAAATACTAGGAGCTACTCAGCTACCAGCTACTCTAACTGTTGGATACTTTATTCCATTGTTACTCGACTTCACCTGAATAAAACCTCTACGTTCAAGCACAGCTGAGGTCCCACGCAGACGGTGTCGTGTCACAGTTGGATTTTCTCCCCCGTTTCCACGGAGATGGAATTGGAGCATTTTTGGAAAACTTCCACCTTGGGAGCGGTTTTAAAAACGGGACGTTTTCACTAACTCTGAATTACCATTTTGGTGTAAACGAACACCCCCCAAAAAAAACCTAAAGTTTTCCATTTTGAATTTAAACACGTGTAAATAGAGAATCTGTGAGCTCACACACACATACATGCATAGATAGACTAGAACTGAACTCGGTAGAGCGCGGAACTCCGCCAACGCCACATTTGTTTTGCGGAACCAAGTTAGCATCGCTCACACTTTAGCCATTCGCTCACATCGATGCTAACGAGGCAAGTCAGGTAGCTACATGACTGTGCGAAACGCTTAGTGGGGATCGTCTCCATGGCAACAGACACTGATCTCCTTTGATCTCCACGAGGTACCTCTCTCATCGTATGAGAAATGTTTTTTTTGCCGTTTTGGGGGATTTATTTGAAAACGGTCAGCCGCTAACGTCCCAACATCCACTGGATTGGTCCTCAGATGGCGACAAATCATCCCTGAAGTTTCACGTAATTCGGGTGAGAGGTTATTGTTAAAAGTTGGTAAATAAATACAAACCAATAAATAAATACATGCAGATGAAAACATAATAAGAACTAACTTTCACTGGTAAAGATTAAAAAGAAAAACCCACTCAGACCTTTAATGACATGTATTTCTGGAGTCGTATTTGCAGACGGAAGCTAAAGAAGTGGCGTCTGTCGTCCTCCCGAGCGGCTCCGGAGACGAAAACGCTCCGGAGGAAGCGAAGCGTCTGACCGCACGATGCATTAATAGACCGAGAGACTCTGGGATGAAATCACGTACGCGGGATCCCCGCTGCAGACCTACACTCTCCTAAACCTTTGACGTGGGACCAATTAAAAAAAAAAAAAGGACTTCATCACCGATGTCAATTCGAGGTTTTTCAGCCAGACGGCAAATCCAGCAGGATGTTCCCTCGCGGATCGTCTCCTAATGGGACAAAGCTGGACGCTGGTTTTCTGGAGCTCTTTTGAAGGCAGCTGAAGTCACGATCAGACAGCAAAAGTCCACATCTGACATATATTTTCCAATACCGGAGCTATTACTGGAACCAGATGGGCAAGACGGAGGTCCGCTACATACTTCCTGGTTTGTTTTGTTTTTTAACAAGGCTTTTTATTGACAGGAGGGTTTCGTGTTTTCTGGTTTACGTTGCACTGACATGATGGATTTCAGCTCATGAAAGTACTCAGATTGATACGTTGGCCGTCGTATTACTCAACACTCGTTTGGACCCGGGGGGGGGGGGGGGGGGGGGGGGGACTCCGAGTGTTTTTGGACGCCGTGTGTATTTTGAATGTTGTTGTTTACGGATCAAAGGAATCGGGGGAAACAGCTTGTCCAGCTCCCCGACCGGGAAAATCAATCTTATTGGAGTTCTGACAGCTGATTAGACGGCGCCGGCTTTCAGGGAACCTCACGGTTCACCGTCGCCGTCGAGCCATTGATCGGGGATTAGCGTTTACACGCCACATACCGGGATGCTAGCAGCCTGTAAAGAAACCAGGAGGAAACCTGAATCCAGAGACCCCCCCCCCAGGAGACCCCCCCCCCCAGAGACCCCCAGACCAGGACTCTGTGTCATTCAGAAAACTCAGCGAGCGAAAAGAAAAGAAAAACAAACACGAACACATGCGTGACGGTTCGCTCGCTCTTGGATGTCTGGCAGGGTGAAGCTTTGTCTTTCTAAAATAGCGTGAAAAGGCGAGTCTGACGAAGCGGAACTCAGTTATTATAGGACTTTTTTTTTTTTTTATTAAACCATCATGAAAAAACAGATAAAAGACCACCTGCACTTTGCAGGAAGTTTCACATCGTTCCAGATTGACCCTCAGGCCCAGTTTACGCGACAACGGTGCCGTGGAAACGGGGGGGAAAACGCAACTTTGCGAAAATGCTGCCACTCCGTCGCCATGGAAACGAGAGGACCACGCAACCTTCCTGAAGCACTGCCAGGGAAACACTTGTTATGGGCATGTGTGACTACGTCAACAATAACAGCGATGGCGGCCATGTTCTCCTGGCACCTGGTAGTTTTATTTTGACAGTCACCTTCATAACAGTCCAACGCGAGGACATCCGTCGTCTCACATCGTCACTTTCAGCAATGAAAGCTGGGTGAGAAGCTTATGCGTGTATTTATTTATTGGTATATATGCAGGGGTTATACATTGGTGGTAATTTTGTTGTGTTTATGTTGTTTACTTCTCGTATTTATTTAGTTATTGATCGAGTTTGGTTTAGTTTAATCGCTGTAAGTTTTGTCTTTCGTGTCATCCTGCCACGGTGTTCCTGTTTCGTGTGTGTCAAAAATCAAAGTCAAAGTTAAAGTTCAAAGGAAACCAGCATCTGTTGCCATGGAGACGCTCCCTGCTCAGTGTTCGTGCTGGTTAGCATCGACATGAGCTAACGGCTATCGTGCGAGCAACGCTAGCTCGGTTCCACAAACAAATGTGGCGTTGGCGAAGGGCTGCGCTCTACCGAGTGTAGCTCTAGGTGATGTTTAGAGCATGTTTCCCATCCATCCATCCATCCGTCCATCCATCCATCCTGCTTCTGCCACATGAGAAAAGCCTCGTCTCACTTTTCCGTCTCCTGTTTCAGAAACATCTGTGGAGCTTTTCGACACGATGCAGCTCCACAGCCTCACATTACCAGGAGGAAACAATAAAGTGTTATTAAGACTTATAGCGCAAATATTTGGCAACAAATAAGCTCTCGTAACATGACTTATCCACCCCCCCACCCCCACCCCCACCCCCACCCACCCCTCCCTCTCCAAGTCCAAATGTTTTGTTTTATGGATCTCTGAACCGTAGCTGAGATTTCAGCTTTTAAAAAGCGACGCCCGTCTCTGTTCTTAACAGCTATAAAACCCGTCGTCCCTTTGTATTTAACGGTATAGCTGTATACTCTGTTTTACGGCGCGCCGTCGGTAGCCAGCGACTTGAAAGGGTCACGCCGGAGGTTTTGTTGTGTGGGCGGCTCGGCCCGCCGTCGTAGAGCCGGAACACGCGGACAAATCACGTTAAAAACATTTTCCCTCCGGCGACGGATATGAAATACGTCCTTGTTTGACGGCGTTCGGACTGAAGGTTGAAACTTGGAAAATACACCCCTGACGTGACTTTGGCTTCTTCAGAGTGTGCGACTGCATCGATTTATGGCCGTTGATTTTGGACCATAAGCTAACGGCTAATGGCTAACGGCTAACGGCTAACAACATGGTTTTTTTGGGGTGGTTTTTTTCCCGTTCGGCAGGATTTGAGACGAGGCTGCAACAGGCCAGACTCCTCGCAACTTCTGGGATTAAAAGTGGCAGATTATTCACATCAATCTGGCGGCGTAGCGGCGTGGCGGGTTTTCCTGCTCGCGGGCGATTATGACTAAAACAGGCGTCGAAACGGGCGGCGGAGACGAGGAGGCACGTCTGTGTGTGCGTGTGTGTGTGTGTGTGTGTGTGTGTGTGTGTGTGTGTGTGTGTGTGCGCGCACTTCACACGTGGCCGGCGGCCAGATGTTTTTGAATAATCGCCATTAGTTTTAAGAGCATGATGTCATCGCAGCTCTGCTGTTCCAGTAACTATATTCCTGCAGACCTGGACCGGGTCCCTGAAATGATGCGGCTCCGCAGGATCCGCGTTGTTCGCCCGGGAGGACGAGGAGGAATGTGCAGTAAACATGATGGAGTGTGTGTGTGTGTGTGTGTGTGTGTGTGTGTGTGTGTGTGTGTGTGTGTGTACACACACATGCTTCCTCAGCTTCATCATGTACATCATCTATAATCAAATCAGGCCATTGTTGTATCAGGAATTACAGACACACACGCACACACACACACACACACACACACACACACACACACACATACGCACACATACACACACACACACCCATACACACACACACACGCACACACACACGCACACATACACACACACACACGCACACACACACACACACACACGCACACATACACACACACACACACGCACACACACGCACACATACACACACACACGCACACATACACATACACAAACACGCACACACAAACACGCACACATACACATACACACACACGCACACATACACAAACACACACACACAAACACGCACACATACACATACACACACACATACACACACACGCACACATACACACACACGCACACATACACATAAACACACACACACACACACACACACACGCACACACACACGCACACACACACACGCACACACACACACGCACACATACACACACACACACGCACACAAACACACACACACACACACACACACGCACACATACACACACACACGCACACATACACATACACAAACACGCACACACAAACACGCACACATACACATACACACACACGCACACATACACAAACACACACACACAAACACGCACACATACACCTACACACACACACGCACACATACACACATACACATACACACACACACACACACACACACACACACACACACACACACACACAGAAACCTCTTCACAGCTGTGCTAAATGTTTGATTAACTCCCATTTGCAGCTTTTCAGCGAGCGGTTAAATCTCGTCCTCTTCGACAGAAAGCGCCTGGCGGCGGCGGCGGCGGCGGCTCCGCGGGGCCGAGAGGGGCTGAACCCTCGCCGTGGCCAGTGTCAACATGGCGGCGCTGCTCGGGGAGCACTTCGCCGACCATCAATCACCGGTGACCGGCCGCAAGTTGTAAAAACATGTGGTGAAAACTGAAAAAAAAAAAAGGATTAGGATTTATGACGGGTCGTTAAAAACCATGACGACCTGTCAGAAACCAGCAGCGACGGCGACGGACGCCAGAAACCAGAAAACACTCAAATCGGATCATAAAGCGTTTCTGCCACTGAGAAGGAATTTAATTAACGTGCTGGACGGGGATTTAATCCTTGACATTCACATTTAATAGAGTTTAAGAGACCCAAAATAAAAGTTTGTAGCCTGACGTGGAACTCTCGACGTGAAAACGCGTCGATTTAGTTTCAGAATATTTCAGAATATTTGTAGAAAACGGTGAAAGTGATGTAGTTGGCCTGCCGAGCCACTGGTTGGCGCTGTGGTTTGTTTTAGTGGTGAAACCACACAAACACAAGCAGCGAACAATGAGCTCTAAACATTATCACTGGGAGACTGTCAAAATAAAACCTACAAGTTTGATTGTCGTTACGGTGACTGTCAAAATAAAACGACCAAGTTGGATTGTTATTACAGTGACTTTCAAAATAAAACTACCAAATTGGATTGTTCATTTGGTGACTGTCAAAATAAAAGTACCAACTTGGATTGTTATCGCGGTGAGTATCAAAATAAAACTACCAAGTTTGATTGTTATTACGGTAACTGTCAAAATAAAACCACCAAGATGGATTGTTATTACTGTGACTGTCAAAATAAAACTACTAAGTTGGATTGTTGTTATGGTGACTTTCAAAATACTATCGAGACGGATTTTTATTACGGTGACTTACAAAATAAAACTACCAAGTTGGATTGTTATTACGGTGACTGTCAAAATAAAACCACCAAGATGGATTGTTATTACTGTGACTGTCAAAATAAAACTACTAAATTGGATTGTTGTTATGGTGACTTTCAAAATAATACTATCAAGACGGATTTTTATTACGGTGACTTACAAAATAAAACTACCAAGTTGGATGGTTATTACGGTGACTGTCAAAATAAAACAACCAAGTTGGATTGTTATTATGGTGACTGTCAAAATAAAACTACCAAGCTGGATTGTTATTACGGTGACTGTCAAAATAAAACTACCATGCTGGATTGTTATTATGGTGACTGTCAAAATAAAACAACCAAGCTGGATTGTTATTACGGTGACTGTCAAAATAAAACTACTAAGGAGAATAAAGCCAGTCAGAAGTTGCATCTTCTCCAAATTTCCATGGAAACGGAGTCGGATTATTTTCAAAAAGTTGGGATTTTTCTCGTTTCCACGGAGACGGAGTCGGAGCACTTTCAAAAAGTTCTCTGTCGGACTTCTTCTCGCTGTTCTTCTGATTTAAATTCCACATTCCACTTGTTTTACTGTTTTACACTGGCACAGAAAAAAGCCGGCCAATTAAGTTATTTACTGGCTGCTTGTTTTTAAGAGACAAAAAAAAACCACACACACACACACACACACACACACACACACACTAAAAAAAACAAACCCTGGATCTTCATTCAGTCGCTATAAAATCAGTCAGATTGCAGTTTATTATAACTGCAACATTTAATGCGTTGGCTTTTTTTTGCAAATATCTGCCTTTCCGTCACAGTTTGCGACACGATGGAAGGTTTATTGTCTCAGCAGGAACTCATTTTGAAAACGTCGTCAACGTGAAAACTGACACGCGCAAAAAAAAAAAAAAAAAAAACATTGCCGAATACTGTTTTGATCCTGTAGCAACAATAATGTAACAAACTAAACCAACGTCATAACTTTGGACATTTTAATTGTAATAAAGCTCCGAACGTCAATACGTGACAGTCATGTCGGAAATATGAGCCAATACTTTGTAATTTAATTACATTGCTAATGTGGCATTCAACATCTGCTTTATTAATAAATAAATAGAAATAAAACATTTTTATTGCGACTATTCTATTCCAGCACATTATCTGAGTCATTGCATTTAAAGCGGCTACATTTGGGACGTTGTTGGACGTTGTTACGTGATTGGTTGCTTTAAATATTTCGTAAAGAAAGAAAGAAATAACGAAGGAGGAGAAAGAGTTCATGTTTGTTGTCGGGAGTTAAAGTGAAGTGAAGTCAAATAAAGAACTGTAATGAAGTTATTGCGTTTATTTCAAGCGAGCTGGACTTAATAAAAAAACAAAAACAATGAGACACTGAAACTTTACGGAATGTTTACAGAACGGAGACGACGTTTACGTCACACCTTCAAGTGAAAACCGCTTTTTTTTTAAAAAGGAGTCACGGAGAACCTCAACAATCACGCAGGAGAGAGTTGTTTCTTTCTTTTTTTTTCTTTTTTTACCACTGAAAGGTTTCGAGCTTCTTCTGTACTTCCCGCTGACACAAGATTGGTTTTTTGTTGGGTTTTTTCAAACCTTTTCCGTTTGTTGGAACAACAAACCGGGACGGAGCGTCGATTCCCCACAAACTGTCAAACAGAAGCTCAGAGACTCTGCAGAGCTGGATGGCGGCAGCGGGGGCTGGATGGCGGCAGCGGGGGCTGGATGGCGGTAGCGGGAGCTGGATGGCAGTAGTGGGGGCTCGATGGCGGTAGCGGGAGCTGGATGGTGGTAGCGGGGGCTGGATGGCGGTAGCGGGAGCTGGATGGCGGTAGTGGGGGCTCGATGGCGGTAGCGGGAGCTGGATGGCGGTAGCGGGAGCTGGATGGCGGTAGCGGGAGCTGGATGGCGGCAGTGGGGGCTGGATGGTGGCACTGGGAGCTGGACGGCGGCAGCGGGGGCTGGAAGGCGGCACCGGGAGCAGGATGGCGTCAGCGGGAGCAGGATGGCAGCAGCGGGAGTTGGATGGCAGCAGTGGGGGTTGAATGGCAGCACCGGGAGCTGGATGTCGGGAGTGGGAGCTGGATGGCAGCAGCGGGGGCTGGATGGCGGCACCGGGAGCTGGATGGTCGCAGCGGGGGCTGGATGGCGGCACCGAGAGCTGGATGGTACCAGCGGGGGCTGGATGGCAGCTCCTTGAGCTGGATGGCGGTAGCGGGGGCTGGATGGCAGCTCCGGGAGCTGGACGGCGGTAGCGGGGGCTGGATGGCAGCAGCGGGGGCTGGATGGTGGCAGCGGGAGCCGGCGTTCAGGGTGGAGGAGCAGCAGGAGGAGGTCGGGGTGGATGGTGGGCGTAGAAAATGTTTTTTTGTTTTTTTTGGAAACATAAAATGCAGGTTGAAGCTTTGAACAAAGTACATTGTTTTGTTTTGTTTTTCTAGATCAGGATTTTATAAAGAACAAAGAAGCGTCGAGCTGTGAGATCAGAACTGAACCATTTCAAAACATTACCAGACAACCAACAGATTTCTAAGTCTATCAAGTAAAATGTCCTGATCAACGGCGTCAAACATGGAAGTAGAACTGAACTATGAGATTCTCAATTCAAATCTCCAACTCCGAATTTTTTTTCACCCTCGAAATCAGACTTTGAATTTCAGCGTCGACTGAACCAGGAAACCTGGACCAGAACTGGCCGATAAAAAAAAGAACCCATTGCTTTTATTTTGAAGGCTCCTGTGTTGTGTGTTCCACAGTATTTCTGAGGGACGATTTCAACGAACGATTTCAAGTTTGTATATGTATATGTATATATATATATTATTTTTTTATTCAAAAAAAATTAATTTCACCCCCAAAATTTTTCAATTTAAAAAGAAAAAAGTTTAAATTATTTTTTTTTGTTACATTTAATTAAATTTCTTTTTTTAAGAATATCCTATACAAAGATAATTATAATGAATACTGGGGTAAGATTAGATCACTTTTACTTCTTCCTGCCCCTTTTCAGGCATGATAATTGGATATATGATGTATATATTTATACCTTAATTTATATTATTTAACTTTTCTGAAGATATTGTCATTTCACCCATCAGTGATGGGTTCATGTGTGGATTTGTTTGTATATTTACGTGTACGTGGGGAGATGGAGCGTATATGTTTACACACAAAAAAATTTTTACAAGTCTGAAATAAAAAAAAAATTTTTTTTTTAGACTTTTCTGAAACTCAAACACAAAAATGTGTTTTCACTTTGTTGTGTGAGCGAAGCCTGAGAGGTGACTTCAAACAGGCTCCAGGGGGAAATGATTGGGAAATCATGACTTTCATGAGGAGTTTTTTTTTTTTTTTTTTTTTTTTTTAAGTGGGCTTTAATTTATTAATCTCATGAAGCTCTATCTTCTTCCAACCATGGAAACGAGACACTGGACATTTGAGTGAAATGACGGTTATAAAATGTCCTGTGTGGTTGTTACCATTGGAAGTTCTGTCAATACACACAATATTTATTCTGAACCATTAATTCAGGTTAGTTTGAATTCTCCTGCTGCTTTTCTACCAAAATAATTCTTATATTACCGAAGTCAAGGTCGCCTTACTGTATTATTGTATATTGCTGTTTATGTCTTAAGACCATGAGAGTTACAGTACGTATATAAAAAAAATAGTTTGTCCTTCCCTTTAATTACATTTTAAAGTCTTGGGGGGAAAAAAAAAATACATTAAGTTCCTGACATAATTACCCTCCAACTACAATCACACACATATAGATTCGTTTTTTTCCCCCGTGATCTTATCTTTAATAATAAATGTCATGAAATTCCATTTCTCCTGGAAACATATGCAAAAAAAAAAATCCAAGCAGGGAACCTTTGACTTTGATGTCTCTGATCACTTCAAACCACCCACTGGAAACTTAACCTGCACATCCATCAAAAGATGAAGTTAGTGATTCATAACGGCGGCAGGTTCGTCCCGTCACGTCGACCTCACCGTCTCTCTGGACGACTTTGAACCGCGGCTGCCTACTTATTATGTTATCATGACACATTTATGCAAAAGAAAGGAAGAAAGACAGCTTTATGGGGATTTTCCACCCGAAATCAACACACGTCGAGTGTTTTAGTTTTCCTGGCACGGCTCCCGACGCGGCAAACACGAGTCAAAATAAATAAATAAATTAAATAGATGGAAAGTTCAGGTGGGGGTTGAAAGGATTCCCCACGTTTCTCAGTGTGAAACGATAAAGACGCCATATCCGAAAGGGCCACGACGTGCAGTTTGTTCAGTTTGTAGGCGCTCAGATGATTTAGTAAATTACAGGTGGTGCAGGTGGTGCAGGTGGTGCAGGTGAGGTGAGAGAGACAGTGGAGTGCCTGTTTCCTTAATGGCCCACAATTTGGATTTTTTTTTTTTTTTTTTTTTTTTGCTTTTGGCAAAGCTTATAATTTGGATTGTTGAGGCAAATTAAAGATAACGTGAATATGCTGGGTTGGATCGATCCCGCCGGTCGTTATGCTGCTTGAACGAGAGCGTGAACTTTCACCTGGCAGGGTTTTGGTTTTTAATTCTTATTTCTCTGCTTGAGCCAAACCAACTGTTCTGGCTTGATGCAGCACGTCTGCTTTTTAAAAAGCTTTTAATGGAATCCATGCAAACTACTTAATTACTCCCATATACTTTTTAACCAAATCGTGACGCACAGTTTATATTTCTTATTTCATTTTGTTCTAGTCTTTTTTTTAAATCGATCTGTGATAACTTGTGTTGGCAAAGATAAACACATTTGTGGTGCATAATTTTGTGCAATAGATTTGCATTGGTAGAACTTGTATTCAGCGATTTATTCTTAATTCATGCCGTACAATTTTGTGTTTTTAATTGTTCACTATAATGTAACAATTTCATATTTGTTATGTTGTTTATTTATTTATGGGTTTTTTTATTTATTAATTTAGAATTTTTTCACTTTTTTGTTTTGTCCATTTTTCTTTCTTTCTGGTTTTAATTAATTAATTATATTTATTTGTTTATTTATTTATTTATTTATCTATTTCTTTGTTTGTTTATTCATCTGTTTGTTTATTTATCTATTTGTTTATTAATCAATTTGTTTACCTATTTAATTATCAATTTATTCATCTATTTATGTTTGTTTGTTGTTTTAATTTGTGTATCTATCCACAGATCACCTGAGCATGACCCTTGACCCCCCCCCCATCCGCTCCCTGGAGCTAATGAGGCTCCAATGAGGCTGGGATGGGTAAATGTGGGGAAAAATGTCATTTTTCTGAAACAAAAAACGCAAAAACGACGCGTTTTCACTTCGCATAAATGTTGCCTACAAGTACATTTGACTGATCCGTCAACAATACCTCCTTTCATTTGCTGCACGAGGCAATAAAAGAGTGTTTAACAGGCGGGGGGGGGGGGGCGATAACGCCCTGCCTGGAGGCGCTTTAAAGTGGAGAACATCAAGTTTCTGAAGTGTGAACGCGGCTTTAGCATTCCCCAAGGTGTGTGTCACACACTTTAAAGTCCCTCCTTGTTGCACTGCTTCGCTTTCATCAATCAGAGTTTATTTTATAGAGCTGTACTATAACCAACGATTACCCAAAGTGCTTTGCATCCATTAAGACAAACAACTGAAGATGTGTGGTTCGAAGAACTAGAATTAAAAGGATGGGAACTGAAAACGCAGCTGTACATTAATTTAAAACTACAGACGGTGTTCGTACAAAAACACAAACATACAACAATCTGTAAAAAAAAAAGAAAATAGACTTCGAAGTGGGAATTTTTGGCCTTAATTTGTTCTACAACAGGAGCCGTGGTCAAGTTTAAAAAAAAATCATGGCAAATCTCAGAGTACTATTTGTTCTACTTCTATATCTAGATACATTTACTACACCATCATCTGCATAACGTAACACAGACGTAAAGAAGCGTGACTCCCTACGTCTGTTTGTCTCATGCAAAGAGAGCCTGAAATAGAATAGAATGAAATAGAAGAGTATGAATAGAATAGAATAGAACTTTATATATACAGCAACTTTCATAGACATGAGACACAAGGTGCTTTACAGCATAAAAAAACTGAAAAAAATAAGATCAAAACAGAGACAAGACCATTAAAAATGTAGAAGCAAGAAAAACGAACATACTTAAACAAAAAAGGAAAATTGTGCAGAAAACAAAAAAGCCAAAACAAAGATGGAAATGTGAAACTGAGGCGTCCTGAGAAAAACAGAAAATATTTAAAAAGTTAAGTAAAAAGAAAAATATAATTTAATTTATTGGATAAAAAAAAAAATATTCATTTGTTCCGTTCTAAAGTTTCCGGTTGTGTTGAATGAGGTCCCCCCCCCCACCTCAAAAAATAAAAAAAATAAAAACCTAATTATCATTATACTACCGCCAAGTGCCAGATTAGTGCACATGAGCGGTTCTCACCTTTAAACTCATTAAATCCACCAAACAAGCGCTCCTTCTTCTTCGCTGGTGTCGGCGCTTCGACCGGCGTCACAGGACGCCTCGTCTGTCTTTTTTTTCGTCTCGTCTCTGTTTTGTTCGCCGCGACGCCGTTAAACGCCGTGAGCCGCCGCCAAGTCGAAGCTCGTGGAAATTTAAAAAAAAGAAAAAAGGCCCCCGGGGGCGACTTGGCAGCCGCGACGAGCCTGTCAAGTCCGGGCAGCGGTCGATGATTTGGCCCTTTGTGTTCACGCTGATTAAATAAACTTGAAACTACAAGCTGCGAGAAAAAACACTCATAAATTTGATGTCAGAATGATAATCCTGTGGGAGCATTTTCTTTTTTTTCTTTTTTTTTCCAGCCCGATCTGTTTATACAGCTCACTTAAGGGAAACAAAGACAAGATTCTGTTATGTGTGTGTTCTGATATTCACACACACATTTTCTCTCCATATCTCACAAGCAGACAGCGTCCGCGTGTGACGTCTGCAGACTGTCCTGCTCAAATCAGTAATCTGATCCAGATTACCAGTAAATATCCAGCTTCAATAAGTGAGATTATTCATTAGAGCAGTGTTTTTCAACCTTTTTGAGCCGAGGAACACTTTTTTGTTTGGAAACATCTCGAGTCACACCACCACCTGAAAATGTTAAAATGTTAAACTCTGCAGCCTCTATTAACAATACAAAGTCTTTCTCATCAAAGTTTTATCAACAGGAATCCAGTAAATCCAGAAAGCAAGGACTTTTTTTAATAGTGCCTCCCTCAGTGTGAAACCTGGACCTGAGATCTGAGAGCTGAGATCCTGGTTCACATTCTTCCTTTTCAAAAACTTCTCCATCACTGTCACTGACACAGTACTTTGATACAAGATGGCAGCAGGAGGTGGAGATGAACCACACTGACGTCTGTCACTTTACATTTCACCGGCAAAGTTCTGTGCTGCCCTCTAGTGGTGAAGAGTATTTATACACGATTAGTGACATCATTACCCTGGTTATCAGTTGGGGGGGGGGGGGGGGGGGTCACACGGAAATTGTAACATGTGTGTACATCAGTGTCAAACAGTGACATCATGAAGTATTTCAATCGACAAATGTTGGAGGGAGTGAATGAAGGCGTGGGTCAGGTAACCTTGGGAGTCGTCGGTTTCCATGGTGACGAACGTGGCGGTGGCGAAGGTCCGCGGGAACGCGACCAAGAGCTATCGCGACTTGTGGTAAATCCCCGTATCGAGATGTCCTCCTTAAAAACACCCAGCGGGACTGTTTTTTTTTTTTTTTTTTACATGAAACTTAAACTCGACTTCAAAGACTCTGTCGGTATAGAAACGTCCCGGTCACGTCTTCTTCTTATAAACTAGCGAGAACAGCAATGGATTAATACGCGACTGAAAAGTTGCGCAACCCCCCCGAGAGAGCAGCTGCTTTGCACAAGATTTTCTCGACTTACTGAAAACGATTTAAAAGTACTTTGTCCCACATTAACGTCAACGCTGCACTTTTTCTCCTTTCGCTCTGGCAAATCAAATCTCCCTCCCACTCGATGGAAATCCGATGCCAAACTCCAAATATGAAAAAAATCTCGACACTGTTACTTTAACAAAAATGCGTTTTCACACATTTGCCCTTTTGCCACTAATAAATCACATTTCGGTCGTAGTACCTCGGTGTATATAGTCGTCAGTAGGGTTTCCCTGAAGCCAAGAAGGGAATCTACAGAATCGTAGAAGCTTGAAATGGTAAATGATGTGTGATTCCCGTCAGGTTTCAAACCAGATTTCCGTGAATTATTCACTGGGTGACGTTTTGGCCAAAGCTTGAGGAATGTAATGTCCGGGGAGATTTTCTGGGTTGCGCGAAGGGGAAGTACCCAGAAAATCTGGACCTTCTGATTGATTACTTTGACTTCATAAAGGCACAAAATACTTCTCTTCTGTTCCCTTGTGAAAAGTCCACCAGCAGAATAAACTGAGTTGCAGTGTCACAGTACTGCGTTTGTCGCAGCAGCCGGGCTGAAAACAAGGTTCCTGCTTCGGAGGCGTTTTGATTCCGCTTCACGACAATCTGCTGCTTTCATTTGTCTTCGACTGAGACCTCAGCTGTCCAAGAACTTCATGTACCCAGAGTACTCCGTTTACTCAATGTATCCAGGGTACTCAAATTATTGAAAATACCCAATTTACTCACTGTACCCAATGTAGGTACTGCAGTCTATCTCACCAATGTACCCAAAGTACTCAAAATACCTTAATGTAGCCAGTGTTTGCGCTGTAGTCAGGGTACCATATATACTCAACATACCCAGTGGACTCGACGTAACCGTGTACCCAATGTATTCAAACGAATGTAAAGTACCCAATGTACTCAATATACTCAATCTACCCAATGTCGTCAATGTACGCAATGTTCACAATGTACCCTGCATACTCAATGTACTCAATGTAAACGATGTACCCAATGTACTCAATATACTCAATCGTCAATGTATGCAATGTTCACAATGTACTTGGTGTACTCAATATACCTAATATACCCAATGTACTCAACATAGCCACTGTACTCAATGCACCCAATGTACTCAATGTACTCACACGACTACAGATTTATCCATCATTTGTCTCGGAATGAAACCCTGATGTGACATATAATATCATCTGCACAATATTTAACACGTTCATCTTCATCGTCCACCATTCGTCAGAATCGTCCCACGTGAACAATCGTTCCATCAAGACTGACCACAACCTTCAGACTCTGACAATGAAGCTCTATTCTGCAGGTATTTCAAGATGTAATGGAGCCAGAAAACATGTGTCACGGCAGAAAGCCGGTGTGTGGAGAGTCTGGAGCCCACGAGCAGACCAGGAGGCCGAACAGGTGCATTGTCAGTGTTTTTATTGCGAACCAGGATCAGGGAGACGAGGACCACAGTCAGGGGGGGGGGGGGGGAGTGCTGCCGGTGACCGCAGGCTGGACACACATACAAGGGACCCACACCCCGGGGAGGACACACACACCCCGGGAGGACACACGCAACACACCCCCACACAATCCGGAGAGGACACTACACAACACACAACACACCCCAAGGAGGACACTACACCCCCCGGGGAGAACACACACACACAACACACCCCCACACAACCCGGAGAGGACACTACACTACACCCCCCGGGGAGAACACACACACACACACAACACACCCCCACACAACCCGGAGAGGACACTACACAACACACCCCGGGGAGGACACACACACAACACACCCCCACACAACCCGGAGAGGACACTACACTACACACCCCGGGGAGCACACACACACACTACACACCCCGGGGAGCACACACACACACTACACACCCCGGGGAGCACACACACACACTACACACCCCGGGGAGGACACACACTACACACCCCGGGGAGGACACACACTACACACCCCGGGGAGGACACACACACTACACACCCCGGGGAGGACACACACACTACACACCCCGGGGAGGACACACACTACACACCCCGGGGAGGACACACACTACACACACTACACACCCCGGGGAGGACACACAACAGACAACCCTCTGGGCCGGACCGCCTCACTGCAGGGCTTAAGAGCTCGGAGCGATCAATTAGCTGATCACCTGCAGGAGCGTCAGTGAGGATCCGGTTCCGGAGCGAGGTGTGTGAATCCTCACAATATGAGCGCAGTGGTTTTGAAATAATCGTGGTTACCTTGACGCATACATGTATTCATAGTGTACCACACATTATGTTCATCATGCAGTTCTGGTCGGTACAGTCAGAGTCGAGGAATGACATTTCTCCCTTCCAACATAGCGAACATATTTCCTGGCTTCCCTCACTTCATCCTTTGGTCCAGGTTTTCTGCAGCCTTGCTCACCGGGGCAGCTCCTATCGGAGCTGCAGTGACACATATCCCGAGTGAAAGGAAATCAACGTTAATAGATTACTGGAAATCAAAAGCGGTGCCGTTTCTTAAGCCAAAAAAAAAAAAAGAAGGAAATTCTGGGAAGCAAGAATTCAAGTTTACTGTGTTTGTTAAAATGACCCACCGATGTGGTATTTCACAACCGTGGAGGTGGAAATTAAGATTTCAAACGGTCATATCACGTGTTTTTCTCGTGCGGCGGTATCTGCAGATGGTTTTCATTTGCAGTGGCTCGGATTTCAAATACTGTGGATTTAGGTGTGATTGAAAGAAAAGACAACTGGCAGAGAGACTGGACGATGCCTTCCAGGGAGCACTTTTAATGTTACGCTCCAGATCGTTTTGCGGGGGAGGAGGCTGTCCAGTCGTGCGTTAAAACTGCATCTAAATAAAAAAAATAAAAAAAAAAAGAATGTAAATCCAAAGTGATGCACTCAAACACTCATCCAACCAACATAGAAGTTTTGGACTCAAACACACTGTGTTCCCTGCTTATATAAACTTAAAAAAAAAAAAGAAAAGAAGTGAAGAAAGGAGAAAAGAAAATAGGGCAGCGGTTTGTTTACTAGTGCGAACGTTGTGCTACCAAGGCAGGAAACGTCCTGTTTTAGTCGACTCCACCAGCCTGTGTGCAAATAAAACAAACAGAAGACAACAGTCATGACATCGTGAGCTTCAAACAGCAGCCGGGAGTTTTGTCTCCACGTTTGTCCAAAAGCAAACGAGACAATGAGCGTTCACATTGTTCTGCTTGCCTCTCGGACGAACACGGAACCAGCGTGTCGTTTCTGGTAGCGAAGACGTAGACGTGGACCAGTTTCACCCTCCGTTTTCTCACTGGACTCCAAAAACTAGCTAACCTCGCGTTTCCACAAAGTGCTGTTGTCGCCCGTTCACACGGCGGCAAAGCCTTTTTTTTTTTTTTTTTTTTAAGTTCCCCCTTTGGGGGAGCCCTTTCCTAAAAGTGCCATTTTCAGTGGCTCCAAGCACCGTTGTCGTGGAAACGGCAACGCAGCAACACGCGTTTACGTCTAACGTCGGTGCCCTTCGTGGTCACCAGCACAATCATGTTGCAGTTCCCATATTTCGCCACTATGCGGCTCATGTTATAAATCGGAATCACGGGATGTGTGACGGAGGTTTAAACATCAAAGAATTCCGGGACAACACTTCAATTTTTTTATTTTTTTATTTATTTACTTTTTAGAATATGTTTAATGTTTGAACTATTATGTTTTTATCCATGCTTTCTTTGTTTACGCTATAGACTGGCCATATATGCAGTCTGGGGTCAATATAATGCTGAAATAATACATAATAATAATGATGATGATGACGATGACGATGATAAGACTCCGCGTCATGACGCCAGGCGTGTGAAGGGAAGACCGCCAGTTTTACACAGAGGTTCTGACGTCATGTTTATTTCATTGTATTGGATCAAGGAACCCTTTGCCATTGTCTATTTAACATAATACTCAGCATTACGTTAAATAGACAACGATAAAGGGTTCCTTTTAGCGATTGTGACAAATGGAGAAGCAATAAACGGTTGGTCACGTCGGACGACAAACGCCGTATTGGACATGTGTTGATCGGTTTGCGTTGAAAAGACTTTTAATCTGAAACCCACACTGTGAGACGTTGCGTTTGACTTCGCCGGTGTCGTTGTCTAAAGCAGTGATTCCCAACCGGGGGTACGCGGACCCCTAGGGGTACGCGAGGGTATTGCAGGGGGTACGCAGAAAGATTATAAATTAGCCTACAGTATCCACACACAAAAAAAAAAAAATTATACTATATTATATTGTATTATATCATGAATTTTAGTAAGGCCATACGTTTATTTTCCATGAGTAGCAGTTCGTCCACAGTGATTGTAACACTACAATGCACATAATATGAAAAGACTATAAAGTGGCGCGCTTTAAAAAAAAAAAAAAAAAAAAGGTTCACGTTCTTGCTGCGGGCGCGCACGATTCGCGAAGCTAGCTAACTCTAGCTGCATACCGACTGTAAACATGGATGCATGGCTAGGCAGGAGTAAACGTCCAGCTACCGCTACTGCTACCGTCGCCTCGGACGCAGGCACAGGGGAGCCCAGTGAAAAAAGGAATTAGGAAAGACTTATGAAAGACAAGCAAGCGCAAGTGTCTCATTAAAAGGTATGTTTTTACACTCACAATAATTGTTTTATTTAAATGAGCAGTTGGATAGATAGAAAGACAAAGGGTTAAATATAAGTACACATTAAGGCGAATAATCACACACGAGAGAGGGGGTACTTTTCACATGGAAACCAGCTCAAGGGGAACACTGGTCAAAAAAGGTTGGGAACCACTGGTCTAAAGATCTCAGACCAAATTCTCGTCTTTTGGAGACAGACTGACATTTGGGCTCAGGCTCAGTTTTCGGGCGCGTTGCAGGTTAAATAACTTCCCCGCATGCACGGACCAGTCCTCGTTTTCACACACACACACAAAAAAAAACCCTCCTGTTGACTCCTGATAGAGCCGAGGCACGTCTCCGGAGCGCGAGCACCCCGCCCTCTCCTGCCGTGGAAGCTCTTGGCTCCCAAATGGAAAATGTGCCACCAGCCCCAGAACTGCAAGTCGAAACTCCACACCGCTGTTTATGAGCACCTCGTGTTCTACTTGAAAAATATACACTGATAAATCCAGAGCCAAGGTGAAGCAAAAAAAAGATCCTGTACGGATCACGATAATAGTACATGAATCATGGTTGAGTGAGCGTTGGGCTCTGTTTACACAACGAAAGTCAAAGTTTGAGAAAATGTCATATTAAAGTCTGCAACTTGGCAGCGGAGGTCGTTAAAAACCAACGCTGGTGAAAACACTGTTGATACAAGACCACGACCCCGTTGCTCGGTTTAAAGGAGCCACGAGGCAAATACATAGACATTTCTTCTGCATCTGAATCGTTCGGCACCGGAGATATCGGGAAGGGACGGGAGGGTTTCCTTCACGGTGATCTCCAGGAACCCTACATCGTCACAATGGAAGCCGCGCAGAGTGTGAGGACGGTGGAAGTCTATAACAGGAGCAAATTAAAGCTATTAGAGGAGGTGACTAAGTGCAAGACTTTCACCCGGGATACCGGCGTGTTCCACGCACATGAGTAACGTAATTAAACTGAGACCTTCGAGCCAAAAGTGTCTCCGATTGCCAAGCCTAACCAAGCAGCAACAACTGTGTCACAACATTAACGGCGTGTTTATTGTTGCCAAAGGAATGAGTACCACACTCTCGCCGGCCACTTAATTAAGTACACTTGTACACTCTAATGCGATCCAGTGGAACAGCCCCGAATAGTTTTACCCAAGTTTCCAACGTGGCGGCCAAGATATAGGAACACCCCCCCCACAACACAGAGATTTATCGAAAGTGCGAAACGGAGCTGTGCAGTGTTCGTGAAAGAGAGATCGACGATGTGACTGAAGTACAGATATGACGATGTGCGGTTCAGTCGGCTCAAGTGGACACGTGGGAGACGTCCCACCCTTTATCCACGTAGCTTCATCAGGTCACGCTGGTTCCTTCACCAGTCCGTCACGTCTGTCTCGTCTTGGGCTGGGTCATAAACGTCTGGCAATTGGTAGGCAGCCACATGACCTCCAGGGTTCTGATGGGGGGGGCGGGGGGGGGGGGTCAAGGGTCCTTCTCAGGTGAGCCACAGTCAGTTGTGGGATTGAACCGGACCAGACGTCCACTTCTCTAACCTCTGGACCACCACCGCCATGTCCGGCGCTCCACCGGCCAATGGGAGCATGTTTAGAAAACACGCTAGTTATTCTTACGGTTTTCGTTTCGGAAAAGAATTTTGGTAAAATCTGGAGTCGCACCACCACCCGAAAATGTTAAAATGTTAAACTCTGTAGCCTCTATTAACAACATAAAGTCTTTCTCATCAAAGTTTTATCAACAGGAATCCAGTAAATCCAGAAACAAAGGACTTTTTTTAATAGTGCCTCCCTCAGTGTGAAACCTGGACCTGATGGATGAAGAGCTGAGATCCTGGTTTTCAAAAACCTCTCCATCACTGTCACTGACACAGTACTTTGATACAAGATGGTAGCAGGAGGTGGAGATGAACCACACTGACGTCTGTCACTTTACATTTCACCGGCAAAGTTCTGTGCTGCCCTCTAGTGGTGAAGAGTATTTATACAGGATTACTCTGCAACACACCGTCGGCTGTGAGAGCAAAGGTTTTTTTTTAGAAAAAAATGTGAAATTGGATAATTTCCCACGACACACCTGACCATATCTCACGGAAACACCAGTGTGTCGGGGCACCGTGGTTGAAAACTGGGGAGAAAAAAGATCCTTCTGACTCGTGTGGGCGGGGCTTATAAAACTACCAGGTCCCAGTAGAATATGGACGAGGAGTCATGACATTGGAGGAAACATAGTTCTGATTGTACCGACTTCAACCCTGACCCCCCCCCCCCCAGGAAGAAAACCCCCTCCTCTGGTTGGCTTTGGTTCGGCAGAGGTCTCTTCCCGGTAAAACCCACTTTTTCCAGCGGTTGCGGCCGATGGTGAAGGATTGTTGGTTGTTTCTGTGTAAAAAGAGCCGTGAGACGGCCGAGATGTAAATAAAAACCCGGCGGAAGTTGAATGAATCAAACTCACACGGGGAGAAACCGTTGAACCGGTTCCGCGTAAACAATCAAAGCAGGTGTAATAAGTCGGCTGTTTCGTTGTTTTTGGCCGGATGGCGGGATTCTTTGTTGAACGTTGCGTTTTTTTTTTCTTTTCTTTTTTTATATAAAGAAATCATTTTATTCCAGAAAGTCAACAGTCTTTTAAGAATGTATAAACATTGGGTTTCAGAGTCGGGGGGGGGGGGGGGACTTTGTAAAAAGAGACGTTCTTTACGAGAAACAAGCCAAATAACTGAACTTCAACTCACACGAGGTTTCCTCCGACCCCTTCAAGGTCTCATTCTGGGCTTTTCGCCCCAAAACACCGAAACGCCGAACGAAAGAGAGGTTGGGAATTCGCCAGTTTGCCTCTGAAACGAAAGCAGATTTGAGGAGGGTGGATGGATGGAGGCGTTCTCTTAAAACTCCGACGATCCACTTTTAATTCTAGCCTCATGCCGTGGACATTTCTGTTGTTGTTGTTGTTGTTAGTTAACCGTGACCGAGGCGCCGTGTGACTAAATTTGAATGAATTGTTGCCGTCGAAACATCGACCGCAATCTCAGATCCTCTCTCGATGCTAATTCTCGGCAAAAATCCTCCAATCAGTCCAAGAACGTCGCCACTGAACTGGACCGGACCGTCGATACGAGGCGGGACGGAGCCGTTGGTCGGTGTTGCTCAACTTCCTCAACGTCGATTCGCCGAAACATTTTAAAGCAGGGGGGGGCCACACTTTTTCAGCCTGCGAGCTACTTTATAAAACGACCAAGTCAAAGTGATCCACCCACTACAAAAATGCAAAACATATATTTATTTTCAAATGTATTGAGGATTCTTTATATGTCCAATGTATAATGATGTACCTTGCAAAACCGTACGAGCCAATATTGTGCAACACGACATAATTAACTATGAACATTCTTTGTAATTACCTGAGTTTACTTTGATGTTACTTTGATCTTTGGTATTGCGACGGTCGACTGGCAGACGAGACAAACGCACTTCGAAAATGACATCGTGGGAAAAAAAAGTCCACCTCCCATTCCTCATGAAAGTGACACGTCTTCGTCTTCTCACTTGGTCCAGCCCCCCCCCCCCCCCCCCCCCCCCCCCCACTCATTTTCGGTGGGGGCTTCAAATTTGCGGTAACTCGCTGACTAGCTTGTTAGCTTCGCCACGCTTAGCGTCGTTGTTTGCGCACTTAGCGGTGACCTGAAGGTCAGAAAAATTCAGCCGTCATCTGACGCTGCGTTCAATCGTACTCGTAATTCGGAAAGGTGAATCAGTTTACACCATTTTTTTTTCTAATGTCATGCGATCTACTATTACGACCTTTGCGATCGACTGGTAGATCGCGATCGACGTATTGAAGCAGCCCTGGTTTAAGGACTCTAATCTGCGATCCCGCTCTAGATTTCACCCTTTCATCACGCCGACAATTTTTATTGACTGATTTACGATGTTTTCGGGCGACCACAAAAAAACCTTTCGTCGCGTTTTGGGTGTCTGTTTACGCAACAGTCGTGCAACTTTTTGAAAAAGCGGTGAAACTTTTTTCAGAGGGTCCGCAACCGGCAGCTCTTGAATTCCTCCGTGATCATTCCTCTGAAGCCTTAATCACAACCATTTTCATCCTACTATCTTTTTTTTTTAAAGATTCTTTCAATACCTGTTTTGTTTAGTTTTTTTTGTTTGTTTTCAAGAAGAGTGCTAAAATGGTTTAAAAAAAAAAAAAGGTTGAAACTGCAAAAAGAAAGAACTAAACTAAAAAGAAAGAAAATCTATAAACTGCAAGTTGCTAAAAATCCCGGAAGAAAAGTTACAAAAAAATGAGGTTTGGCTGAAAAAAAGAAACAAAAAACAGTT
The DNA here is from genome assembly GCF_963422515.1 of Blennius ocellaris. Lineage (NCBI taxonomy): Eukaryota > Metazoa > Chordata > Actinopteri > Blenniiformes > Blenniidae > Blennius > Blennius ocellaris. Next base: position 777,406 of record NC_137656.1, on the reverse strand, counting down.
TGAAACTGTCAAGAATGGAGCAAAAACCGGCTAAATGGTCAAAACAACCAAACCTGAATCAGTTAAAGTTAAATCTGCTAAAAATGTCTTAAATTTAAAAAAAAACAACAAAACTCATGAAACGTGTTTACGTGGAAAAACAAACATAAATCACCAGTTCTCTTATGATCACTGCTTCACACATTTCCACACACACACACACACGTTTTCCATGCAGGAAAAAAGACAAATAAATCAAACTAACTCCAGTACGATCGGGGGATTTATGACCACTTTCCATTTAAAAAAAAATAATAATAATTTTTTTATAAATGTGGAGGAAAAAGAAGGAAAAAACCCCAGAATCTGTCAATTTACATGAACATAAAGACGATATTAGATGTTGGAACTGAGACGTTTTAGGGAAAATCTTTGGTGTTTGAAGGCAGTGAAGTATGACGAATGTAAATCTCATAGATTCAGATTTTATTTATAAATTTTTTTAAATCATAATAGAACATGAACAATACAATGAGTTTGATGGCAGCGACACGTCTGGAGAAAATGTGTCTCCTATTCTTCCACCAGCTGCTTTTAAAGTTGAGGGATGGATGGATGGATGGATGGATGGATGGATGGGTGGAGGGATGGAGGGATGGATGGATGGCCCCAGGTGTCGTCATGCAGGTTTCGCTCAGTGGGGCTTTAACGTCTCCACCCGGCGCTGGTCCGAGAGGCGGGTGTAGGACGCCCTCTACTGGCACGTGGCAGTTTCACAGCAGAAATGTCTTTATTTTTTTTATTTTTTAAACACAATTTATTGCTGTTTTGATCGGAATCCTCTGAAGGTTTGTTTTGAACGCCACTTGTTAAAATGTGTGTGCAGGTTTTGTCTTTTCCCCACACGAGGAGAAGATTGTAAAATATTTGAAGAAGGTTTGAACGCCGTGCTGTTTTTTAGATATCGGCTGCTTGTGAGCCCACATGGAGAGAACCTATATAAACATATATATTTTAATATAGGTTTTGATAAAGGCTTTTAATATATGTGACATATATAAAATTGGCCGTTTTCCTAAATTATATGCACATAAATGCAGATATATGTCCACATATATGTGCATACAGGCACTTATATAGGTACATATATGCATGTATATATGTGCACATATATGCACGTATATGTTCTTCTTGCATAATTGTTTTTTAGTTAGTTCTTATTTATTGCCTTGATAATGTATGACAGTTGCCAAAGTGAGATATATAGGCTATATATATATATATATATGTGGAAATAAAGAAGCAGTACAGGAGACCTATATGGCCTGTATATTCACATATATGCACCTCAATTTTGCCTATATGTGGAATATCTACGCATATATGCACATATATAGGCATATATGTGCATATATGCAGCATGCATATTGTCATGAATGTGCATATAAACTGCTTCTAGGTTTCATATATAGGCATATATCCTCATATAGGTTCTTTCCATGTGGGAGACGTCGATATAAACATTTTCCCAGGATTCATGGCTTGCAGGTGAGAAACGACGTTGTGTTGGGTGCGATCATGGAAACACACGTCCTGTCGGGAGAATGATCTGTGTTCTCGTTGCTTCACGCTGCAGCAGGACAAAGAGAAATCCTCAAGCGAGGAGCAGCTTCAAGACCGCCGCTCTCTACGAGCTTCTGTTTCTGAAAGATATGCTGACTCGGTGAAATTCTCTTTCTTTTCCTCAGTCTCATCTTTTCGTCTCAACATCTGGAGCTGCGGTGATGGAAACTGTCTGCCGTGGATTCTTTCAAAAAGGCGTCGGTCAGATTGGCGTTATTCTCAGAATTAACTGGACGAAGTGGAAACATTTCATCCGTTATACATTTTCTGGACCAACTTTTAACCGTTCCGTTGATTCTTTCCACTAAACCAGCACTTTGTGGATGATTAAGCACGACGATTCTTTAATTTTGTTCCTACTTTTTTTCTGACACCTTCTATAAGACTTTGTTTACAAAAGGGCTTCCGTCGTCGCTTTAAATTTTGCTCTTCCACATGTTGGGATTATCGTCTTGCAAAGTGTTTTTGCGACTGTTAATAGCATCTGGATGTTTGGTTGGTATTATCTCTACCCATTTAGAGAAAGTGTCTCGTAGTACTAGACAGTATTTGTAGCCTTCGCTGGGGCTAAGATCAATAAAGTCCACATGTACGGTCCGGAACCGATAGTCTGGTTTTGGAAATTCACCTCTTTTTTCGGTCTTGTGTTTTTTACAGGTTATACGTGCTGCACAAAACATCTGGAGTAAGAATTGATCACATTGGTGCAGCAGTGCCGCCGTCCCTCCTGTTGAGGCCCACGGCTCATTATTGCTGCTCCTTTATAAAGTGATTTGGGGAGAAGAGGTTTTCCTTCTGGTCAGAAATAGATACCGTCCATTTTTATTTTTAATCCAATATTCTTTTTTTCTGTTGTTGCACATCTTTTAATACTTCTCCGTCGACTTCTGTACTTTGGACTGGAGGCAGTACCTTACCCAAACCATCTCAATGCCACATGTTATGAGAACAAGGCTAAAACACACGATCGACCGAGAAATACGGGAGAGGTGCCGACGAAATGTTGCAGTAAAATAGTGACACCCTGCGTCAGATTTAAGAAACGGCGGTCACGTCTCATGAATCAGAGTCGAACTTTCAAACTGGCTAAAGCAGGTGTAGATTTATTTCCCAGGGCCGCAGAGAAAGACGTGTGAAAGGAATGTGTTCTGTGTTAAGTGACATCATAGAGTGACTTCAAAGGATTTATCACCTGTTCATGTATCACAAAGAGCAGTTCTTCCTGCGTGGCGTGAAAAGAGTGAAAAGTTCAACTACGACTCGTTCATGTTGAATAAAAAACAAACACTGAAGAACAAAACTCACTGGATTCAAGTCAACGTTTTAATGACATTTCTTCAAAGTTCACATTTGCTCATACAACGTCGTTAGTGTCACATTTTTCAAAACAAACAAAACAACCCCAGAAACACAAACATTTCCTGAAGCAAAGTTTGAACAGAGTTCAAAGCAGCAACGTTTCCTTTCAACTGGATGAGACCTTGTGATTTTGGGCTCAAGCTGGACTTCCTGAATGAGGCCTCCCGTGGAGTCGTTCATGACGTCGTCTCTTTGACACTTTGAATGTGGTGCAGCAACGAACGACGGCGAGGAAGTCTGTCCCGCATGTGTCACAAGATTATGGCTTCTCACCTGTGTGGGTTCTCTTGTGAACCAACAAATTACTCTGATGGCTGAAACTTTCTCCACATGTTTCACAAGGATACAGCTTCTCACCTGTGTGAGTTCTCTTGTGAACCAACAAATTACTGCCCTGACTGAAACTTTTCCCACATGTTTCACAAGAATACGGCTTCTCACCTGTGTGAGTTCTCATGTGAGCCAACGACTGATCTCTCCGACTGAAACTTTTCCCACATATTTCACAAGAATATGGCTTCTCACCTGTGTGGGTTCTCTTGTGAACCAACAAACTACTCTTCTGTCTGAAACTTTCCCCACATGTTTCACAAGGATACGGCTTCTCACCTGTGTGAGTTCTCTTGTGAACCAACAAATTACTGCCCTGACTGAAACTTTTCCCACATGTTTCACAAGAATATGGCTTCTCACCTGTGTGAGTTCTCATGTGAGCCAACGACTGATCTCTCTGACTGAAACTTTTCCCACATATTTCACAAGAATATGGCTTCTCACCTGTGTGGGTTCTCTTGTGACGCAATAAATGACTGCGCTGACTGAAACTTTCTCCACATGTTTCACAAGTATACGGCTTCTCATCTGTGTGGGTTCTCTTGTGAACGAACAAACTACTCTTATGTCTGAAACTTTCCCCACATGTTTCACAAGCATATGGCTTCTCACCTGTGTGGGTTCTCTTGTGAACCAGCAAAGTACAGCGGAGATTGAAACATTTCCCACATATTTCACAAGAATATGGCTTCTCACCTGTGTGGGTTCTCTTGTGAACCAACAAATCACGGTGCCAACTGAAACTTTTCCCACATGTTTCACAAGGATACGGCTTCTCGCCTGTGTGGGTTCTCTTGTGACGCAACAAATGACTCTGATGTCTGAAACTTTCCCCACATGTTTCACAAGAATATGGCTTCTCAACTGTGTGGGTTCTCTTGTGACGCAACAAATCACGGTGCCAACTGAAACTTTTCCCACATGTTTCACAAGGATACGGCTTCTTGCCTGTGTGGGTTATCTTGTGACGCAACAAATTACGGTGACAACTGAAACTTTTCCCACATGTTTCACAAGGATATGGCTTCTCACCTGTGTGAATACTCTTATGATTCAACAAACTATTCTTATGTCTGAAACATTTTCCACATGTTTCACAAGGATACGGCTTCTCACCTGTGTGGATTCTCTTGTGACGCAACAAATGACTCTGATGTCTGAAACTTTTCCCACATGTTCCACAAGAATACGGCTTCTCACCTGTGTGGGTTCTCTTGTGAACCAGCAAAGAATTGCTCTGACTGAAACTTTTCCCACATATTTCACAAGAATACGGCTTCTCACCTGTGTGGGTTCTCTTGTGAATTAACAAATGACTCTTATGTCTGAAACTTTTTCCACATGATTCACAAGAGTACGGCTTCTCACCTGTGTGAATTCTCATGTGGACCAACAAAGCACTGGCCAGACTGAAACTTTTCCCACATGTTCCACAAGGACACGGCTTCTCACCTCTGTGAATTCTCATGTGGACCAACAAAGCACTGGTCTGACTGAAACTTCTTCCACATGTTTCACAAGGATACAACTTTTCACCCGTGTGAGTTCTCATGTGCTTCAACATATTACTGCGTTGGCTGAAACTTTTCCCACATGCATTACAAGAGTATGGCTTCTCACCTGTGTGAATTCTCATGTGGACCAACATATTACTCTGGTGGCTGAAACTTCTCCCACAGAGTTCACAAAGTATTTTCTTCTCATCAGCGTCGGTTCTTAAGTTCTGACTTAATTTACGTTTCTTACAGACAATTCCACCAGATGTTTCCTCACAAAGAAGATTTTCACCTTCAGCTTGGTTCTCTGACTCAGGAACCTCGTCCACACGGTCACCAAGAACAATGATGAGTTTCTTCAGCTCTACATTTCTAGTTGGTTCTGAGTCCAGATGTTTAGTCACATGGTGGACTTCAGAGTCATGAGAGAGGAGCTGCTCAGAGTCCGGTTCTTCTTCTGGTTCACTCAGGGAACTTTGCTCCTCAATAGAAGGAACCCTAAAGGAACCACCTTCAACCTTCAGTAGAAGCTGCTCTCCCTCCTGGCTGCTACCGAGTTCCTGCTGCTCCTCAATCTGAGGAGGTTCTGGTTCTTCTGGGTCCTCTTTGATCTGAGGAGGTTCTGGTTCCTCTTTGATCTGAGGAGGTTCTGGTTCATCTGGTTTCTCTTTAATCTGTGGAGGTTCTGGTTCCTCTTTGATCTGTTGGGGTTCTGGTTCTTCTTTGATCTGTGAAGGTTCTGGTTCCTCTTTGATCTGTGGAGGTTCTGGTTCCTCTTTGATCTGAGGAGGTTCTGGTTCCTCTTTGATCTGAGGAGGTTCTGGTTCTTCTGGTTCCTCTTTGATCTGAGGAGGTTCTGGTTCCTCTTTGATCTGAGGTGGTTCTGGTTCTTCTGGGTCCTCTTTGATCTGAGGAGGTTCTGGCTCCTCTTTGATCTGTGGAGGTTCTGGTTCCTCTTTGATCTGAGGTGGTTCTGGTTCTTCTGGTTCCTCTTTGATCTGTGGTTCTTCTGGTTCCTCTTTGATCTGTGGAGGTTCTGGTTCCTCTTTGATCTGAGGAGGTTCAGGTTCCTCTTTGATCTGAGGAGGTTCTGGTTCTTGCTGTTCTCCACAGGAGTCTGTTTCCTGTTTAAAGAGCTGCTCCTCCCCACAGTCATGATGCTGTCGGAGCTCTGGAGGGACAAAATAGTAGCAGATTACAGGTTAGTTACATTACTTCTACTTCTTCCAGCTTTAAAAACAAAACAATGTAGTTGGACTCCTGTCAACTACGAGAAATTGTTGAAAACCTCTAGAATCTGGGCCCTTTAAGCTCGTTATTGCTATATTATGTTGGTTGCATTCACACACAGTAAGATTGTTTACAATCATTACAGAAACACTGTGAAACTAATATAGAGGTGAACATACATTTTATACAGTGACGGACATTGTGAAAGTTCTGGCTACTAAAGACAGTAGAGTTCAGAAGGAAGGTTTCTTTGGGGAAACGAGCTCATGTGTTCACTAAAGCGTAATGCTGTGCCGTTGCTGTGATTACACTCCCGCACCAGAGGGGGCGCTGTGGGGTTGAGCTGAAGCAGAGAGTGGAGAAGAAGACCGAGTGTGTTTGGTGAATGAAGGTGATGAAAGATGCTAAAAACACAAGAGACACAAATCCGGCTTCAGTCTGTGGTGGATAAATCAAACAGTCCTAATGATGGAGGTCCTCCACCAGCCACATTCATGTGTTCATTCACACTCTGACACACCTGTTCTGTGCAGCTTGATCTGAGGCGTCCAAATGAGTTCCAGAAGTTTGTGTTGATGGAGAATCTCCTCCTCGTACTGGACCATGGTGGGTTGAAACAGGGTGAATATTTCCACAGCAGCAGCAGTGAGTCTCTGGCTGGTCCAGTCTCTCACGGAGTCCAGGGAATCGTCACGTCCACCATCAGTGACGGTGTCCTCCACCAGACCCTCCTCCTCTTTAATGGCTGGAGCTTCATGTTCCTCCTGCTGCAGACTGGAGCTCGTCTTCTGCTGACCAGCGTGTCGCTGTGGACTCTCTGGAGGGAAAGCAGACAAAAGTCACTGGTGTGATGGAGGCGAGTGTTTTACAGTGATGGATGGACGAGACGGGACAGGCTGCGTTTGAAATACAAACATTCAGAAAGCCAGAGTGTGACAGTCGCCGTGTGCTTTGAAAAATAAGAGGAGAACAAAGTGTGGATGCATCATTAACTTCTCCGACTTCTGAAATGTTGGTGGGAAGTTTCCAGTTTGACCTGGTTCACACTGGGGTTTTTTCAGCAACACTTGAACGCATCATCATCATCATCATCATTATTATTATCATTATCATTATTGTTATTAGAGAGTCACCGTAATGTCTCCATTATAAACACGAAGCTGCACAAACCAGTCATGTTAGCATGTTAGCATGTTAGCTCAGACTGAGTGTCAATAAGTCCCTTCCTCCATTGGCAAACAACACAAAAACACCGTTCGCTTCGTTTCTCAGACAGATTCTCCGTTTACTAGCAAGTCCAGCGCCTTGCCTTTTGGCTGTTATTGCTTCCAGCACCAAGGTGCAGCCAAATGGCCGGCGTGAACAGCTCAGCTCGTCACCAATTGTTATGTAAGTGAAGCAGAACATGAGCCAGACGCTGGCAGGCAACAGTCTCTTCTCCCCTATCATGTAAATCAGTCCCCCCCCCCCCCACCCCCAGCCACACAAAAAACAATGTTACAGGTTTTTCATGTGATGTCAAGTCTCGGAGTTCAGTTTCATTTTATTATTTATTTCATTCATTTAAAACGAGGCAACAGCAGCATTTCATATGAATGAAAAGAAGAAAGAAGTCAAACTTCTAATGTTCTGCCCCTCATCGACACTAAATCATTTACAGTCCAGTTCATTCACATGCAGCGTCTTTTTCCAAAACATCAAACACAGAATAAATCAATAAGGTTGATCTGCTCCTCCGTAGTGTCGTATTTCTGTAACATTGATCATTTAACAAGTTTCTTAAACACATCAATGGACTTAGAAGTTTTAATTTTACAATCAAGACCGACTCCTTCCACTGAGATGCATTTTTCCATTACGGCCGATTGAAACCTGGGTTTTGTAAAAAAAAACCTCAGTTCCTTTCAGTTCAGATCTACTTTTTCTCTCTTGGCCAATCTGTTTTGCAATTTGTTCGGTAAAATTTCCAGATGAGCTTTAAACATGGTTTTTAGAAGGTTCTACTCCACTAAATCTTTACATTTCAGTGTTTTCAGTCGTCTAAATAAAGGACTAGCATGGTCTCTGGAACCACTTCCACTAGCGACTCTAATCGCTGTTTTCTGTAGGAGAAAAATTGGATTAATGTTTGTTTTACAGGCATTTCCCCACACTTCAATGCAATAGGTCAGATATGGAACAATCAATGAGTTATACAACAAAAACAAAGCGTCTTATTTAGAGAATCTTTGACTCATGTGACTAAACATCATTCAATATTTATATATATATATATACACTTATACTAAAGTTCACTTACATTTAGACTATACTTTTACTGTACTTCTCAGAAGTGTACTTCACCAAGTAAATTTCAAGTATATTAAAAACAGAGGCTATACTATTCTACTAATATGTATACTTGGACCAGGGGTGGGGAACCTTTTTCACCTCAAGGGCCAAATCAACTTTTAGAAAGTACTCCAAGGGCCTTACAGTTTAGCAGCATACATTCTAGCGTCCATACAATACAAAGGTAGGACAGATAGAGAGAGAGATAGATAGATAGATAGATAGATAGATAGATAGATAGATAGATAGATAGATAGATAGATAGATAATTACTTTATTCATCCACGTGTAATATACACGAGTATTATACACTATTTCACACTGTTATTATCTGTATTATTGTTATTATTATTATATAATACCTACTTCTAATGGCTCTGCCACTGCACCTTACTATTTATTGATCTTGCTTTTATCTCCTGTTTATTTCTAAGTGCCCATGTTCCGTTCTGTGTTTTACTTTATGTCTTATACCCACATATTTTTATTTCTTACTTTTATTAATATTCTATTGTATTTTATAATAGTCGTATATACCAGATTGCTGCAACAAGACAATTTCCCTTCGGGGATGAATAAAGTAATTATCTATCTATCTATCTATCTATCTATCTATCTATCTATCTATCTATCTATCTATCACAGTTCTAATGTCTGCTCTACTACGTTCCAGCTGACTATAAGAGGTTTGTGATGTGTTTTATGATATTTCCACTTTTGTGATCCCAACAAAAAAGCTCCACAATGAAGTCAACCCGTCTCTCCTCCAGCCCAGTGTATCCTGATAAAGCACATGTGCATTCAGCACAGCAATGTCAATCCTGTTGTAAAACACAGTGACTGTGTTAGGCTCATTTCCCCCGGGTATCCTTGGTCTCCACCACGCTGTGCACGCTACTGAGGATGCATACAGTCTTCCTCCGTTTGGGCGCATAAACATTCAGTCAGTCAATGGCTGCATTTAACATAAGAAATGTCACCCCAGTAAATTGCAAATGAGCCCAGCTAAGCCCTTTGGCAAACTCTGGACAAGCTTTCTGCTTTAAAGTCACTCCTGTTGTTTCACTGTGAACCAGAACTGCAGCTGCAGCCTCGTTTCTGTCTGCGAGCTTCAAAACAAACGGAACGATCCTCCAGCAGCCACATCACGTGTTCATTCTCACGTTTCCATACCTGTTCTGTGGAACACGATTCCAGGTTTCCCGCTGAGTTGAAGACGTTTTTGTTGCCGGACAATCTCCTCCTCGTACTGGACGATAGTTTGTTGAAACACGGTGAATATTTCTTCAGCAGCAGCAGCGAGTCGCTCGTTGATAAACTCTCTCAAAGCCTGAACTGAACTCATTGTTGCTGCAGGAGATGAAATATTTCCTCCGGGAGACTCGACAACACTACGAGGAAACTGTGGAGCTTCAAACCGCCTCCACAGCTGCTGCTTCTCTTCTTTATTCTTCTCCTCCTTCTTCTCCTTCTTCTTCTCCTCCTTCTTCTTTTGCTCCCGCAACTTTTTCTTCTTCTTCTTCTCCTCCTCCTTCTCCGTCTCCTTCTTCTTCGTTGTATTTTACGGCGGCTGGCAACTATTAAACGCAGCATTATCGCCCCCTAGGGTTCAGGAGTGTGATAACAGAATTCAAACAGAACAAGGACACTTCAGAGGGAAACACCAGACAGGGTGATGTGGACAATGTCGTCCTGAAGAGCCACTTTACATGTTTTACTGAATTGTCCGAGGTATAATGAAGAAAGAACAGTTCTGGAGGCTGAATTGAGAAAACTCAACTCAACTCAACTTTATTTATAAAGCGCTTTAAGCAGCCGTAGCTGAGACAAAGTGCTGTACATTGAAATAAAAATACAAGAGGCAACATAAAAACATAAAAACAATTTAAAAAAAAGTTAAAGCAATAAAAACAATCAGATGGTAAAACAATAAACAAAACATAAAAAGTTAAAACAATAAAAACTAAAAAAAACAAAGGCACTAAAACCAGAGCAGAGTCTCACGCTGACGTAAAAGCCAAAGAATTTTAAGGGTTTTAAGACGAGTTTTAAAAAGAAAAGAAGGAATCCACCAGTTCATAATTAATAGTGTCGTCCGAAACCTCTGAGTACATTCCTCAAACAAACGGGCTTAATAAACTCATTCCTCAAACAAACGGGCTTAAAAAACTCATTCCTCAAACAAACGGGCTTAAAAAACTCATTCCTCAAACAAACGGGCTTAATAAACTCATTCCTCAAACAAACGGGCGCCAACAGCGCCGCCATCTTGGGAAGGTCGCCCGCTGCTGCTAAACATAAAGATCCCAGGTGAGAAAATCCACAAAAAAAGCCTGAACTTCCTGCTTTTCATCAGACGGAGGCAACAAGTTAGTCGTTAATAAGTTAATAAGACATGTGAGCAAGTGCCGGAATACAAAGAGACGTTTTTTTTTAAAGACTTCAGCGAAGTGAATCATGAGGCTGAACTGTAGGAAGGTTTTGGTTTTCAAGGAATTTTCAAGGAAACTCCCGTCGGAGGAAACATAAGAGATGGACGTGTTTCCTTCTGTTTACGTGGAAAAACAAACATAAATCACCAGTTCTCTTATGATCACTGCTTCACACAACATTTCCACACACACACACACACACACACACACACACACACACACACACACACACACACACACACACACACACACACACACACACGTTTTCCATGCAGGAAAAAAGACAAATAAATCAAACTAACTCCAGTACGATCGGGGGATTTATGACCACTTTCCATTAAAAAAAAAAAAAAGTTTTTATAAATGTGGATGAAAAAGAAGAAAAAACCCCAGAATCTGTCAATTTACATGAACATAAAGACGATATTAGATGTTGGAACTGAGACGTTTTAGGGAAAATCTTTGGGGTTTGAAGGCAGTGAAGTATGACGAATGTAAATCGACTTAAATCTCATAGGTTCAGATTTTATTTATTAATTTTTAAAAATCAGAATAGAACATGAACAATACAATGAGTTTGATGGCAGCGACACGTCTGGAGAAAATGTGTCTCCTATTCTTCCACCAGCTGCCTTTAAAGTTGAGGGATGGATGGATGGATGGATGGATGACCCCAGGTGTCGTCATGCAGGTTTCACTCAGTGGGGTTTAACCAATGGGGGTTTAAAATGTGTGTGCAGGTTTTGTCTTTTCCCCACACGAGGAGAAGATTGTAAAATATTTGAAGAAATTTTGAACGCCGTGCTGTTTTTAGATTGATTGGCTGTGGGGAGGACGGGACGCTGCATCGTGACGAAAGCAACTGATAAAACTTAGTTTGTGCAATTAAATAAAAAATTCACCTCCACCCAAACAAAGGAAAAGACGATCCCTAAGAATGGGTGCTCAACGACTCCATGTGGGGAAGTGATGAGCCTGCTGGATTTAAACCGTGGACTACAGGACAGAAAGTCACCTTGTCTCTGTTTCCATGGCGACGCCTGGGGAAAGTGGTCCCAAGACAAGAGGCCCGGGAATATCGAATGTCGACGTCCATCAAGTCGGCGGTCACGTCTCATGAATCAGAGTCGAACTTTCAAACTGGCTAAAGCAGGTGTAGATTTATTTCCCAGGGCCGCAGAGAAAGACGTGTGAAAGGAATGTGTTCTGTGTTAAGTGACATCATAGAGTGACTTCAAAGGATTTATCACCTGTTCCTGCATCACAAAGAGCAGTTCTTCCTGCGTGGCGTGAAAAGAGTGAAAAGTTCAACTACGACTCGCTCATGTTGAATAAAAAACAAACACTGAAGAACAAAACTCACTGGATTCATGTCAACATTTTAATGACATTTCTTCAAAGTTCACATTTGCTCATACAACGTCGTTAGTGTCACATTTTTCCAAACAAACAAAACAACCCCAGAAACACAAACATTTCCTGAAGCAAAGTTTGAACAGAGTTCAAAGCAGCAACGTTCCCTTTCAACTGGATGAGACCTTGTGATTTCGGGCTCAAGCTGGACTTCCTGAATGAGGCCTCCCGTGGAGATTACGGCTTCTCACCTGTGTGGGTTCTCTTGTGACGCAACAAATGACTCTGATGTCTGAAACTTTCCCCACATGTTTCACAAGAATACGGCTTCTCACCTGTGTGGGTTCTCTTGTGACGCAACAAAATGATGCCCTGACTGAAACTTTTTCCACATGTTTCACAAGAATACGGCTTCTCACCTGTGTGGGTTCTCTTGTGAGCCACCATATAACTCTGACAGCTGAAACTTTTTCCACATGATTCACAAGAATACGGCTTCTCACCTGTGTGGGTTCTCTTGTGACGCAACAAAATGATGCCCTGACTGAAACTTTTTCCACATGTTTCACAAGAATACGGCTTCTCACCTGTGTGGGTTCTCTTGTGAGCCACCATGTAACTCTGACAGCTAAAACTTTTTCCACATGTTTCACAAGAATACGGCTTCTCACCTGTGTGGGTTCTTTTGTGACTCAACAAAGTACTGCGGTGACTGAAACTTTTTCCACATGTTTCACAAGAATACGGCTTCTCACCTGTGTGGGTTCTCTTGTGAACCAACAAATGACCGTTGTAACAGAAACTTTTTCCACATGTTTCACAAGAATACAGCTTCTCACCTGTGTGGGTTCTCTTGTGAACCAACAAAGTATCACCCCGACTGAAACTTTTTCGACATGTTTCACAAGAATACGGCTTCTCACCTGTGTGGGATCTCATGTGAGCCAACGACTGATCTCTCCGACTGAAACATTTCCCACATATTTCACAAGAATATGGCTTCTCACCTGTGTGGGTTCTCTTGTGAACCAACAAAGTCCTGCCCTGACTGAAACTTTTTCCACATGTTTCACAAGAATACGGCTTCTCACCTGTGTGAGTTCTCATGTGAGCCAACGACTGATCTCTCCGACTGAAACTTTCCCCACATATTTCACAAGAATATGGCTTCTCATCTGGGTGGGTTCTCTTGTGACGCAACAAAGCACCGCCCTGACTGAAACTTTTTCCACATATTTCACAAGAATATGGCTTCTCACCTGTGTGGGTTCTCTTGTGAACTAACAAAGTACCGCCCTGACTGAAACTTTTCCCACATGTTTCACAAGAGTACGGCTTCTCACCTGTGTGAATTCTCATGTGGACCAACATCTTACTCTGTTGGCTGAAACTTCTCCCACAGAGTTCACAAAGTATTTTCTTCTCATCAGCGTCGGTTCTTAAGTTCTGACTTAATTTATGTTTTTTACAGACAATTTCACCAGATGTTTCCTCACAAAGAAGCTTTTCACCTTCAGCCTGGTTCTCTGACTCAGGAACCTCGTCCACACGGTCACCAGGAACTATGATGAGTTTCTTCAGCTCTACATTTCTAGTTGGTTCCAAGTCCAGATGTTTAGTCACATGGTGGACTTCAGAGTCATGAGAGAGGAGCTGCTCAGAGTCCGGTTCTTCTTCTGGTTCACTCAGGGAACTTTGCTCCTCAATAGAAGGAACCCGAAAGGAACCACCTTCAACCTTCAGAAGAAGCTGCTCTCCCTCCTGGCTGCTACCGAGTTCCTGCTGCTCCTCAATCTGAGGAGGTTCTGGTTCTTCTGGGTCCTCTTTGATCTGAGGAGGTTCTGGTTCTTCTGATTCCTCTTTGATCTGTGGAGGTACTGGTTCCTCTTTCATCTGAGGAGGTTCTGGTTCTTCTGGTTCCTCTTTGATCTGAGGAGGTTCAGGTTCCTCTTTGATCTGAGGAGGTTCTGGTTCTTCTGGTTCCTCTTTGATCTGTGGTTCTTCTGGGTCCTCTTTGATCTGTGGAGGTTCTGGGTCCTCTTTGACCTGAGGAGGTTCATGTTCTTCTGGTTTCTCTTTGATCTGTGGTTCTTCTGGGTCCTCTTTGATCTGTGGAGGCTCTGGTTCTTCTGATTCCTCTTTGAAGTGTGGAGGTTCTGGTTCCTCTTTGATCTGTGGAGGTTCTGGTTCCTCTTTGATCTGAGGAGGTTCTGGTTCTTCTGGTTCCTCTTTGATCTGTGGAGGTTCTGGTTCCTCTTTGATCTGAGGAGGTTCTGGTTCTTGCTGTTCTCCACAGGAGTCTGTTTCCTGTTTAAAGAGCTGCTCCTCCCCACAGTCATGATGCTGTCGGAGCTCTGGAGGGACAAAATAGTAGCAGATTACAGGTTAGTTACATTACTTCTACTTCTTCCAGCTTTAAAAACAAAACAATGTAGTTGGACTCCTGTCAACTACGAGAAATTGTTGAAAACCTCTAGAATATGGGCCCTTTAAGCTCGTTATTGCTATATTATGTTGGTTGCATTCACACACAGTAAGATTGTTTACAATCATTACAGAAACACTGTGAAACTAATATAGAGGTGAACATACATTTTATACAGTGACGGACATTGTGAAAGTTCTGGCTACTAAAGACAGTAGAGTTCAGAAGGAAGGTTTCTTTGGGGAAACGAGCTCATGTGTTCACTAAAGCGTAATGCTGTGCCGTTGCTGTGATTACACTCCTGCACCAGAGGGGGCGCTGTGGGGTTGAGCTGAAGCAGAGAGTGGAGAAGAAGACCGAGTGTGTTTGGTGAATGAAGGTGATGAAAGATGCTCAAAACACAAGAGACACAAATCCGGCTTCAGTCTGTGGTGGATAAATCAAACAGTCCTAATGATGGAGGTCCTCCACCAGCCACATTCATGTGTTCATTCACACTCTGACACACCTGTTCTGTGCAGCTTGATCTGAGGCGTCCAAATGAGTTCCAGAAGTTTGTGTTGATGGAGAATCTCCTCCTCGTACTGGACCATGGTGGGTTGAAACAGGGTGAATATTTCCACAGCAGCAGCAGTGAGTCTCTGGCTGGTCCAGTCTCTCACGGAGTCCAGGGAATCGTCACGTTCACCATCAGTGACGGTGTCCTCCACCAGACCCTCCTCCTCTTTAATGGCTGGAGCTTCATGTTCCTCCTGCTGCAGACTGGAGCTCGTCTTCTGCTGACCAGCGTGTCGCTGTGGACTCTCTGGAGGGAAAGCAGACAAAAGTCACTGGTGTGATGGAGGCGAGTGTTTTACAGTGATGGATGGACGAGACGGGACAGGCTGCGTTTGAAATACAAACATTCAGAAAGCCAGAGTGTGACAGTCGCCGTGTGCTTTGAAAAATAAGAGGAGAACAAAGTGTGGATGAATCATTAACTTCTCCCACTTCTGAAATGTTGGTGGGAAGTTTCCAGTTTGACCTGGTTCACAACTAGGATTTTTTCCCAGCAACACTTGAACGCATCATCACCATCATCATTATTATTATTATTATTAGATCGTGAAGGAATATAGAAGTTAAACATGTGTTATGTGTGTGACAACTGAACATATTGTATTCCGTTGTCTTTCCACACAGCTGGGATTTCTCTCTCTGCCCAAGTTGGGAAAAACTCAGCTATAAATCCTGTTCAGGGACATTCCAAGTTGGTCGGCGGCGTCTCCTCAGCGCTCCACTTTGCAAAAACATGGTGAAGGTAAAATAAGAGGTCAGAGGTCACTTTGTCCCACAGAACGTCGAGCTCTGAGAAGAACCAGTTTGAAGCAGTTTTGTAGACAAAGGAATAGCAACTTCACCGTAGCAACGCTTACATCACGAGGAACTGAGCCATGTGAGTTGAGTTAGTGGATGCTAATGTATAAATATGAAATAAATATAAATATGCCCTTCTTCGTTGTAGGCCCAGCCTGCACACTTGGGTCTGCAAGGAAGAACGGACCGAGCTCGTATAACGCAATCTCTGATATATGGAATATTGTAGCATTATGTAGTCTCTTGTTTGTGTGATTATTAAATTCACTGTTGAAGAAGTTAACTCTGTTTCTGCCTCTCAGGATCAAACGAACACGCAGGAATTCAGGGGAACACGAGGTACGAATTCCAGCAGGAGTCACCGTAATGTCTCCATCATTATTATTATTATTATTATTATTAGAGAGTTACCGTAATGTCTCCATTATAAACATGAAGCAGCACAAACCAGTCATGTTAGCATGTTAGCATGTTAGCTCAGACTGAGTGTCAATAAGTCACTTCCTCCACTGGCAAACAACACAAACACCGTTCGCTTCGTTTCTCAGACAGATTCTCCGTTTAACCCCCGAAACTTTCTGCTTTAAAGTCACTCCTGTTGTTTCACTGTGAACCAGAACTGCAGCTGCAGCCTCGTTTCTGTCTGCGAGCTTCAAAACAAACGTAACGATCCTCCAGCAGCCACATCACGTGTTCATTCTCACGTTTCCATACCTGTTCTGTGGAACACGATTCCAGGTTTTCCGGGTTAGGGCTAGAAAGTTTTGGGGAAAGAAGGACAACATGAGGTGAGGAGAGGAGGGACAAAAAGGCAGATCAAAGACTATGCTCTGAGGAGCACAGTCTGTAATTGGGTGAAAAACCACCTCAGGCACATTTAGCATCAACACAGACAGGTTTCTCGAGACAGCACTTGGGATATGTGAAGGGTAGTTTTGCAGCCTGTCGCTAGGAGGTGGGAGGAGGGCAGGAAGGCCGGGGGGGGGGGGGGGGCTTCTGACATCCAGGAGAGTTGCAGACAAAACACAGCCTTGGCGACTGGGTCGACAGATAAAGCTCCCAGACACCCAGTCGCCAAGGCTGTGTTTTGTCTGCAACTCTCCTGGATTTGAGTGTGGAATGAAGGCTGTGCAATATGTTGTAACCTGTCTGTGTTGATGCTAAATGTGCCTGAGGTGGATTTTATCCCCAATTACAGACTGTGCTCCTCAGAGCATAGTCTTTAATCTGACTTATTTTTCCCTCCTCTCGTCACCTCATGTTGTCCTTCTTTCCTCAAAACTTTCTATGCAATTTCATTGTACCTGTTACAATGACAATAAAGCTTCTGATTCTTATTGTTATTATTATTATTGTTATTAGAGAGTCACCGTAATATCTCCATTATTATTATTATTGTCATTATTATTATTGTTAGACAGTCACCGTAATGTCTCCATTATTATTATTATTGTCATTATTATTATTGTTATTAGACAGTCACCGTAATGTCTCCACTATTATTATTATTATTATTATTAGACAGTCACCGTAATGTCTCCTTTATTATTATTATTATTAAACAGTCACCGTAATGTCTCCATTATTATTGTTATTATTATTATTAGACAGTCACCGTAATGTCTCCATTATTATTATTATCATTGTTATTAGAGAGTCACCGTAATGTCTCCTTTATTATTATTATTAGAGAGTCACCGTAATGTCTCCTTTATTATTATTATTAGAGAGTCACCGTAATGTCTCCTTTATTATTATTATTAGAGAGTCACCGTAATGTCTCCATTATAAACATGAAGCAGCACAAACCAGTCATGTTAGCATGTTAGCATGTTAGCTCAGATTGAGTGTCAATAAGTCACTTCCTCCACTGGCAAACAACACAAACACCGTTCGCTTCGTTTCTCAGACAGATTCTCAGTTTAACCCCGAAACTTTCTGCTTTAAAGTCACTCCTGTTGTTTCACTGTGAACCAGAATTGCAGCTGCAGCCTCGTTTCTGTCTGCGAGCTTCAAAACAAACGTAACGATCCTCCAGCAGCCACATCACGTGTTCATTCTCACGTTTCCATACCTGTTCTGTGGAACACGATTCCAGGTTTCCCGCTGAGTTGAAGACGTTTGCGTTGCCGGACAATCTCCTCCTCGTACTGGACGATAGTTTGTTGAAACACGGTGAATATTTCTCCAGCAGCAGCAGCGAGTCGCTCGTTGATAAACTCTCTCAAAGCCTGAACTGAACTCATTGTTGCTGCAGGAGATGAAATATTTCCTCCGGGAGACTCGACAACACTACGAGGAAACTGTGGAGCTTCAAACCGCCTCCACAGCTGCTGCTTCTCTTCTTTATTCTTCTCCTTCTTCTTCTCCACCCGCAACTTTTTCTTCTTCTTCTTCTCCTCCTCCTCCGTCTCCTTCTTCTTCTTCGTTGTATTTTACGGCGGCTGGCAACTATTAAACGGAGCATTATCGCCCCCTAGGGTTCAGCAGTGTGATAACAGAATGTTGCTGCACTGAAGCCACATATTCGTCAGCTTTATGCAAAACTTGACTCACTTCTGTACAGAATAACTCTTATTACCTGTAACATAAAACAAAATCAAATGCTGTATAAAGTCAAAGTTTCACACAAAACAACCTATTTCTCATCAAGCTGTAGGGAGTTTTACATAATTCACTCTCGGAAACTAAGTTAGGTAGATGGGTTCCGGTGGGACTGTTTATACGGGTGCACTGGAGGTTGTGTTTTTAGCTTAGTTAGCTTAGTTAGCAACCGCCAAGTGGAGAGCCACGTTCCGTTCCCGTTCTTTATTCCCTCTGCTTAATGTCAATAAAACTGCCGCCGTTGGCACCGTCTTTCGACACGCCGCCTCCGACTCCGGTTCCTGCGCTACAAAGCTCTGATTCTGAAATAATCCTGATAGTGGATCCTCATACTGCTAAAATCTCAATGACCTATATGCACAAATGGAAAAATGTAAATCTGTAATTTCCAATCAATAATCAACTCAATAGGTCTGCGTAGGTCCTTGAATAAACACAATGATCAGTCTGTTGCCAAGGTTTCTTCTCAAATTGCCCAATGCAGAGAATGTTGATCTGTGTACATGAACACATGTTCTATTATTGCCCACATTTGAAGAACATTCCCACAACAGTCAACCATGAAACAATAAGGAGTGTGATAACAGAACGTTGTTGAGGAAACACGAATTCAAACAGAACAAGGACACTTCAGAGGGAAACACCAGACAGGGTGATGTGGACAATGTCGTCCTGAAGAGCCACTTTACATGTTTTACTAAATTGTCCGAGGTATAATGAAGAAAGAACAGTTCTGGAGGCTGAATTGAGAAAACTCAACTCAACTTTATTTATAAAGCTTTAAGCAGCCGTAGCTGAGACAAAGTGCTGTACATTGAAATAAAAATATAAGAGGCAACAAAAAAACAATAAAAACAATAAAAAAAAAAAGTTCAAGCAATAAAAACAATCAGATGGTAAAACAATAAACAAAACATAAAAAGTTTTTTTTTTTTTTTTTTTAAACCCAAAAAACAAAGGCACTAAAACCAGAGCAGAGTCTCACGCTGACGTAAAAGCCAAAGAATAAAAATGGGTTTTAAGACGAGTTTTAAAAAGAAAAGAAGGAATCCACCAGTTCATAATTAATAGTGTCGTCCGAAACTTCTAAGTACATTTCTCAAACAAACGGGCTTAAAAAACTCATTCCTCAAACAAACGGGCGCCAACAGCGCCGCCATCTTGGGAAGGTCGCCCGCTGCTGCTAAACATAAAGATCCCAGGCGAGAAAATCCACAAAAAAAGCCTGAACTTCCTGCTTTTCATCAGACGGAGGCAACAAGTTAGTCGTTAATAAGTTAATAAGACATGTGAGCAAGTGCCGGAATACAAAAAGGAGTTTTTTTTAAAGACTTCAGCGAAGTGAATCATGAGGCTGAACTGTAGGACGGTTTTGGTTTTCAAGGAATTTTCAAGGAAACTCCCGTCGGAGGAAACATAAGAGATGGACGTGTTTCCTTCTGGGTTGATTGTGGGAATCAGCAGCCGAGGTCAACAGATTGCAGGACGCGTACGAAGTGGCTCTATAGAACGAGGGAAACCCCGCGTGAAGTCAAATCACTGCTCCGACCTCACAGGCTCCACACAAATCTTAATTACGGGAGTGTGCCGTTGTAGATTTTCCAGAAAGAATCCAACATCAGTTGTTGAGGATTGTTTCTGACTCCTTCGTTGAAACTGCTTTTCCTGCTTACAGCACATGAAACACGTTGCAGGCAGAATGAGTTGGATTTGAGGACTGGATGAAATGTGATGTGTTCTGTGATGTCAAGTTAAGTGACATCATAGAGTGACTTCAAAGGATTTATCACCTGTTCCTGTATCACAAAGAGCAGTTCTTCCTGCGTGGCGTGAGAAGAGTGAAAAGTTCAACTACGACTCGTTCATGTTGAATAAAAAACAAACACTGGAGAACAAAACTCACTGGATTCATGTCAACATTTTAATGACATTTCTTCAAAGTTCACATTTGCTCATACAACGTCTTTAATGTCACATTTTTCCAAACAAACAAAACAACCCCAGAAACACAAACATTCCCTGAAGCAAAGTTTGAACAGAGTTCAAAGCAGCAATGTTTCCTTTCAACTGGATGAGACCTTGTGATTTTGGGCTCAAGCTGGACTTCCTGAATGAGGCCTCCCGTGGAGTCGTTCATGACGTCGTCTCTTTGACACTTTGAATGTGGTGCAGCAACGAACGACGGCGAGGAAGTCTGTCCCGCATGTGTCACAAGATTACGGCTTCTCACCTGTGTGGGTTCTCTTGTGACGCAACATAGTACAGCGGTGACTGAAACTTTTCCCACATGTTTCACAAGAATATGGCTTCTCACCTGTGTGGGTTCTCTTGTGACGCAACAAAGTAATGCCCTGACTGAAACTTTTCCCACATGTTTCACAAGAATACGGCTTCTCACCTGTGTGGGTTCTCTTGTGAGCCATCATACAACTCTGAGAGCTGAAACTTTTTCCACATGATTCACAAGGATATGGCTTCTCACCCGTGTGGGTTCTCTTGTGACGCGACAAAGTAATGCCCTGACTGAAACTTTTTCCACATGTTTCACAAGAATACGGCTTCTCACCTGTGTGGGTTCTCTTGTGAGCCACCATAGAACTCTGACAGCTGAAACTTTTTTCACATGATTCACAAGAATACGGCTTCTCACCTGTGTGGGTTCGCATGTGAACCAACATATTACACTGATGGCTGAAACTTTTCCCACATGTTTCACAAGAATACGGCTTCTCAACTGTGTGAGTTCTCATGTGAGCCAACAAATGATCTCTCCGACTGAAACTTTTCCCACATGTTCCACAAGGATACGGCTTCTCACCTGTGTGAATTTTCATGTGGACAAACATATAACTCTGCTGGCTGAAACTTTTCCCACATGTTCCACAAGAGTATGGCTTCTCACCTGCGTGAATTCTCAAGTGGACCAACATATAACTCTGTCGGCTGATACTTTTCCCACAGAGTTTACAAACTATTTTCTTCTCATCAGCGTCGGTTCTTAAGTTCTGACTTAATTTACGTTTCTTACAGACAATTTCACCAGATGTTTCCTCACAAAGAAGCTTTTCACCTTCAGCCTGGTTCTCTGACTCAGGAACCTCGTCCACACGGTCACCAGGAACTATGATGAGTTTCTTCAGTTCTACATTTCTAGTTGGTTCTGAGTCCAGATGTTTAGTCACATGGTGGACTTCAGAGTCATGAGAGAGGAGCTGCTCAGAGTCCGGTTCTTCTTCTGGTTCACTCAGGGAACTTTGCTCCTCAATAGAAGGAACCCTAAAGGAACCACCTTCAACCTTCAGTAGAAGCTGCTCTCCCTCCTGGCTGCTACCGAGTTCCTGCTGCTCCTCAATCTGAGGAGGTTCTGGTTCTTCTGGGTCCTCTTTGATCTGAGGAGGTTCTGGCTCCTCTTTGATCTGAGGAAGTTCTGGTTCTTCTGGTTTCTCTTTGATCTGTGGTTCTTCTGGTTCCTCTTTGATCTGTGGAGGTTCTGCTTCCTCTTTGATCTGAGGAGGTTCTGGTTCTTCTGGTTCCTCTTTGATCTGAGGAGGTTCTGGTTCTGGTTGTTCTCCACAGGAGTCTGTTTCCTGTTTAAAGAGCTGCTCCTCCCCACAGTTATGATGCTGTCGGAGCTCTGGAGGGACAAAATAGTAGCAGATTACAGGTTAGTTACATTACTTCTACTTCTTCCAGCTTTAAAAACAAAACAATGTAGTTGGACTCCTGTCAACTACGAGAAATTGTTGAAAACCTCTAGAATATGGGCCCTTTAAGCTCGTTATTGCTATATTATGTTGGTTGCATTCACACACAGTAAGATTGTTTACAATCATTACAGAAACGCTGTGAAACTAATATAGAGGTGAACATACATTTTATACAGTGACGGACATTGTGAAAGTTCTGGCTACTAAAGACAGTAGAGTTCAGAAGGAAGGTTTCTTTGGGGAAACGAGCTCATGTGTTCACTAAAGCGTAATGCTGTGCCGTTGCTGTGATTACACTCCCGCACCAGAGGGGGCGCTGTGGGGTTGAGCTGAAGCAGAGAGTGGAGAAGAAGACCGAGTGTGTTTGGTGAATGAAGGTGATGAAAGATGCTAAAAACACAAGAGACACAAATCCGGCTTCAGTCTGTGGTGGATAAATCAAACAGTCCTAATGATGGAGGTCCTCCACCAGCCACATTCATGTGTTCATTCACACTCTGACACACCTGTTCTGTGCAGCTTGATCTGAGGCGTCCAAATGAGTTCCAGAAGTTTGTGTTGATGGAGAATCTCCTCCTCGTACTGGACCATGGTGGGTTGAAACAGGGTGAATATTTCCACAGCAGCAGCAGTGAGTCTCTGGCTGGTCCAGTCTCTCACGGAGTCCAGGGAATCGTCACGTTCACCATCAGTGACGGTGTCCTCCACCAGACCCTCCTCCTCTTTAATGGCTGGAGCTTCATGTTCCTCCTGCTGCAGACTGGAGCTCGTCTTCTGCTGACCAGCGTGTCGCTGTGGACTCTCTGGAGGGAAAGCAGACAAAGGTCACTGGTGTGATGGAGGCGAGTGTTTTACAGTGATGGACGGACGAGACGGGACAGGCTGCGTTTGAAAGACAAACATTCAGAAAGCCAGAGTGTGACAGTCGCCGTGTGCTTTGAAAAATAAGAGGAGAACAAAGTGTGGATGCATCATTAACTTCTCCGACGTCTGAAATGTTGGTGGGAAGTTTCCAGTTTGACCTGGTTCACACTGGGTTTTTTCCAGCAACACTTGAACGCATCATCATCATCATTATTATTATCATTATTATTATTGTTAATAGTGAGTCACCGTAATGCCTCCATTATGTTATATATATATACACGTTATATAATTTTTTTAAAGGTATTTTATTTTGAAATGCAACATCATATCAAAAATAGAAATAAAAATAAAGTTTTACTTAATATCACATTGAAAATTGAAAAGAATATTTGATATTGCACACAAACTCTAATTAAATTAACCTTTAGTCCATCTACCTTTGCTCTATGTTTTGTGTGCATCTATTTAAATGTATTTGATTTTGTTGTTATAGATTTGAATAATCACATTTTTGTCCACGTCTGAAATAAGCCTTCATTTTATACAAAAAAAAAAAATCAATTCAAAATATTTTACAAGTAGTTTTTAGATTGAATAAATCATTCTTTATCTAAACTGACAAGCATTCCAGGTGAGGTGATAGAAGCTTTTATTTTGAAATCAGCTGGCGTAAATAGTACACTGCATCGTTGATTCTTCACAGAAGCCGACAGCCGCACAGCTCACTTGACTACTTTTTTGAAACTGCGGGCTGGTTTGACCACAGTTTATTACTGGAGTCACTGTAATGTCTCCATTATTATTATTGTTATTAGAGAGTCACCGTAATGTCTCCATTATTATTATTATTATTAGAGAGTCACCGTAATGTCTCCTTTATTATTATTATTATTATTGTTATTAGAGAGTCACCGCAATGTCTCCATTATTATTATTATTATTAGAGAGTCACCGTAATGTCTCCTTTATTATTATTATTATTATTGTTATTAGAGAGTCACCGTAATGTCTCCTTTATAAACATGAAGCAGCACAAACCAGTCATGTTAGCATGTTAGCATGTTAGCTCAGACTGAGTGTCAATAAATCACTTCCTCCACTGGCAAACAACACAAACACCGTTCGCTTCGTTTCTCATACAGATTCTCCGTTTAACCCCGAAACTTTCTGCTTTAAAGTCACTCCTGTTGTTTCACTGTGAACCAGAACTGCAGCTGCAGCCTCGTTTCTGTCTGCGAGCTTCAAAACAAACGTAACGATCCTCCAGCAGCCACATCACGTGTTCATTCTCACGTTTCCATACCTGTTCTGTGGAACACGATTCCAGGTTTCCCGCTGAGTTGAAGACGTTTGCGTTGCCGGACAATCTCCTCCTCGTACTGGACGATAGTTTGTTGAAACACGGTGAATATTTCTCCAGCAGCAGCAGCGAGTCGCTCGTTGATAAACTCTCTCAAAGCCTGAACTGAACTCATTGTTGCTGCACGAGATGAAATATTTCCTCCGGGAGACTCGACAACACTACGAGGAAACTGTGGAGCTTCAAACCGCCTCCAGAGCTGCTGCTTCTCTTCTTTATTCTCCTCCTTCTTCTCATCCTTTTTCTTCTCCTCCTCCTTCTCCTCCCGCAACTTTTTCTTCTTCTTCTTCTCCTTCTCCGTCTCCTTCTTCTTCTTCTTCGTTGTATTTTACGGCGGCTGGTAACTATTAAACGGAGCATTATCGCCCCCTAGGGTTCAGCAGTGTGATAACAGAATGTTGCTGCACTGAAGCCACATATTCGCCAGCTTTATGCAAAACTTGACTCACTTCTGTACAGAATAACTCTTATTACCTGTAAAATAAAACAAAATCAAATGCTGTATAAAAGCAAAGGTTCACATAAAGTAACCTATTTATCATCAAGCTGTAGTGAGTTTGACATAATTCATCAGCGGAACATAAGTTAAGCAGATGGGTTCCGGTGGGACTGTTTATACGGGTGCACTGGAGGTTGTGTTTTTAGCTTAGTTAGCTTAGTTAGCAACCGCCGAGTGGAGAGCCACGT